>NC_043964.1:18814780-19414780 GCF_902148855.1 Sphaeramia orbicularis | reverse complement strand
ATCCTATAAAAGCCCCAAGCCTCAATTTAGTCTCTGGACATCAAATGAGCTGAGCAGGACACAGAAACACTTCCAGAGCATGAAAGACCACTTTACTTTTATTCTCACAAACATATAGCCCTGACAGAAACAGAAAGGGATATGAGTACAGGAGCAAAGAGAATTCAAAAACAAAAACTGTTTCACACTACTGTGTAAAATGTTCTCTCAGGCTCCACTTGGCAGACAAAGTAGGCCTAAATGATTTATGAGAGGCAACAAAGCTTGCCAGTTGTTTGTTTTAGATAAATGCTATACAAAGCAAAAACTAACAAACCTGATGATGGCAAACAATGAAAAATGAAAGTTTCTGGCCTAAAAAAATAACACCTAGTTTTCCTAAGCCCTACATTGCCATTTTAAGAGTGGCCCAAAGTTCAAACCTGCTGGCTATACAAACCTTGGCACAAATAAATGTTGCTGTAACAATGCAAAAGACATAAAAGGCGGCTTTGGAAAAGAAGTGCTTGGCAATGAATCTTAAGGACGATGGATCCCTGTAGCTGGACCTGCTTACCTCCTGCAGCAGGATCCCCGCAACCAAGGACCAACACCTGGCCGAGTGCCCGCCCATCGGAAACGAACACCTGGTAGTCCTCACCGAACATTCCCTCTCCAGGAACTGCAAGCAAACACCCTCTGTCCATCGACTTCGCCTGCTCTCAGCTCAGCATAACAGTCTGCACAGTCAACTGAGTAATGCAACGCACTGCTGTAAAGTATAGTGATCTACTGTATTGAAACTGTTACCCATTGGCCTCTCAGAGTAACAGTACGCCTCAGTGATAATGTTTTTCAGTGTAGTTGGACTATAGAGGAGGTCTAAACAGGGTGGCTGACAGCTTACACAGTGAACATACATAATGGGAGAGCTCCACTAACAGCACTTCTCGCCGTTGTTCTCATTTTCACACACACATATACACAGCCCTGCTACTATACATTCTATCAACATCTGCCCTCTTCATCAGCACCATGCTTATTCACAGGCAGACTGGAGATGAGCGCTTGGGGCAGCAGAAGCATTTCCCTTCTCCTTTCCTCTGCACTTTCTCTCTCCCTCTTTCCATCTCATCCTTTCTGTCTCTCTGAAAGGTTTCTCTGAAAAGGCCCGAGATGAAAGGCTGCCCTCAATGGGGGAGTGATTGCAGAGACAGCGCTGGCGGCCCAAGGTGCAACGTGAATTGCTCACTCAGAGTTACTCCGCCCTACAAAGATGCACACCGCCATTGTCGGCAGTTTGTGCATGTGTGACATTAGAATGATGCTCAGTTCAACATTCTGTTTCTTGCGCAGATTTACATTCCAGCAACGTGGACAGTGTTTATATACCGGAAATTACAATCATGCATGTTATATCAGGAATGCACAAGGAAACACAATGAGATAAACATCAACAATCGAAGAAAATGATATTAGTACAGTTACCAGCAGTGCTTTCTTTTATAAAGCAATTAGTTTCCGCATACACACAATCAAACCATAATTTGTAATTTGTTGATACAATTTCAGAAAGTCTACCAGCAGTGCAGGGAGCAATCAGCAGGACACAAAATACCCGCTTATGTGAAGTCAAGTCCTTGGAGAGAAAACAGGACACAGTACTAGAGTGACAAAACTGCCAGGAAAATGAGACTTATTTTCTGAAAATGGCCAGAAACCCAGACAGTAAAAATCGTTACCAACAGCCCTCTGTGGTGAGTGGAAATGTTCTTGAGAATCCCTGGGATTACTTTATTTTTGCGGGCAAAGCCACCAGAAAACTTTGTCTAAAATCAATGCAAACAGTGCTGTGTCTACATATCTGTCCTTGAGTGGTTCACACGGTCAAAATCCGCAGTTAGTGTTTGGTGGTTAAAACTGATTGGCACAGAGCTGACCACGACGGGCCCAGCACAAATGTAAATGAAAGAAATACATCTATAGCCACTTTTACTCAGAGATCCCGGAAAAAAGGTGAGATGGTGATCCCATCTTTTTGCCACCATTGAGTGATTTCCACAGCCAAGCCAAAGGAGTAAAAGAGGTGAGACAGGCTGGACTTTAACACAGCACACTTGTGTTCCAGAATAAGAGAGGCGGTGACGCAGCATATAGTGCAGCGGTTCCCGACCTTTTTTGGCTTGTGACCCCATTTTAACATCACAAATTTCTGGCAACCCCAGACATTCAAAATGGAGACTTTTTTTTTGGCTAAAATTCATTTGTTTTTGATCATGTAATAGATTGCTATACTACGTTTCAAATAAACGTTAATTTTAGACAACATTTAGTCTATATAATGTATATTATTATGGACGGAGACAGAAAAGCCAAGTTGAGATTACTGCACAAAGTAGGAATTTTATTTTCCTTGGTCAGGATATGTACAGTCAGTCCAGCTTGGATTTACAAGGCTGACAATTAATACTGAACAAACAATAACTCAAACTATGAATTATGAAAGAGCTGCAGCGTCTGAAACTGGCCACAGTGAACATTTGAAAGATGAAACAGTACCACAGTGCTTCAGTTTCAGCTTCACAGTTCGTCATGTCTTTTATGTATTGTGATTGTCTCTGTCAACTGACCATATATTTTTTATTAGTTAGTTTTTTGGGGGTTTTATCATCAATTACTAGAAATTTCAGGTGACCCCATAGTGTGACATATAACTTGCGTGTCGGAAATACCCAGAGCACAGCAGTGTTGCTAACCTCTCCAGAGTCGGCCCATCTTTCACCATTCCACAAGTGTTAGCAATGATAGAGTCCTCCGCCCAAAGTGACAACAGCTCATGGATGGCAGCGTCTCCTAGGGCTGTGCAATTAATCGAAATTCAATTACGATTTCGATTATTACACGCAACGATTACAAAAATTACGTAATCGAGAAAAAACGATTATTAATTTTGAGTTGTTTTAATTCACGCGCACGCAAGCTACCATGAGCTGCTCTGCCCCACCCCCCTCTAAGCTACAGCTGCCAGCTAGCTGGCAGGTCCACCCCAAGAGGAAAATTGTACCTAGCGGTCTGGAAAAACGGCAGGAGAATCACAGCAGAAGTGCTTGGTAAACAAAAAAGGCAAGTCAAATTCAATTGTATGGAATCACTTTGGGTTTGATGAAGAAGACGAAGAGCAAAAACACATCACGTGCAAAAAGTGTTTCGTAGTTGTGGCCACACCGACCGGTAACACAAACCTTTTTAACCATCTAAAGTTTAACCACCGCCACCTTTATCATAATCTTATGAAAAACTAAAACACATAAAAACAACTTTGTCCGCAATGCAATCTTCAGTTTCCGAATCTCTTTACGCTGCAACTCCCGTATTAACCTAACCCGTATAACCCTAACGTACGTATTCTAGATGGCTGATGTATACAGAAGGCCTGAACTGAAACCTCACAGCACGCCACTGAATTTACTGTTTCATACTACATTGAACATATTTAAATTTATAATTTGCACTTTACGTGAGCTTTTTTTTTTTTTAATTGCTACACTTCTATGGCAAGTCTATAGCAGTTTAATTACAGTGCACTATTTATTTACAAAAGGAAACATACTTGAATTTACAGTACACTTATTTGCCTTCAAAGATTTTTTGTTTCGTACAAAAGTGAACATACTTTGTTTTAGTGGTTAAAAGCTTTATTTATGTTTAAAGAGTATATTTTACATTGTTTTGCAAGAAAAAAATAAACAACTTTAAGGTTAACAAATAATTGTTTTTAATAATCGTGATTTCAATTATTGCTAAAATAATCATGATTTTTTTTTTTTTCTATAATCAAGCAGCCCTAGCGTCTCCCCACTTGCACATTTTTCTGGTCGCATTGATATGTTTGTTTACTGTACATGGACTGCGATCATTTTTAAATCCCCCCAGTGCAGGGGTCGCACACACAGACACCATCAAAACATCACATCTAGGTTGCAGAGCAAGAGGTGTTCCTTTTACATAGCATTCCGGAATCATGATTCCACCTTTATCACGGCTTTGTTACTACCTCCAGAGGTGTTACAGAGCAGTGACAGAGGTGGGACCAAAGGATCCCACCATTTCGTTTACACAGATGTCGCTCCAGAAAAAAGGTGAAATATTCCCGGAACAGAAGTGCTGTGTACAAAGGGCTTATCACTTCATTGATTACCGAGATAGTGGTGTGGATATCTAAATCAATCGCATAATCAGCAGTCTCTATCATATTATAAGTGTGGTTTCCCAGCTTCATGTGTACTTTTATGGTTCTCAATTCCCTTCAAGAGACTGAAGGCAAAAAACTGAAATGTAAAAATGAATATAACGCAAAGATATGATTCATCCTTCAAAGAACCACACAGAACCACAGAGAGTCCTCCTCAATAAGTCTTGGTTATAACAATAGCGCATCCTTGTCTGTTCTATAATAAGCGAGGCTGCAGATCGATAATGCAGAGTGATTTTGCAGAAATGTAACCACAAATCTACTATTCTTCCACTATAAGGATGAACACAGAAGTATGAAATACGCCAAAATCAGTCACATGTGCCTGAAGTGAATTGATCCATATGTCATATTTACAGCATGTGGGCTTCTGTCATGAGACGTGATCGGTAGCGTGGAGTGAATTGGATTTCCAAAGGCCAGTGACAGACAATAAAGTGAGATAAACCAGTAGTGAAGCATCTCTTGTCTCTGCTGATGTTACAGCTAGTGTGTATTCACAAAACTGCAACAGCAAACCTGTCAAATCTACATAAGGATCCCATTTAGATAATATGCAAACACATGCACACATATAGACATAACCCCGAAGCCTTTTCATATATTTGAGGGGTAACAGAGGACTTTCATCCTAATTCTACCAAATGCCTCTCTCAACTCCCATCTATCATAAAATTGCCTCTTTTTTAGCATCAGTCCAATTAAAGTGATTATGTGTCAGAGTGGGAAGCATAATATGATGATTATGATAATGACAGTGAAGGCAGACATGGCGCTATGTGAGTAAGGCACAGGTGCAAAGTTACATCCAGGCGTGTCTATTCCAAGCGGAGGATTTGGCACAGGAATACATTAACGTGGGGGCAAACAAGCGTGATAAAGGCTGACCCCTGAACTCCCAGAGGCCATAAAATACACTAAGTACAGGTATCACAACGTATTATATCTTAATTGCTCATAAGCTAATGTGGAAAAGTGACATTAGCCTATGAGCAGACGTTGAACCAGTAGCTTCAGTGCAAGTGTTCTGCAGGGATTAAACACCTGGAATTCATTACGACGTTTTACTACAATAAGATTACTTGAACTATAGCTATGAAAATTTACAGTAAGTAAAGAGGGCAGGCAATAGCAGTGAGATCAGCGACAGCAAAAATGAACTGCTGCGGTGGTGTATTAAAAGGCCAACCCTGAGCTAAGTGCTAACAGTTGATTATAAAAAAACTGAGTCATTGCGTCTGAGTCATTATCAATTAATATGATGGTCATAAAAAATAACTTCCAAACTAGAGACATTACTCAACGCAACCTTTTTTAGTTGCTCATATTATCGCAACAACAGTCCTAACAACAGAGGATAACTGGAGCAGTTATAAGTTCATGTACTGTAACGCAATAAAAAATGGAATTGCAATATAATTTGTGTTGATAATAATACGATTTGGACATTTTCGAATAACTGACACTGATGTTGATGTCGTTTTCTGTTCATTTTATATTTATCATGATCATTTATTCACCTTTTTTGAGCCATTGTCTTGTTTGTGTGTAGTCAAATGTGTTTTATTGACCTTGTCATTTTCTGAGAATTTCGAAAAGGCACTTTTAAATAAAATACATTACCGGTCAAAAGTTTTAGAACACCCCAATTTTTCCAGTTTTGTATTGAAATCCAAGCAGTTCAAGTCCAATGAACAGCTTGAAAAGGTGCAAAGGTAAGCGGTGAACTGCCAGAGGTAAAAAAAATAAGTAAATAAAAGGTAAGGTTAAAAAAACCTGAAAAATAATGTACATTTCAGAATTATACAAAAAGGCGAACAAGAAATTGGTTTGATGGGTTGAGTTGCAAGAAAGCCATTGCTGAGATTTCAAAATAAGAAAAAGAGGCTTGCCTGGGACATGAAACACTACCAGTGGACTACTGAAGACTGGTTCTTGTTATGGACTGATCAAACCTGCAACTGGAAGTCTTCTCTTCACAGCTGAAACTGAGACTTGCTTACTACGACCACTATTGAGCTGTGCTTGAAGCTGTTGTCCTGTGAGTTGCCTATCATGCAAGCTGTTGACTCTCAGAAACTTGTCCTCTGATTCTGTTGTGGCTTTGGGTCTGCCAGACCTCTTCCTGTCAGCATTTCCCCCAGTTTCTGAGTGCCTTTGGATGGTGAAGGAAACTGAACTTACTGACACTTGGACTTTCTTGGCAATTCCTCGGTAGGACAGACCTACATTTTTAAGTTTTATGATGGTCTGTCTCTTTTCTATCATTAATTGCCTTTTCCTCTTTTCCATTTTTATAGTAACACACTACTTTCTGCAATACAATACTGTTCAAATAATGCTCACAACAGCATGGTACCAAAGTGTGTTCCAACACTACTTTGCTGCAGACAGAGGGGGTTGGAAGGAATTCAGAAACGTTGGGACACCTGGAGGAATTGGTAGCATCAACTTTCGAGGCTTGATCAACCTCCATTGCTGTGGAACTGCTATAAGTCGTTAACCCATTTGTTGTTCGCCTTTTTGTATAATTCTGAAATATATATTATTTTTCAGTTTTGTTTAACCTCACCTTTTTTTTCTCTTTAACCTCTGTCAGTTCACCGCTTACCTTTGTACCATTTCAAGCTGTTCATTGGACTTGAACTGCTTGAATTTCAATACAAAACTGGAAAAATTGGGGTGTTCTAAAACTTTTGACCCGTAGTGTATATTATTTTTATTCTTATTTAGTGTTTTCGTCTCATCTTTGAATCAGCACAAATTAAATCACGCAACATATTAACGTCGGCCATTGGCATCGGTGAAATTACATCTTACTTACTAATAGGTGATATCAGTCGAAGTTGCCATGATGTTTGACTAGTACATCCGTACATCCTTTGTATAAATACACAGTACTACATCTATTAATACATGGAGAGTATGAAATTGCTTCCCCATGTATATATTCTAATATTCAGCTCTCAGGTATTATCAGGATACTCTTACAGCTGGCTGCATTATCAAATTATATACTGTAATAAATACCGATATTGATCAATATGTATAAAACATTGTGATCATATTTCTTGCAGTATCACTGAGCTTTAGTTGGTTGGGTTTGTTACTATGCTTTCAGTAAAATTGCAGTTCAATTTCTGCACTATTTTTGGGCTAAACAATTCACCGAGTTAAGAATCAGCGGATATACAACGAAAGCTTTTAGCTGCACTTAGCTATTCAAACTCAACACAAAGAAAAAGTAAGAGTCAATGTTAGTAGCAAACCTGAAATATCACCACAAATCAGAGACCTTCACAGCTTTAATCACCCGATCCACAGTGTTGTATATACACAGTATGGTGTCTGCCTGTATGCTGTACATCTACATAATACTGCAGTGATGAGGACGTGTTGATTACTTAGTCCTGGTGTACGATAGCAAATGGCACTTTTATAGCTGTTCTTTGTTCTAATCTCAATTCAAGAAACTCTATCGACAACCATTTGAAACTCCATTAGTCCCCTGTTGAATTCTCAAGCTGTTAAATATACATGGGTTTCTAAAGTTCTCTGGAATCAATCGCTGGGATATTTTTTCACTATTTAAAAGACTGTTGGGATATAAGTGAAAAGTCATGCAGATCCTAGAGCAGGGGTGTCAAACTCATTTTAGTTCAGGGGCTACTTTGAGCACAATTTGATCTCATGTGGGCCAGATCAGTAAAATAATAAGTGAAAAAAGTAAAAATTACATTGTGATCAGATTTACATTTACAAAGTTTCCTTAAAAATCTGAATAACATGAACAACTTGAAAAACAAGTGCAGTTTTAACAATATTATGCCTCGGTTTATCAGTTAATCATTTACACGTGTGCATTACAATCGCACAAAACATTTAGTAACAGGCAGAATACTGGTAAAATTGCATTTACTTTTCTTAAGACATTTCTGTTTGTTCATATTTGTTCAGGTTATTCACATTTTTTGTAAAAGTATAGTTTGGTAACGTAAATATTTTCATGTAATTTTACTTTTTTACACCAAAAAAAAACAAAGAAAATGTGGGGTTGTCATTATTTATAGGTTATTGTGATAATATTTTACTGGTCTGACCCACTTGAAATCTAATTGGACTGTATGTGTCTGTATGTGGAACCTGAATTAAAATGATTTTACACTATTGATTGTTAATATCTTCAGTGTAATTTTTGCATCTCACAAATTCCTCCCGCAGGCCAGATTGGAACCTTTGGCGGGCCAGATTTGGCCCCCGGGCCGCATGTTTGACACCTGTGTCCCAGAGGCTCCAGACTGCCATACTGCAACATTAGCGTTCGGAGGGTGTCCATTTGGGGTGGCCAGCTCACACTGACATGGCATTTTTTTTGATGCATGGATAGACCGGGCCCAAGTGATGACATGGAAAAGGAACAAAGGGCTGCAACAAAGCCCAGATCGCCCCTGAACTCCTGCGTCAAACACCCACCAACGCAGCAGAACGAAGAGAAATCAATACAGACCCATGCTATGCCCAGGCAGAAGCAGGTATATTCAACCGTGAAGATGAAACAAGAAAAGAGAAGAGAGTAAAAGGAGATGAGATGAGGAAGAGAGCGATGAGGCACATTTTGAAGGCAGACATCGTTCCCTATTGTTATTAGACAGCTCCCTAGTCTCCCTTCATTGCACAGTGCTGATGCTCTCTCTCCCTCTGACCTTCTTCCGTTAGATCATGTTGTACTTTCTAACCGACCAACTCATCGTTTCTGGAGCGTCTACAGAAACAATTCATCCATTCCAATCTAGTTTTCATATTACTTTCAATCATCTCTACATTGTGGAAGTGTCAAGCAGTAGCATAACTACGCAAAGTTAGAAAAGGTTAAATTAAGCCTCAAACAAATAGGTAATTAAGAACTTGCTGCATCACTTGACATTTGTCATGAAGTCTGTTATTCCAGACTAGAGCTGTGTGAGCGGGATAGGATGAGCAGGTGACCAGCGTTCCCGAGGGCTGAGTGACACCTAAAGGGCACAGCTTGGCTTTTCCAAGACATCTGCAGCGTGTCTCATTAGTATTCAGCTATGAATCATTCAAAAACAGCCGGCTGTCATTATCACAAACAGCAGAAGAGGGGGACACACGCAACACACGTTCACTCCCACACTTGGGGGTAGTAAAAAAAAAAACAAACACACACACATTACACCAGAAGATAGGGAAAAATGTGCTCAAATATGGTGAAATTGCCAGCGCTCACACAATGAGCCGACTGGGATTAAGACGATTCAGCCAAAGTGTTCTATCGCAGTACTAATAAGTAATTTTACATCACAGTAACAGTATATAGCACACTATGGTAAACCTTCTGCAAGACAGCATGCTATGAAATTATGTTTTGCCTGAAATATATTTTACTTTATTTCACAGGTGTCAAACATGCGGCCCGGGGGCCAAATCCAGCCCACCAAACGGTCCAGTCCAGCCCTTGGGATGAATTTGTGAAATGCTAAAATTACACTAAAATATTAACAATCCTTTTAGTTCAGGTTCCACATTCAGACCAATTCAATCTCAAGTGGGTCAGACCAGTAAAATACTATCATAATAACATATAAATAATGACAACTCCAAATGTTTCTCTTTGTAAATATAAATATTTTCATGTATTTACACTAAAACAAAATATGTTTATGCATTTATGTTTATGCATTTGGCAGACGCTTTTATCCAAAGCGACGTACAGGGGAAAACCAATCAAATCACTCAATCAATCCAGTTTTATTTATATAGCGCCAGATCACAACAAAAAAGTTATCTCATGACACTTTATATATAGAGTTGGTCAAAACCAGACTCTAAGCCAATTTACAGAAACCCAACAGAATCTGCCAAATGCATAAACATAAGTATAATTTTGCAAAAAATGTGAATAACCTGAAATGTTATAAGAGAAGTGTAATTTTAATAATAATCTGTCTGTTATTATAATGTTTTGCGTATTTGTAGATCCACTGTGATCTGTAAGTTATAATGTACATGTGTAAATGATAAACTGAGGCAGAATATTGTTAAAATTACACTTATTTTTTCAGTTTGTTCATGTTATTCACATCTTTTGAAAGGATAGTTTGTAGATGTAAACCTTTTCATTATGTAAATTAACTTTTTCGCTCTAAAACATAGAGAGAAGTTTGGAGTTGACATCATTTATATATTATTATGTTATTATTTGGTTCGGCCCATTTCAGATCAAATTTAGCTGAATCTGACCTGTGAACTAAAATAAGTTTGACACCCCTGTTTTAGATACTGAAGTTTTAGGATGAATTGTTTTAGTATTAAGTAGTTATTGTTTTAACATAGGATTCTTTTGTTTAATCTGTTTTACTTCAATTATGTTAATAGTGAGTTCTTTGTGACCAGGATTTATGTAGTACTAGTAGTAGTTTAAGTATGTTATCACTAGGTTAAGCTTGTTAAGAGAGGAAACATCTGTCTGCACAAGAGTTAAGTAGGTTCTGTTCTTTGTCTAGATACACGTCTGAACACACACATTCACACACACAGTGTTGTCAAATATAGGTGATAAGGGTAAACTTATTGTTGGCATAAGTTTACTTAGAGTTAAAGCCCCACATCTGTTTGATCTTTTTAGATAACGCTAAGTTAAAGACCAAAACATTTGTACAGGCGAGCCTGCCCATTGGGTCAGTACATACACATTTCATCTAATGTTCGGGGCTCATTGTCTGAGTCCTCAGCGCTGAGTGTCCACCTTATTTGTGATCTGAATAAATTTTGTCAACTTTGAAACCGATCTGAATCCAGACTCATCCCTAGAGCTTCCAAAAACAGAACACGTTAACATGCCCATAAAGCTGGAATAATTCTGTTTTTAGACATTCCTTTTTTTATTCTTATTTATTCACATCAATAATCCCCTTTGACCAGGTTCAATGATTACATACTGAGTCCATTACATATCATCTGTCAAGAATAAATCACATTTTCACAACAAAAATATTTAATTCCAGCTTTATGGGCAACAGTGTAGATACAAAATGAGGGCTGCACGATATTGGAAAAATCTGACATTGTGATTGTTTTTAATCCTGCGATATGAAAAAATACTCAGGAGGATATAATAGCTGTGTGGCGCCGACGTAAAGGGTCAAACAAATTAGTTGCGATACCTCTTGTGGCAACAGGCGTAAGACACTGTCGACACAGAACACGTTTTAATATCATCCTTCTTGTAGCCGAAATATTCCAGATAACTGACGTTGCTTTTCTTTTTGGCATGAAGTCTTCGTTTTCTGTGATTTTCTCTTGTCTGTTGCTCATTTTTCAATGTTGTTACCAGCGATTCACTCCATGTGCAGGGGCGTGGTCTGCTTCAGCAAACTGATTAAGAATGACTGTGATTGGTGGATCAATGTGCATAGTGTGTGTCAGGTACCCAGGTTGAAATTAGATGAGAACACATTGAGTTCATTTACCTTCTACATTGCATGACCTGCCATGTGACTAATGCACACACGTACATTGTGATGACGATGCTCAAACGATATATTGTGCAGCTCTATACAGTATTATAACATTGCTCCACACAATATCACCAAACATCCTGTTTCGTATACTCTATGCAAAGATGAACATAGTGACTGCTCCTTAAAAGTTAAGCCAAAATTTCTTGATCACCCCCTGGTGGCTAACTGCAGTAGAGCTCATAAATCCTGCACCATCTCCATGCTAATAAAAGGGTCTTGGACCAAACTAAAGCTAGTGAGTGATTTTTTCCCAAAGTAGATTTCAATGTTTTTAGCTGTGCTATCATCTTTGTCATCAGTTTGATCTTAATATGTTGTCAGATCTTATAAAAGTGAAAGTTCTAATGACCATTTGGTATTTGGGATCAGATGTGGGGTCAGATCTAAAAGCCAGTCCAGTAGCCGGCAGGTAAATGTCACATCTGTTTGACTCTACTAGGCAGAATCTGGTGAGCAACATGGTGGCTCCTGTAGGCAATTTCAAACTTTACCTTTTCACAGAGCTTCGAAGCAGCATCCACTTATAAATATATTCTATGCCATTTACTGTACTTATATTTATAGTTACCTGAAGCTATTTCATTAAAATTAAATGACATAACATGATGTGAATAAAACTGTAGTGCATTGCCTTAAACATGAGCAACAACAGCGAAATAAAAAACATGATCCCATTCTTCCTCATGCCCAGTGTTGCCAGATACAACTAGGGGTGTGTATTGGCAACAATCTGGCGATACGATTCAAATCACGATACAATATATCACGATATATCATGATACTGTTAAAAGGGCACTTTTTTATTGGATTTGTTTATTTTTTTATAAGATTATTTCCTGGAAAAAACTGAATTTCACCAGAAATCTGCACAAATACTAAACACATTTTTATTTGATCAGAACAGGATCTAATGTTATATCACAAAATTTTCCTCTGTTAAAACTTTAATCATATTTTACAAACATTACAGTTTAAGATCCTGTTCAAATGTTCATATTCTATTAGTTCAGAACTAACATTATACTATTATTTTTGTGCAATCCCAAAAAAAGGAACTAACATTATTTAGTAAGAGTGTTAGATATTAATAAATAAAATATAAGCAAAAAGTAAAAACAAAAATGAACCTCCACAATATCTGCATTTCAATAAATACCTAAAAATATTGATACAGTACTTTTTAATATCGATACAGTATTGTGAAATGAAATATCGCGATATATTGCAGAACCGATATTTTCTTACACCCTTAGATATGACTGACAGTTTCCAGCCCTAATCCAACATTAAACCCGCCCATCTCATTAAAAACCAGCCCAAATTTCCACCTCTCCAGGGACTCATGTTAAAACTGTAAAAATATATGCATTATAAAGAACACATTATAAGCACACTGCACTAGGTGAGCTAAATAAACAAAGATCATGACGTGCTTCGTACTAATATCCCTCGGTTAGAATGGACAGGCGGACGGATAGACAGACGACAAAATGATTACAATACTGGCCGAAGGATAAAAACGGTAACACAAGCATGCTCCCCATAGAGTGCAATCAGACAATCAAATAACCAACACAGATTATCTTCCCAATCAAGACGTCATAGCAACTGCAAAGTTTTCCAAACGTTCCAGTATCAAATGTCAGCAACTAAAGCCAACTGTGAACTTTTGCGGTTCTAGACACACAAACACCCACACACACCTGATTGAGTAGCTAAGAATGAATCAGCCACCACACTTGAGTCAATCACACACTGCGCATACAGAACAATAAAGTGTTTTTACTTATGTGCAGTATGTAATTTGTCTTTTCTTGAACTTTGACGTTGAATGTTGAACATGAATAACTATATACAGTCAGTGAAAGCCAGGAAAGCAGGCTAAAACCCCTGTTTGTTGGGCTGCCAACAGTCAGTGACCAATCACAGTGACACTTGATCAATCAATGACTGTCACAGACTGAGGATGCCAAGTTGGACCGATTCTCTTCATTTTAAAATAAATGAACTAGGGTCAAAACACAGTAATGTGCTGTCAGATAGCAACCTTTAATTGATTGACATTCCAACATTATTTTCAATATAAAGTAGCTCCTTGTTTTGGATAATCCCTTATGGTCCAACTAAAGCAAAAATTCATTTCAAAGTAAAAATGTGGGTCATTTAGCAACACTAATCTGTCAAATTGTCTCTAAAATGTCCCGTCAGAGAGATTTCGAATACCGTGTTTGGACCCACTAATGATTTGAGTGCAAGGACACAACAGTTTATTAACCCTTTCATGCATGACTTATAAGAGCCTTAATCAAGATTTTTTTCCTGAGTATTTTTATTCCTCTAAGTATTAAAAAAATAATGCAATTGAAAAGCATTTTATATCCACTCAGCTGGACACCATGCATTTCATTTTTGAAGCAAAGAAACATATTCATTGACATACTGTGTGAAAACTATGAAAAAAAATTACATTTTTAATGCAGCTAATCTGATGTTTTCTCACAGTTTTAACATACTCTAATACTAAGTCATTACTCACTTCATGGAGATAATGTGCAAAAATCAAAACGAAACTGTTAATTATAGTCTAATAACAATACCAAGCAATTGATTTACACTCAAACATGTTAGCGCAGATCAGGTTTATCAGGAACAGCAAAATTACAGTAATGGTATGAATGTCAGTGTATGGGATAATGCATAAGTGTCCACTGTGTTGGCTGATATGGAACTAAAACAAAAAAATCCATGAATATACAAGAGAACAGTTTTGAATAGCTGTCCACTGTAGTGACCAGTATGCATGGAAGGGTTAAAATGTTTAAGTTTGTAGTTTTTTGACCCATAATGCCAACTATTTTGCTAAAAACCGGCCAAATGTTGTGAAAACCAGCCCAAATCTTATCAACCCACCCAATGTCTTTTTTTCCAGCCTAATGTGTTCAAAACAAGTCCAAATGGGTGGGAACCTGCCCAATCTGGCAACACAGCTCATGTCACCTACACTGTCTTTGTCATTGTTTCAATTGACAAACTCCCAGCAGTACAAATGTCTCATAGTGTGGACTGTAGATTAAAAACTGAGCATCGGGAAAATGTGTCATGGTCTTTCATAAACTGGACCATCTGTAAAGCAACCTTTTCCAGCCTTAATGACTAAGGTCTTACCAGCGCCTAATGGTGACACACTTAAGAAATGTGTTATCACAAACAGATAACTCTCCATTTGCCTGCAGAAGGTGAGATCTCTCTCCTACATAACTGATTTGCATGCTGCTCGATAACTGTGTTTAACGTGCTTACACACCACACCAGAACTGACTACTAAT
This sequence comes from Sphaeramia orbicularis, assembly GCF_902148855.1. Taxonomy (NCBI): domain Eukaryota; kingdom Metazoa; phylum Chordata; class Actinopteri; order Kurtiformes; family Apogonidae; genus Sphaeramia; species Sphaeramia orbicularis. Next base: position 19,399,682 of record NC_043964.1, on the reverse strand, counting down.
GCAGAGAGGATCAACTTCAAATAAAGATACTGCTTTCCATGTCGCCTTGTGTGTGTCTGAGTGTGTGTGTGTTCTCATGCTCAACAGCGAAGCAAAACTACAAAGACACCAAAACTCTGCACATTCTACATTTTACTGCCATACTTGACATTGATTGTCAATATGCTTATGTTATAACAAGCAGTGTACTGTGAAAAACAACAGGAGAGTCAATGATAACCCAGTCAGCTACAACAGATTTGTCAATAAAACTGGACTGAGCAAGAAGTCATCCTTTATTAACACCAAATCACATCAGATGTCTCCGGAGAGTCGTGTTTACTTTGCATGTCACTGCCTATCAGTATAGTCATTATTATTTGTTTGTACACAGTATAATATTAACACATATGAGAAGTGGGTATATGTTAGTGTCAAAATGAATATACATACAGTATTCTCCCTGTGAAGCATCAAATGGTATTGTGATTTTTCACCGCTCTGCATTTTGTCTTAGTTGCGCTTGACACATCACAGAAGGTGAGGAAAAACAAACAAACGGAGCAGTTGTGCAGTTTTAAAGACAACACTGGGGACGACACAAAGCAATAAAAGATGAGTCCACAGTGGCTTAAACAACCCATTTCTGGCATTTTTCATTGCTGAGAAAGAGAATGTCTTTTAATGAAACTAGTAAAAAAAACAAATTCCCCCAGAGTATCCAATGCATTAATAATTCTCCGGTATGAATATTTGAAGCTGTGTACGAGGGTGAATGACAGTGAAACCTGTGAATACAGGAGAAATGATGCGGTAGATGGTGGTAAAAGGAGATGATGCACAAGGATAACCTGAACGAGGATCAGATATGGGTAACAGGCACTCTCACTGAGAATAAATTAATAATAAACCATATACATTAGAATATTATAATTAAAATATATAACCTATGACTTATCACTGACACCACCCACCCATTTTCAGAAATTACATCTCTGGAAATATTCATCTCAATAAACAAATATCCTGGTACTCTGACTGACAGGCAGAGATCCATCTGCGAACACTTCTCCATCTCTAGAGCATCTGTTTGGCACTAGGAGAGAGAAGGCTGGGCTGGAGGAACTCCACTGCCAAACCCTGGAGGTTCTCATTGCAGCTTTGCAGCCCTCAGTACTGGACTCCTACTGCTATCTAAAAGGTGGAGCTGATATTTTAACATAATGGCTTTTGGCATCCTGGTGTGCCAAGAGGCAGCACAAGGAATGAGACAGAGCTGCAAGAGTGGACAGATAGCCAGCCCCCTGTTAGTGGCCAAATAAAAACTGAGCTGCCAAACCAAAGGAACAGGCTTAGGGAACACAATGCCACGCCCACTTCTCTGCAGAGAGTGAAAAAACACAGATGGAGCAAAACTTACATCTTGCACTTAAACTACCTGCAAAAAACTCCCTGAGTTTTACAGATAAACATAATCGTGGGTGTGTGTGTGTGTGTGTGTGCCAGCAGACAGGAGTGCTGCAAACACTGGAACATCAGGTGCTTGATGCATAGCCATGGTGATACTGCATGCATGCATAATAGAGTTACAGTAATACATTGCTTATCAGTGTAAGAGGAGCTGGTAAGTGGGTTATTAGGGATGTGGATACATTTATTACACCAGAGATAGCGTGAATTTACACTGTCAGAGACTTGGAAGGTGTGTTTGTTAGGGGCAAACACACAAGAAAAGGCCGTAGATGGCTGTAAAGCTCAATAACAAATGAGCGAATGGGTAGGTCCAATGAAATACATTCAGTCACTGAACAAAACCAAGGACTGACACAGAGAGTGCAGCATGTGCACAGATGTCAGTGAAGCAATACCAGCAAAATGCATGATGCAATGATCTTTCAAAGGTAGACAGCTTCTAGCATTTATACGGCCTTTAACCCCAGAGCCTGACTACCCATAGTCACATTACCCCTTACTTGTGCTTCTTGTGCTCACCTCTACAGCCTCAACCAGCAGCTCTGTGAGGCTCTTGTTTCCTAGTAACTGAGGGGGAAACATAGGGCTTGGTGCATGGAGCAGTTTTTCCAATCGCAACATGTCTATCAGTGGTGCAAATTTGGGCATGGATTTGCAATAGATAGCACATGTGTCCACATGACTGTCAATGTGCAATGTATAGATTAATGTGTCAGTTTTGACAGATTATTCAAGAAAGAAAATCTTTTTTTTTTTTTAAACTGAGGATTTAATGATGTTTGGGGTGTTGTATCATTGAAAATGTAACATACTGTGGGTATTGGATTGCAAGTCAAACAGAGAAACGGTTTTGGAAACCATTGACTTTCCTCACCTTAATTTTTTTAAAATAATGGTACATCATCAAAAATCACAATTGGGAAAAAAAGAGAGTCAATAATGAAAATAAAAATTTAAAATCTGCTACAAGAAATCAAACCTTGTTTAATCAGCAACAAATCAAATCTAGCTTTTAATGTTTTTAGATTTGTACCTTTTCTGTACCTGTGTCCTACTAGTCATTTTCAGATAGCTTATAGTATTTTGCTATACTCTCTGTTTTCTTCTTATCTCAGTGAGTTAATGATTTAGTCAGCAGCTGTGGCTCAGTTGGTAGAGTGGGTCATCCAATGACCAAAGGGTCAGCAGTTTGAGTCCTGGCTCCGACTGTCAACATGTCGAAGTGTCCTTGGGCAAGACACTGAACCCTAAATTGCTCCCAGTAGGGTCTGGTAGTGCCTTGCATGGCGGCAGCCGCCTGCTGTGTGCATGAATGGGTGAATGTGAGGCTTTGGGCACCATACAGGTGTATAAAATGCACTATATAAGTGCAGTCCATTTACCATTTTAGTGTCATAAGAGCCATTTTAGGGTCAAGAGTTGCAAATTAGCATTAACTGCAAACACTATGATTCTTGGATTTAGGCATTTTCAATGTATATATGTACAGAATAACCCTAATAAGTAAATAAGGCTTTCCCTACCATTACAATGCAACGTATAAACTGAAGAAACAGAAAAAAGTCTCTACCTCCCTTGAGGAGAAACAATTTAGCCTTTTTTAGGGAAATGAAGTCTTAATCAATGAACCAAAATAATGCAGAAATGCATAGATTTAGCCAAGAAACAAGAGAAGCAATCTCAGTAACTAAACCCTCTACAAATCAGGGGAGAGAAGCTGAGAAATAAACTAAATAAATGTTAGTTGCATCTTAACGATAATCAGGAACCAAAGCTGTAAGAAGGAACATGACGACACCATGACAACCTTCAAACACCCTTGTCCTGACACAGAGGCTTTAGCAGTCTTTACCTCTGTGTGCAATCCTCAGTGGAGCTCCTGTTATTGAACAAGGTCATACATGTTTGCTGCTGAAATAATCACCAATGATTGAGTCACTGCAACCAAGAACAGTACCTAGAATGTCAGACAAAACCAGTCTTAGTCTTAGTCAGCCCAGCCAATTTTCCACCTTCTGCTCAATACAGACTAGAAACTCCAATCCTCATACTCATCTCTGTTCATAATCTATAGAATCTCACAATACACGCCTTTCCTTTTGTATGTCTGTCACATACTGATTGTGTCTAGCAAATATGTTACAGCTTTTGGTGTCTTGTCAAGACTTCAGACTGAGGAGATGGATTCCACCTGGCTGATCGACCAGGATACACAAAACACAGGCAGCATCGGATGAATGAGGAGAATACAGGTCTGTCTCAGGGGGGAAAGAGATCTGACCTTTTCATAGTCGCTACACTAACTGTTTATGGCAGCGAGTTTGGGTTTATCCATGGGTTTCACATGCAATCTTTCTGCGGCATCAGTGACAAAGCGGCAGCCCCGTTACAGAGAAATTATCTTTTAGCCTCAGCTGGACTACCTCTGGACTAATGCAACTCCATATCAGCTTCTCAACCAGTTAGAAGTTATTGCATGTGTATTAGTGTGTGATAACAAGGGAATTGGTTTCCTTGTGGGAAGGGTAGCTCCTAGTGGGGAAAATGAAGAAGGAAATGACATGGTTGCAGCAGAGCATAGCATTTCTTACTGCGGAGACTTTCAATCACATGACAAAATGCAGCCTAAAGACACACAACCAAGAAAATTGACATACTTTAAACTGGAAACTAGACTTGACCAAGTGATTTAAGAGACTGGGATAAATGCACAACTGACAGCCATGATGGAGGATGTGATGGATGTTTAAATGTTAACTGAGACAGACTGAAGATCTAAGGCAACCCAGACATGCCTGATGCATTAGTTCACCAAAATCTGTGGTTACCATTTTGTACATCAACTTTAGTTTGAGAAGCTGTGAGTAAGCACCATGAGGGTAAAGCAGGGAAGGTAGTAGTAGTCTATAAAGATAGGGACCAGAATGAGATGAGGGATATTTGGATCCAGTTGGTAGCAGAAGGATGCTAATCTGCCCAAAATCATCAGAGCCTGTGTTGCCTGCTTTGTATTCTTGCCTGAGCATCTTGGGAATGAAAATCAGAAGTGATGGGAGGAGAACGTAGGAGGAAACGGTCTAAGAGAGAACTGAGGAAGAAGAAAGAAGCTATTACCAATTCTTTTTGCACCTCAGGATTTTTTTTTTTTTTATTTTTTATTAGACCGTTATTTAACTAGATACAGTCCCATTGAGATGGAGATCTTTTACAAGGGCGACCTGGCCAAAAGGTTAGCAGCACACGCCATGAAAGAAGACGGGTTTTACAGACAGATAATGACAATAAATTAAAACAAACATAGTAATAACAGAAAATTAGACATATTGTGCAATTTTTAAAGTGCAAAATTTAGTTGAGGTCACAGCAATTTAAAAACACAGGTACTGCCCAATTGACTTTCGCTGTCTTGTCCGTAACAGAGTAAAAAGCTTGGAATGACACGAGCTCTGGTATTTTCAACTCCATTTGAAGTATAAAGGGCAGAGGGGACGGCAAAGCTGAAACCTCGCTTCCCCAGTTCAGTCCTAACTTTGGGTACATTCAAATAATACTGATCACAAGACCGTAAAGAATATTGACTTGTTGATCTTTGGAGAAGAGAGGATAGGTATGAGGGTAATATACAAAGAAGAGCTTTGACAGTCAAGGTTAGTCAATGGGTCAACCTTCGCGACTTCAAAGACTGCCACTCAGCTTTTGCATATAGTTCCCAATAATGAGTAGGGCGATTACAACCAGCAAAAAAATGTAGTGCACAATGGTAAGCATTTTTAGGGACTGTAAACATTTGGCTGAAGCACTCATGAACACTACAAAACATCGCCATAATCTAACATTGGCAGAAAAGTAGCTGTTATCGAGTACTTACGAGCTCTAGGTGAGAAGCAGGATTCATTTCAGTAGTAGAAACCTAGCTTCAACCTCAATTTACGAACCAGATTGCTGATGTAGTTTTGGAAAGAAAGCTCCTGGTCTACCAGAAAACCAAGATACGTATAAGTGGACACTAGTGCCTTGGGACATTATTATTGACCAAGTAATCACAGGTATGCTTCATTGGTGTGCAAAAACCATGACTTTGGTTTTGTCAGCATTTGAAACCCGTTTCAATATCTGCAGACAAGCCTGAACTATACTGAAAGCAGTTTGTAGAAAATCTAATGCCTGTTCAATTGATAAAGAGCAGTAATAGATTACAGTGTCATTCACAGTATCGCCATCATCATTTTCCTTTGACTCACCCCTGTTCTTCCTTTTCCGCATTCTTCTGGGTAAATGTTAGGGAGTTTTCACCTCTTTCAGGTTTTGTCAGCTTCACAGTTCAGCACCTTTTGTGAATGCAACACAGATGCCAGAAATGAATCTCTAGCCCAGAGGTATCTGAAGCTAAATCTGGTTTTCCTTAATAAGAAATGCACTCCAACCTCTGCTCAGGAGTTTTCATAAACGATTCATCTCAACTTGTTCTGAACCCTCTTAAGCATTCACCTGGTTTTAAATGTTTAATAGTAACCACAAAACATGTCTATGTAACAAAACAACCTTGTGGGAAGGAGAGCAGTGCAACTTGATCTGCATCTTCTATGTTTAGACTACTGCTGTCCCATGCAGAGAGGAAGCAGATGTGTTTGAATCTGACACTGTGTGCCCCATTTATACTGAATGTATTAAAAGCAGAGTGTGCATGAAGCTATTTCGGTCACGACAAAACACCAGGTGAGCCTGATGGGTATTAGACCTCTTTGTTCCACCATTTGGTTCTGGAGGTGTGGCTGCTGTCAGAAAGCTTCAAGAACACAGTACCCTGCAGGTACAACCTCGGTTCATGTGTCACATCTTTTTCTACCATGTGTTCTACTTAGACTTGTAAACATATTTTACCACTTTATCTGAAAATGGACCTCAACCATCCTGAAACACATCATACCCATCAAACATCTGTTAACCAACTGGCTCAAGCTAAATGGGCAGTGAAGGATAAACTTAATTAATTTTGTCATTATCTACCAGTCCTTGGTGATATACTGGATGAGTAGGCATACCAGTTTCTATTTCCTGAAATAATTTTTTATGGCATACAGCAGCATAGCTCAACAACAGCTGGAACAGTTCAAAAAGGCATCGATTGATGGTCTGGCACTTTGGTTATAACATTATAACCCGGCAATTATATGTTTTGTCTTGAAAAGGAAACCCCATTTAGTAGTTGGCATCAATTCAACTTCTATAGAATAACTCACAAACTTATATGAATCCACAATCATTAAAAAAAATACCATGATACACTGTGAAACTGACTTAAAAGCACATTACCGGTTTTAGCCATACCATCCAGTATTTGTATCTACTAGAAAATAACAACCAATTCCTGCAAAAAGTTCAGAATTTTAATATTATTCCCACTAAAACAACAAACAGATACTGCCTTCAGGTGCTATCAGAATGCATTTTGATTACTGCACAAGGTACATTTTATTTTGATACCTGTTCTACAGTGAAACACCCAGCAAATACAGTTAAATCTGCATCCTTAATGTTCTTATATGTTGTATTCTCATTATCTGTGTGACTCATGCGGCATGTATGACAGAATAACGTGACAATTACCTTAGAAAAATGCAAGAAAATGAGAAATGTCAATCTTACTGTCAGCAAAAACTTTTAATTTCCTCTATTTTTTATCTTCTATTTTTCCCTTTTATCTCTTATGTGAATGTGGGTGGACAGGTATAGCATATGGGTATGTAAATGCACTTGTGTGTGTATATAGTGGCATATTTTTTTCTTTTCTTGTATTTTCATCATCAAGTACTAAAGCCTCATCATATGAACTAAATTTGAGCTGAAATGGAGTTCTGTCTAAATCTCATTACAACACCTGGATACACAGCAAACTTTTATCATGTACTGGCTCTTTTATTATTGTGTGTGTACAAGTATGTAACAAGCTCTTCCAACAAAACTAACAGAATTCTAAGTGTGCTTTAATTCCACATTTAAAGGGGTCATATTTTTGGTAAACCCACTTTTATTAGTCTTTGGTATATTTACTTGTGTATTTGGACCCTAATAGTTAAAAAAAAAAATTGAATTTGAACCCTCCAGATGCTGCAAAGCTATTTTTATATTCATTCCAGCAAAAATCGAGTGGATTTCTACAACCCGATTCAATTCCTGCTTAATTTATTATGTTTTATGACTAGTTACGTCACAACATTTGCACATAAAAGGTCAAGACTTTTGATGAACATTTATCCGAGTACCCCACAATTGTTTGGAAACTGGAAATATGTCCAAACTTCGAGCCAATTACCTAAAATTAGTGATCAAGATGGCATCACGTACGGAGGCCTCGGTGCATTGCTCTGTAATTTTTTGTCTGTTTTCGTTTATATGTAGCATCTTAAGCTGTCCTTCTCATCCCATTGTTGTCCTTGTCTCTAGTCGAATGTTTGTCTATATTAGGTCTGTGTTCAAGTGTGATTGGGTTCATGCTGAAACGTGTGCAAAGAAAAACCAAAGTCAAATTCCTTGTATGTGTTCACATACTTGGCCGATAAAGCTGATTCTGAGTCTGATTCTAAAATGATCAGTTGTTGGTTGTCTTAACAAACACAAAGCACGGTCAACAACCTGAAGGGGGTGGGGCGTGAAGTGGCTCATTTGGATTTAAAGGGCCAGCGCTCAAAATGACCTGTCTCGTGTCATTAGTCAGAAATAGGGTTAAAGATGGGCCTCTGGAGTTTAATTAATGAAGAAATCAGACCCAAGCATAGCATTTACAGTTTATGTAGACCACAGGGAAATGTTTTAAAATGCATAATCCCATTAAAAAAAAAAACACTCAGATCAGATCATACTTTATTCTGTGGATCTCCCTTAAATCATTTTAAAGTTAGGTAACATGAAGCCACACACTCCTTATGTACTAAAACTAGGTCTGCAGCCTGCTGTGACTGAGTGGATGTAATGGATATTTTCTGTAACTGATAAATCTGAATCTGCCACATCGTATCCGCTATCTGATCTGCTCAATAGGGAGTTGATACCCATGCTGATAGTTACACAACGCATCAAAACGTTTCTATATGTTAGCTTTATGATAGAAATGATACGCTATAATAAGTAGTAAAGAAAAAAACAAATGTGCACTGAATTAATTTTCTATCAAGAGCGTGAGTCTTTTTCTTTCTATTTTTTTTTTTAAGAGTAATTCAATCCAGTAGGAGCGGGAGATGAGTGGGACAAATATCTGCAGCATTTAAGACAGTGACCAAGTGTGCTTTTAGAGAATATAAGGTCATAGCCTTCTAAGCAACAGTCAATATCCTCCCTCTTTGCTTGCTTCAATTTTCTCTAAAGGTCAACACATCAACTGAAACTAGAGATTTTTGCTGCTCTTTAGCTACAACACTACCCTAAAAGCTCCTCATTGTATCACAACTTGTACGATCTTCACTTAACGCAGGAATTTAGCATAATGGCTCGTATTTTTAGCTCATCATTGTGCATAGACATCAAACCCTTTCCAGCACATACTTCTGACATGGAAACAAGGACCTTTGATAAATGCATGTAATATTTAAACCCTTAAATCATTGATGACCTTGAGAGCTTACTAGTGTGCTTACTACTGCAACTGTGAGATGCTCCATGCTCATCAAAAGGCCACAAGGAATAAAAGCACAACCCATTATATAGAGCTTGATTTATGACTTGAAACATCAATTTCCCATAAGGAAACGTCAGCTAAAAAAATCCAAAATAATCTGTTTTTACAGAACAATTATCTCTTGCTGAGGCATATCTTAATCACTTTTCTCAACAAAGTCCAAATGCTGCAAGTTTTCCACTGCTATACACAGACACAATGTACATATTTGCGGACGTGCGTGCGAGTGTGTACAGACAGTGTGAGCTCAAGCCATGGTGCATTTACAATTTGCTGTGGCAAGGACGCTGCATGAAGCAAAGCGAACATAAGGAACAGCTTGCTGGTTTGGACAGAGAACACTGGCATTTTCCCATTTCACATCTACTATGAGTTCAACCCCATTTATGCACAGAGAGGCTGTGCCCTGGAATTTGTGTAATCTGTATACCGTGTTAATGTTTTGTTTAGCTGATTTACTTTAACATCAACTCCAGCAACGCTATTCCCAGCAGGAGCAATTACTTCGGAAATGCCCTTAAAGCATGCAGCTCCTCTGTCATAAAACATTGCATCATCACCAGCCAATCACAAGGAAGCATTCATGGGGCTTTGTGTGGCTCAGACTTGGGGAATAAGCAGGTGTATAACTAAAAAAAAAAAAAAACAATGACTACGCAAACATGCTGAGATTCACACACAACCGCTAAACAGCTGAGGATTTATTCATAGATAAATATTTCCAACAAAAACTCATATTACTTGTGATCTGATACCTATGAAAATACATTACAACAAAGGCTCAGGCAGATATAGCATGGCTTTGTATAGGTTTGCTTGCAAGATAAATAACTAGCCACCTGTCTTCTGCTTTCAGTATTGTCCTTGGGATAAATGACGAGGGGCAAACAGCAGAACAGAGCTCAGGTGGCTTCAAAACAAAACCTATTGTACTTTCTGAAAAAGCACCTAATTGCCTCTCTTCTTTAGCACATACTGTGATTAAGGAGTTTAAATCAATCTGTTGCTAATATTTTCTGATGTAAACAAAAATGACTAAATTATGACTGAATCTGAGTAATAATCTTACAAATCCTCCACATATGCGTCCCCTATCCACCTGCATGCACTGAGTTACATGCCCACATGACCACACTCAAGACATTTTTAATGACTGTAAAGTGTCTATTATAATGTACTGTTCTGTGGCCAAGAGCTTGACTTTAAAATTCAGTCAATCGCAGCGTTCCATTCTTCGACATGTCGCATACTCATCACTTATCATCTGCAGCTACGACTTTCCCGTGCATTTGCCACCTTCTATACATCACAACATCCCTTCAACATGCAGTGAAGCAGTATCTGTGCTGCTGCAGACTCCTCCCAGACACAATTCTGGCTCCGTCTCACTAGAGAGGATCAGCTGACAGACGGACATGTGTGTTGACATAAACCTAAGCTGAACATACTAGGTACAACATGAAGCCACAAAGCTACTAGGATCTGTCGTCTCTGCACAACGGCAACACGAGATATGCATGAACTCTCCGGCAGACTAATACTGAGCTTAAAGCTTGGCTCTGCCTAATCTATTCTTTACAGTTTAGCCTTCCAGTGTATAACCGTACAAGTCTATAATGGGCTTATAAAGACGCTTCTATTTGCCATGATAGACTGTGATTTAGCTCAGTAACAGTGTTTAGATGCATTAAGTTAAATTAGTACCTCAAATTGCTACCAGCAGAAAAAGTAATCCCAAATAATGCAGCTGGAAATCCTGTGTTTTAGCAAATAAATCAAGATGACTGTGTTTCTATCTGTGACATTTAAGCACCTCCATTCTTTGTTTTTAGATAAAAAATATCTCTGGCTTAGTTTGTAGTCTTATCCATGTCAATCCCTGCAGGAAAAAGTGAGAGCCAGAACTCCAAGGACAACCTTGACAGTCAGTGATAAAGCAAAAAATCCATTACACACACAGATCTATGGCTTGTGCAAAAGGTGTCATGACGCTGCAGCTTGTGGCTGCCTTCACCTGGGCCTCAAACAGATTTCCTCTGCGCTTTAAAAGATGGATAAGAGTATCTGACAGGTGAACTAAAAAATCAACCAGTCACAACAAGAAATGAACCCTCATTTGAGCATGAAGCATTGTAAAGGTCATGCATAAAAAAAGAAAATCACACCTGCTTAGCAACTGACCAGACAAGGTGAATGAATTGATGCTATTTACAATCTGAAATCTGAAAAAGCAGCTCAGTCAAACAGTTTTAAAGAACTATTCTACTGTTGTCTAATGACAGCGTTTAGACACTAACCATGGTTACAAAAAACGCCAGCCGCCTCAAATCCTCAGCATCACAACTCACCTGTCCATCTACGTGAAAGCCCCTTTTTTGGCTTCTGTTCTTTCAAACTTCCTTTCATTTTCTCCTTGTCTCTCATGTTGTCTGTCTCACTCCCTTCTCCCCACAACCGTTACCAGACTGTCCCTGGGTGACGGGCATGCAAGGGATGAAGAGGAGGGGAGGAAGATAGGAGGGAAGTAATAGGTGAGGGAGAATGAGGAGTTAGAGAGGGAAATGAAGGGTGGCTGATTTCCCCAGCTGTGCTGCACTGCCCTTCTCTCTCCAAAGTGAGCGTTCATCCCTTTTCCACCCCTTCCTGTTAGGCTCTTTATTTCTTTGCATCCTGACAGTGAATTTCCTCCTGTCACTATGTGTGAGAGAAGCATTTCAATCCCACAAGTATCTTATATATGTTTCATCTATATTGTCCTCAAGTCTTTGTAGGTGTAAGCTTTCCATTTACTCACACAGCACATATTTAGTACACACACTAGCTTTACTGCATGCAGAATTACAACGCAAAAGCAAACATTTGTCAAGCCAGTAATCACGAGATTGAATTTTAAGGTGTGAAATTCTGTCATTTAACAACAAACTGCTACAATCCAAAGGAAAGATAGAAAGATTAGAAGAAAGAAAACTAGAGATAGAGATATTGGCCTAAGGGGAAATAACAGAGCTTCTCATGAAGGAGATGACCCACCCGTTCATCCATCTCCAATACCATCCCCCATTCAGGCAAGGCAAGCTGCATAGTCCCCTCATTAAACCATCCCCACATCCACAGGTTTTTCTTCAGTGTATTTTTTTTTTCCCTCTTGTTGCTCTCATTTATATTTATTTTTTTACTCATATATTTGTCTTACACACTCACACTTACACACACATGCACACACCCCTCTGGACTGCTTTTCATCCCAGAGGTCTTCCATGTGGTTGACAGCAGCAGTAGCAGCAAACCACAAAAAAATACAGACACAACCTCTTCCATCACACTTTGCGCTCATCTACACACACTGACAAAAAAGCTCTCTCACAAGTCACCTCCCTCTGTCTTTACACACACACACATTTATACACACACTCACACCCACAAGCACCACCTGCTTCACTGATGCTACTTCTGCTCTACACCAGCCTCCTCCCATTTCTTGCTGCTCCCACACATGGTGCCTCCACCCAGTGTTTTAGGCACCTCTTGCCCTCCACCTCACATCCAAGCCTCCCCCCCAGGCGTTTTAACTACTACCCATTAACTGATGCTCCCTCACAACATCACACTCCTCAAGCCTCATGCCTCACCCTCCCTCCATCCCTCCCTCCCTGCATCCCTCCATCCATCCCCCTTTGCTTTCAGGGAGACATCCAGCTGTTTGCATAGCTCAACACGCCATATCACACAAAATACCTACTACACAAGTATGCATTGAAATAGGGTTGACATGCCTTGGGATGGTGCATTGCCCATGCTGCGACACGGACCGCTGCAGCTGAAAAGTGATCGCGTTTCCTGTTCCCCCTCCTCTTTTTTTCCCCCCTCTCTCTCTCTTCTCTCTCCTCCTCCCTCGCTTTCCGCTCTTCACAAAGCGCTGGGTCTCTCCTTCCTTGTGCCGGTCCCACTCCTATTCGCTCCCTCTCCTTCTACCGTCCTCCTTCTCCTTTGTCTTGCTCTCGCTCTGGCTTTCTCTTCCCTCCGCTGGAACCTCCTTCGCCGAGATGGCTGTGGTCCAGCAAGCGGCGCTCCTGACAGCACTGCGCGTGTGTGACAGCGAGCACGTGTGCGCGTGTGATGGGAGATGGAAGATGCTGTGTGTGTGCACGAGAGAGAGAGAGTGAGTGAGTGAGAGAGTGAGAGTGAGAGAGAGAGAGAGAGAGAGAGAGGGGCGTACTCTTGTCTTCAGCAGTATGTATGAGCCTGGAGATGCTGCTGTGCATGCCGGTGCAGACCTGCTCAGCACATTGCTAAGAATGAAGCACAAATTTTTGCCCATGATAAATTCACACTCCCTCTCCCACTCTCTCTCAGCCTTATTTCTTCTCCATTACACATTATACTCTCTCTCTCTTAAAGACACAGGCTACACGCTGCATTGCTACACGCCTAGGGCACATCTCATGATATGGTAATAACATGCAGTCTAGGGATGTGGTCCTATGTGGGGCTCACAAGCTGAGCCAGCAGGAGGGTGGGTGGAGAAGTGCTTGAAGCATCCACTGTACCAGGAGTGGATGGTGTATGTGAGAAACATAGAGGTAGTAGAGAGGTTGGTGGGTGGGTAGGGGGGTGGTGGTGGAAAGAGTGAACACTTGAAATATCCCCTTGTGACAACAGGAGCTAATGATGAAGACGTGTCGGGGCCCCCAGGCAGAGTTGTATTGGATTGGCATGGTAACCAGAGGTCTGCAGTGGCAGGTGAGAGTGACAAGGACACCGCAGGAGGGCAACAGCAGGATCACCCTGGCCTGTGGCTCTGCTCTGCTGGATGTTTGTTTGTGAGCATAAATTATGACTCCTGTGAATCGTGGCAAATACAGAGGCTGTTCCTCAACTGGGGCAAAGTCCACTGTTACTATTTAAGAACGCTCCAGAAAATCCAACCCAGGAAAAATCCATACAGAAATAAATCACGTGCAAGTGCTGCATCTGATAGAGAGGATGTACAGCAACCCAGGGCATTAACATAGCAACAAATACTGATAGATTTTCTGTTTGATGAGTAAATCTCAGAAGGCACCAGCAGGGAAGTGCTTGTACCGAAATAGCCATGCAATAACAGCCTATGTTTAGGAATCTCTACCAAACACACCTTTATTCCACAAAGACAAGCCCCCCTCTGCCTCTGATTGGCATCTTCCACACAATAACTATCTATCAAAGTGTCAATCATTAAACAATCACAATACAGAAGCATAGTTGTAAAAGTACAAAAACGGATCCATGAAATCAAGCTACCAGACTGCTGCTAGTTCCTGTTGTGTAGGGATAGGAACTACAGTCGCGGAAAAAATTATTAAACCATCAAAAGTCATCAAAAACACGGTTACGCAATCAAGTACTAACTCCTGTGTGTATCATGTGACTAAAACAGACAGAAAAGAAAACATGGAATGCCTAAAAGCACTGTTTTTGTCAGTACAATGCCATAGCTATTGATGTAAGAACCTAAGTGATTTTGGTTATTATCAAAAAACCATGGAAAATGGATAGATATCAGCTCTAAAATTAAACTCTTATGAGCTACGTTTGTTGTTATCATTATATTTGTCCAAACAAATGTACCTTTAGTTGTACCAGGCATTAAAATTAACAAGAAATTGAAGAAAACAAGGGTGGTTTAATATTTTTTTTCATGACTGTACATTAGATTAATTCCATTAATCAAAATCTGCCTCTGAACATTATGAAAATTGTTGCGAAAAAAAAAAAAAAAAAAAAAATCAAGATTATTGCTTCTTCCTGTTAAACTCAACAAATTCAAAGTGAAACTCATTATTATCTATCAGTGATGTTTTCATTTATTGAAAAATCCTTTTAATATTTAAGCAATTCTGCACACTGACACCATCACAAGTGTTGTTTTTTGTTCTGCTGCTATTTTGTAAACCTTTATTTAATGAAGAAAGACTTAATGAGATTAAAGTTCTCTTTTCAAACACCGGCACAGTTAACAAGGTTTCAACTGAGCTGCAGCCAAAGATACACACATATATTAATCGAAAGTCATATCATCAACGCAGTATTGAACACAGTTATCGCACATCGCTGATTTTCCTCATGTATTGCAGACCAAGTAGCATTTATGTGACAATATTTACAAGGGGTGAGCTGATGTTTGACAGGCAAAGACATCAGTGGAGGTTTGGAGGTGAAGGAGTGTTAAGAGGCTGACTATAATATGATGTAAAATGGACTGAAACAAATTAATATGACACAGAGGGTATTTTAACCCTTTCATGCATAGTGGTCACTACAGTGGACAGTTATTCTACAGCTGTTCTCTTGTATATTCATGGATTTTGTTGTTTCAGTTCCATATCAGCCAACACAGTGGACGCTCATGCATCATCCCACACACTGATATTCATACCATTACTGTAACTTTGCTGTTCTTGATAGCAGTAACATGTTTGAGCGTAAATCAATTGTTTGTTATTGTTAATAGACTATAATTAACCATTTTTCTTAAAACAAAAAGGTTTCTTTTTGCATTTTATCTCCATAAAGTGAGGGATTAGAGTACGTTAAAATATGACAAAACACCAGATTAGCAGCATTTTAAAAAAAATTTTTCATAGTTTTCACACAGTGTATCAGTAAATACATGTTTCTTTGCTTCAAAAATTAAACGCATGGTGTCCAGCTGAGTGGATATTTTTGCAACTCCATGAAAAATAGGTTAATAAAAAAATGTTCAATCGCATTGTTTTTTTCATGCCTAAAGAGGAATAAAAACACTCAGGAAAAATATCTTGATTAGGGTCAAACATGGTATTCAAAATCTCTCTGACGGGACATTTTAGAGACCATCTGACCCACTTTTTACCTCTGCCAAGGAGGTTATGTTTTTGCCAGGGTTTGTTTGTTTGTCTGTCTGTTTGTTTGTTTGTTTGTCTGTCCGTTAGTGTGCAACATAACTCAAAAAGTTATGGACAGATTTGGATGAAATTTTCAGGGTTTGTTGGAAATGGGATAAGGAAGAAATTATTAAATTTTGGTGGTGATCGGGGGTGGGGGGGCCCACGGGGGGGGCCACTGATCAGCCTTGGCGGAGGTCTGCGCTCTCCGAGTGCTTCTAGTTTATTCTGCACCAAAGTGTTTCTTAACCCTTAAAGACCTAGAACTGTTTTGGGGGGACTTCCAAGTATATGCCTACTATATGAATGAATGAATGAATGAATGTTTTTATTATTGTGTTTTGCATAAAAACATGCCCAGCCTTTACATGGGCTAATGGGCACACATAAGTTACAGGAGATCTGGGTAGACAGGGAAAATACTGAGAATATTAACCCTTTCATGTATACTGGTCACTACAGTGGACAGCTATTCTACAGCCGTTCTCTTATATATGCATGGATTATTTGTTTGTTTGTTTGTTACCTCCGCCAAGGAGGTTATGTTTTTGCCAGGGTTTGTTTGTCTGTTTGTTTGTTTGTTTGTTTGTCTGTCCGTTAGTGTGCAACATAACTCAAAAAGTTATGGACAGATTTGGATGAAATTTTCATGGTTTGTTGGAAATGGAATAAGGAAGAAATTATTCAATTTTGGTGGTGATCGGGGGTGGGGGGGCCCACGGGGGGCGCCACTGATCAGCCTTGGCGGAGGTCTGCGCTCTCCGAGTGCTTCTAGTTTACTTTTTAATTCATTTTTGCTTTAGTTGGACCATATGGGATTATCCAAAACAAGGAGCTACTTTATTTTGAAGCAAATGTTGGAACTGCAATCAATTACAGTTCGCTCTCTGACAGGACATTACTGCGTTTTGACCCATTAAGGTTCTCATAATTCATGCATGAAAGTGTTAATATCTTGGCTGGTAAAGAATATGCTTGGCCTTAGGATTTTTCACATACATTTGATCTACTAGAGTCCTTGGTAGGTCAAAAAGTTCATTTCAGACAGTGATATCAGTGGTTAAAGATAGGACAGAGTTGGCACTGTTAGGAATTAGATGAGAGAGATCCAGCTGTCATAAAGAGGAAGCCTCTTCTCTCTAATAACTGCTATAGTAGCTAATGGGTGCTGATGAATTAAGAAAGTAAAAGGTGGAACAGAGAGAGAGAAAGTAAAAAGCTGGGAGAATGAGAGATAAAAGAGGATACACCGCCTCTTCAGCGATGAGAGTGATGAATAATGTATGCTCAGGCTGCTCATGACTTACACACTACATTGGACTGTCCATCATGTCCAGCTGGTTCACAGGCTCCGGAAGAGGATACATCAGTCTGTCAGCTGGCGCCGCCTGTCCACTTCAGTCATAAACAAGCTCTGAAAACCCTGCAACAACACACATTTATATTTACACGTCACAAACTGAGCGGAAATTACCATTTAAAGATCTTTTAGTGTGGTAAATGTCCACTTAAGATTACACAAATGAAACTCTCTTTAAAAATGCATCCTAGCTCATCAAAGTGTCATGAAATACACGTAAACAAAGAAGAAATTCATCTCAGAAATGTTTGACCTTCTACTCTACAACAGTGGATCACCAATCTTTATAAAACCAATGTCCTGGGGAATATAAGGCTATTAAGTTTTACTGTTTACTGTCAGTAGTAACTGCACTTATGTAAATGATAATGGTCGCTCAGAGACTTAATCTTAGATGTAATCAAATGAGATTATTCATGGACAAAATGCAAATGAGTGTCATTAAAAGAGGATGTATAGTGTACGTACATACGCAGATGAAAAAGGACATGCAAATTCAGACTGTATTTGTGGAAATGAATTGACCTAAATAATGATCTGAGAACTGCTGTTACTTTTGCGTTGGTAAAAAATGTGTTGCCCAGCAGGACTTAACAGCACATGTAAATCCCACAGTGAAAATGAATGAATACATTATTTTTAGAGAGACAATAAAGAACGAATGTTGCTCCTACTGAGCAAACTAACCAAATCCGCAGAGGCTGATACTCTTTGTCAACCAAGAACATAAGTATTACTAATTATACTGTAGTCATTTATATTCTATATGGCATAGATACTGTGATTTATGAAATATCCAAAAAGACACTCTACTACCTAAAAACTCAAGCAAATAATTTATTGTTAACAGCACTGGTATCTGCACTGTAAAAAACATCTGTAACTTAACAGAATTTTCACTGTTTATTTTACAGATTTTTCCTGTATTTTTAAGACACAGAAAAATATCAATGAAATGACAAAAATAGACTGTGATTTTACACATCAAATGTGTAAAAATATGAAAAAACTGTAACTAAAATTTCCATTTTTTAAAAAGAATTTTTTCACAGAAAAATACAGTTAAAATACATTTGCAAATGTTTCGTAATTTCACAAATATTTCTTTTCTATTTACAAGATTAAATTGTTAAAGTTTAATACTGTAAAAAAAAAAAAAAAAAAAAAAAAAAAAATATATATATATATATATATATATATATATATATATATATATATATATATATAAAAACCAGATAAAATTACTGACAATTAACCATAAAAGTAGTATTTGTTC
Organism: Sphaeramia orbicularis; assembly: GCF_902148855.1. Taxonomy (NCBI): domain Eukaryota; kingdom Metazoa; phylum Chordata; class Actinopteri; order Kurtiformes; family Apogonidae; genus Sphaeramia; species Sphaeramia orbicularis. The sequence continues at coordinate 19,381,020 of NC_043964.1, read as the reverse complement.
TGTAAGTTTAACAAGACTTGTTTGTTAATTAACAAATGTCTTGTGTAATTACGAGAGGTTTCACACCAAAAATGTTGAATAAATATATTTTTGTCAATGTAAAACATGCATAAGCACTGATAAACTGTCAAAATACAGTTTTTAATCAGTGGATTGTACAACTTAGTCTCACCAAAAATTAATTTATATATATATATATATATATATATATATATATATATATATATATATATATATATACATACATATTTATGGGTAATTGGATTGTTTTAATACATGTACATATTCTTTATTAAACATTAAAAAGACCAAAAAAAAAAAAGCAAAATCTTATGTAAAGTTAGGGCAAAAAACTGTATTTTAATTATGGAAAATTACCGTATTTTTATGAGATGGTTATTTTCCGTTATTTAACGTTGTTTTTTTAGCGCCCTGGCTACCAGAACATTACCTTTTTTTTCCCCATTTATTTATTTATTTTTATTTTAACAGTGTGCAGCTAAATATCAGTTGAATGACCTGTTAACCCACAATAAGGCCAGCTCAGGAGCAAAGACCACAAGCTCAAATGGATGAATTTTAAGACAGTTAAAAATGGATATTTGCAACCATGATGATAATGACATCTCTGGTGAAGTAGGAGATGACTGTGGGGAAGGCTGCTTTGGGAGTCCAGTGCAGCTCTTGGGCTAAGTTAACCCCCCAATAAAGGCTCCCCTTGACAATAGAAAGAAAAGAAGATTAAACGTTGTGCAGATCTTGAAGTTTATGACTGTGATGGGGAGCAGGTAAGGACTCACATGCACAGTACAATCAGTCTGACAGTCTTTATTACAAAGTCTTTTAATGTGATACAAAAAAAAACTAAGGAATCTTCGTCACAAAAATCTTATATTAAACTCAAGCTTGGAACACAGGAATCATCAGATAAAACTTACAGAAGTCTCAAGCAGCATGGACGATGCAGACTGAGGGACTTGAAATCTTCTTCCTGAATAAAAGCAACAATCAGACAAAGAATGGAGAAACTGAATTGCTTATATGGCATGCTCATCGACTGAAGAACTGCAGGTGTGGAAGTGGTTGCAGGTGTGAGCTGAGGGAGGGAAAGTAGGCTGCAAAACCTGGTGTGGACCACAACAATGATGAATGTAAAGCTGATTTGCTTGTGCCAAAAGTAGAAGTGGTGTTTGGTTTGGAGTAGTCATATTAACACCAGAGATGAGTAATTCCAGTTTCATCAAGTCAAAGTCCTGTTCACTTAACACAGGTGATTCCACTAATTATCCCATCTACCTGGATGAGGAATTGTGCTCATCAAACTGGTTCAGTGAATGGTTGGAACAAATATGTGGGTAAGACTCGAGAGAAAGATTCAAGAGAGGTGAGGGTAACTGCTCTAGAGAGTAGAAGTCCAATCCACATATTTGTTCCAACCAATCACTGAACCAGCCTGATGAACACAATTCCTCATCCAGGTAGACTGGATAATTAGTGAAATCACCTGTGTTAAGTGAACAGGACAGAACCAAAACACGGCAGGACTTTTTCTCCATGAAGCTGAGATTACCCATATCTCATATCTTAATCATCTACAGTTCCATTATTAGCCAACTTTGCTTCAGTCCAGTTCAGCTAGCTGTTGCTAGCGACATAAAACATTTTTTAACATTATAAAAGGTTACATACCTCTGTAATTGGATCATTTTTCTGCCTACTCTTTTCTCTGCTTCCAAACAGTGCAGCTAAGGGCTTGGAAGACCTTTTCATGGTGATAAATTCTCCATCTTCTACCTGGATGCTAGTTCAACACCTGTCTGCCATTCAGCTCTGTTCTGTCTCTGTCATTCACACACACAGTGAGCACCGGTCTGGGAGAGCTAACCTGGGAGGCTCCGGTTATTTTGTTTTGTTTTTCCCTCTCATTTATTTATTTTTAAGACAGTTAATGTGAAATTACCATGTTAGCCTATGCCATGAACCCCCTGCACGCGCAGACAAGCATACACCCGCATGCATGCAGGCAAACAGACACCTGTACAAATGTAAGTGTAAATGACACCTTTGATATTCAAATCCGTCTAACTGACGTGACCCAGGCAGAACAAATGCAACTTGACAACTTACGTTAAGCGGTTGGAGATACGAACTGCCTCCTGTCCGGTCCAACTTTTTTTTTTTTCTTTTTTTTTTTTCCCTGTCCTGTCCAACTAGCGGGTAACTGTAGCTTTTACAAGTAGATGGAGTAACAGCAGGGACGGCCAATCACATGTACGACAGCAAAACCGCAGAGCCAATCGGAGAGTGATAATTAGGTTAGAGGCGGGACTTCTAGCAGAGACCGACTATTAACCCTTTGTGTGCCATAATCATTGACCAAACACTATGGACGGTGGTTGGATTGGTAAGGACAACACAGTAGTGGCTGGATATTGGTAGGGACGTGTCCCTAGCGTCCCTATGCAATTCTACGCCCCTGGTGAAGACAGTGAGTCAACAATCTCAGGTCCAATGTGGTCTACAGGGTCTGTAAGGTCCACCTCTGCATGAACTGTGAGTGTACCTGCTTTGTTAGGTACCATGAAGTAATGGTACTAATGTAAGGAATGATGTTCAAAGGGATAATGTGGATGTGGACAGGTGTCTGGATCAGCACTTGTGCTGTTCTAATGTTCTAAAATAGATGTTCTTTTCACCATGCTCTTTTTCTTGTATTTTATATATACTTCTTGGATTTGATTTTTTTTTTTTTTTTTGGGTCACTTACAGGTAAGGAATTAAATATGGTAACTTAACGAACCTTGATTTTCTACGTAACAATACTTTTTTTTTTTTCTCTTTGTTTTAATTTTCTTAAAAATGTCCTCCAATAACACAGTTAGGTTAAAATTTTGAATGTCAGAGTATTTCCATGAGTGCCCTATACAGGGTTAACACATTATGATTGTCCAACTGATACCAAAACACAACTTTCAAGAGATAATGGTGAAAAAATATTGGATGTATCAGCCCGAAATAACAGCACAATAGCAAATGATGTACTAATATACAACAAAATGTATATGTTGTGTTTTTTTGCTGTATGTAATGGAATGTAATTGGTAACAAATGCATGCTGGCAAACATAAACGGCACATTTCAGTCCTGGCTGTCATCATAGTAGTCATGTAATCGCCCTGCTGTTGAGTTTTCCTTTGACTTGGGACCCTTCCCACTGTGAACCCATCTGGATGGGCAATGCTCTATATCCTGCAACTTCCTATGATGCCATTACTTCCTATATATCTGCTGAAATACTATTGCTATTCTGCATGTGTGAAGCAAAACAAACACAAACCTGCAACGGAAAGCCTAATAGATTAGACTGTTGTATGAGACTGATATAATTGCTATGATTATTAGTTATGAGGCTTAGATATTATGAGCAAATTGTTTGAGAAAACAATGTTGGAGATTAAGTAGGGCTGATGGCATGTTTGCCTCAGGGCTTTTATATATGGAACCAAAGCAGGATGCTGATTGCAGATGTGTAAATTGCTGAGCAAGTAGCTCTGCCTCTGTTTTCTAATAAAATGACATCTGCTGTTTCACTGTTGGCTCTCATACTGAACATACTGCAGTATGAATTATTAGGCGGTTTAATATGAAAATGATTTGGCTTTCACCGCATTCATGGTCTAGAGAGAAAATCTTGATTTTCCATAAGGAATTAACTAAAAGGCAGTTTGTCCTGGTTGCCCTCCTTCCTTCTCTCCATTTCAGCTGTGCCGGCTCATCGACCCAGAAAGTCTTCAGCACATTCTGTGGCACAATAGATCTGCCCTCGCTTCAGTGGAAACCGGCCATCTGAGGTTATTAGGAGGGGGGCGGAGGAGGAATGTCAATGAAAGTGTGACTAGGATGCAGGAGGACAAGACAACATGGTTTGGCAGGGTGCAAAGGTTTTCCCACTGTTTACAGGAAGGAGAAAAGGTGACTGTCATGTTGCATCAATCATCTTTTAACCTTCGAACATGCATTGACAATAAAGGTGAACATACATGCACACAGTTGCTTATGTCTAGATGTAATGCAACAATCTGCAAATATATTCATTAGGGCTCATTTTTCATGAATTATATTCATCGTGGCAGATCATATCTTGAGATTTTTTACCTCTGGACAAAAAATCCTCTGACCAACAGCTTCATGAATGTGTAATTATGTAATACTTGGAGTTGGACGTTAAAACCTGTCAATCTTTATTTATGTGTTCTGGATCTTTCTGCTGTTAGCATGAATTAGCATCAGCACTTCTAGTTTACGTAGGTCAGTAACATTGGTAAGTTGCATAAAATAGGAGAAAAAAAAATATTCTGTTGCAGACAGAGTTAAACCAGGTTGTTTCTTAAGCTCAAGATTTATTCCTAAGAATTTACAAGTCAAAAGGTTGCTCTTGTTGGGTTAGAAAACTGGATTCTACATTGGGAAACTGCTGCTTTCTGCTGTTTGCTGTGAATATTCCTTTTGACAGTTAATATTTTTATAGGTTTACTAATTACTCAGATATTACAGTAGTTCTTCTGTGTAGAGCATCCATCACCTCAACATTTCAGAGTATAATGCTATATTTATAAGTTTGAGGATTTATTTTGCATTCTTTAATATTTTTGTCATCATTCAAATTCACCAGGGTGGTTAATATCACATTTTTCATTACTGTGACAAACTCTGAACTCATTTTAACCCTTTCATGCATACTGATCACTACAGTGGACAGTTATTCTACAGCTGTTCTCTTGTATATTCATGGATTTTGTTGTTTTAGTTCCATATCAGCCAACACAGTGGACACTTATGCACCATCCCATAAACTGCAATTCATACTATTACTGTAACTTTATGTTCTTGATAAACCTGATCTGCAATGACATGATTGAGTGTAAATCAACTACTAATTATTAGACTGTAATTAACAGTTTTCTTAAACAAAAAAGTTTTTTTTTTGTTTTTTTTTTATATTATTTCCATGAGGTGAGTAAGAAGTAGTATTAGAGTATGACTAAAGGTGGGAAAACATCAGATTAGCTGCATCAAAAAGGCTTTTGTTTCATAGTTTTTGCACAGTTTATCACTTTCTGATATTGCATTATAAATACATGTTTCTTTGCTTCAAAAATTAAACACACAGTGTCCAAATGAGTGGACATTTTCCTAACTCCATGAAAAATAGGTTAATTAAAAAAAAAAAAAAAATCTCTATGTTTTTTTCATGCCTAAAGAGGAATAAAAACACTCAGGAAAAAAAATCTTGACTAAGGTTCTAATAATTCATGTATCAAAGGGTTAATGCTGATTTTCACTGACTTATTATGCCCAGCCTGAGCCATTTTTAGACATTTACAAACAGCCAATCCCAGCTTAGTTATAGGTGATGAATTCAAGCACAAAATAAGGTATTATGCACAAGTTTCCCTTAGTGAACTCAGGCCATAGCATCAGCATGTATCTGTCAAAATTCCTGGACTGCAGAGGCAAAAAACCCAAACAGCATTTGGCTTAAAATAGAGCTTCATGTTGACAGCTCACATGAGAAAGTGGTGAGAAACAGAGCTAAAGGATACTTCACATTTTTTATTACAAGTTGGTCCAAAAATAAGTGTTGGCAGGACCGAATGGAGCACAAACTGCTTAAACGGACCACCGGGTGTGTTAGACATACAGATGAAACACAAGAAAAAACAGCTTAAATGCTCCTCAGCTTCGTGAACCCTACTGGAGAGATGATCACCATTCTGACAGGGGTTTTAATGGTAGTGCAGAGTCAAAATTCTAATGTTGGCCACGTTCACACTGCAGGCAAAAGTGGACTAAATCTGACTTTTTTGCCCATTTGTGACCAATATTTGATTTTTTTAATGACAAATCAGATTTTTTACAATCAAACCCAGGTCACTTTCTTATGTGGCCCTAAATCCGATACATATCAGATGTTTTACGACACAATTTCAGCCTGAACAGTCGTTGCATTTCATCCAACTTTTACATCATCATCGATCATGCGGCAGACGTCACAACTGAATGCTGGAGGAGGCAGGACCTGAAAAGATCAATAATTGCTTCTGTAAACATAATGTGACGTCACTTCAGGGGTGTCGACTATTCAAACGTGAGCTTGATTGCAATCACATTTCATTAAGAAATACGAATCTTTATTTTGTCAGTAGGGGTTCACACACCAAAATTTGTCTTCTGCTTTTAACCCATCACTAGATCATGCATGCGGCTTACCATATCAGATGCCTGGGGAGCAAATGGGGGGGTTAAGTGCCTTGCTCACGGCCACATCACCCAAGAACTCTTCACCAGTCCAGGGAATCAAACCAGTGACCCATCGGTTACAAGCCAACTGTCCAGCTGACTCTCCAGCCATTCAGGCCACAGCTGCCCCCATTTACAATATAATGTCAACAACCACACAAAAAATTAATTTCAGCAAAAAATCTGAATTGAGCATTAACACCTGCAGTGGGATTGCAGACGCCTATTTGGGTTGAGGACTGGTCATCATGAATGCTGTCACATATACCCATTAAAACATTAATTGAGCCCTTCTAAGGACAAATGCATTGTCATTATCAAAGAAGCCACACTGGCTAAAATTTACTTAAGGGGTCAAATGAGTGGCCATTTTTGTCAAAAAAAAAAAAAAAGTTGTAAGAAATGCATAGAACTGTGTTGAAATAATGCTAATACATTTGTGCACAGACTACTGATATTATTTGACAGTGGAAGCTATATTTTTAGAAATATTGGATTTTGAATAGCACGTGTATGTGAAAACTTTTGCTGGTGGACAGACGTGACATTACCCATGATGATCTGGTCAGTACCAGTACTTTATTAGTAATAAATTTATAGACTTACTATTGCTAATTCTCCTCTTATTCATAAATGTTAGTATTGTGGATCTAAAACAATAACAGCTGACACAAAAACACAAAATGTGGCAGTGGACGGATGTTACATGGTTGTTACAGATCCCATCATACTGATGCTCGGCAGCCATGTCACCGTTTCCACAAATGATCCCTGTGCAAAAACTAGGATCAGAATTATTTATTGTATAGTTTATCATCATACTAAAGAGTAAATAACAATATAGAATTGTTATTTCTTTATAAAAATGCTTATTATTAGAAAACTGTTGATTTCAAATGTGACGTGTGACATTCTTAATGTATGTATTGGCGTAACATAAGCAGGATGGATCAGCACCATACTCCATGTTGCAACCTGTAAAAATAAAACATGTGATATGTAGGATAGAATCTTGTAAGAAAAATTGGGGAACCTAAAAGAATAGAATATTTGTTTTTCAGGTCAGTTCAGTTCAAATATAACTTGGCCATTTGTGACATGAAAATATAGCATTAACTGTGATGAAATTGGACATTTTTGACCTGAAAACATAGTTCATATGACCATCAACATGTTGCAACAGAAGTGAAATCCTGTAAATTTGCATAACTTGCATTTCCAACACAAAGTTCCTTTGGGGATTCACTTATATTGATTTCTTATGCACAAAGACATAAATAAGACCTCTAAGCAAATTTTAGCCGACACAAATAAGGCTTTTCCTTTAATTTGTCACCTGTGTGTTGTAGATGTAACCAGGTCACAGCAGTCATTTGGGGTCATTATCTCATATTTGCACTGTCAGCACTTTTTCTTTTCCATTTAGAAAAGAAATAATTCAACCTGCACTAATCACAAAATGAAGAGATTTAAATTTCTGCTGCATGAATTTCCAGTACATGTAAATGTATACTTTGTAATAAGCTGTATTTATTATAAATGACCCTGATTGCACTTTTATGTTTGCCGTTCCGCTATGTAAAATGAAAGGGCCTCAAAGGGCCATTTTGATAGCCCACTGTTAATCGAAACGGGCAAATTCAGTGTTTCCATGGTGATGATAAAGAAAGAGGTGCTTTTATAAAAAAAAAAAGAAAAAAAGTGTAGTCACTGGTGAACTCTGTTTTCCTTTGGCATGTGTGGGTGGATGGATAGGATTTAGATCACCAGCCCTTCCACAGACACACCGCTGAGCACCTTCTGTGACTTCTACATGCCAAGAAATTCAACTGACCTGAGCATAACTGCTACAAGCTATGGGCATGAAGACAGAAAAAAGTACTAAAACAGAGACAGAAATCCAAATTATTAAACGCAAGAATTACCGATTGGCTAATTAGCTTTACAGAATTTCACCTCTTCGTTTTGTTGTTTATTGTAACATTCTAGCCCAGCTGAATCCTTCTTCTGTTCCCAAAATCCTTCAGAGGCTGATCATTGATCTTTAGCTTGTCAGTAGAAAATAACTAGTGCAGTGCTTGGGTTCCCATGGGATGGATTAAGGAAAAGGAGGATGCTTGAAAATCAGCAATCACAGTGGGGCGAATGAAGGGTTAATGTGCTGTGAAAATAAGGAGTGTGATGCCTCATATCAAGCTTAGATTTAGTGGATCCACGGAGAGCACCTGTTACAGGTCAAGTGTAACCCCGTGTGCAGAGAAAGCATGATTTTACATATCTTATTTCAATCATTTTCAGGTCATTTCAGACTCATTTGACAGTCAGAGCATGTGCGAGACAGAGGCAGCCTCTGTAGGAGGGACTCGAGGGCAGATGACAAATGTGTTGAACCGGTGAAAGTGATTTAGATCCACAGAGCATAAAGGAGATGATCGGCTCACCTCAGCCTCAATTACAAAGAGAATGGTTTCAAATAAAAAAATATTAACAGCTTGAAGAGCGTGTAAAGAATCAGCAGCTACTTCAAAAAAGGATGATGCCTCTACAAGGATGTCATCATCATGCAAACTCACCAGACACGTCATTACTTTGAGACGACAGCCATGTTTTACAAAGCCACAGATGGTTGCTCTGTTGAGCAGCCATCATTCAATTAAAAAAACACTCAGCAAAATAAAAGTATAACTGTCTTTCATCACCCTGTCCACCCTTCTCATCCAGGCTAAGTGAAAATCTGTATCAGGGTCCGTGTCTTCCGTGTCTACACAGGCACTCTCTATAAATACATAAGGTGCTGTTTCCAAGGTAACAACTCTGTGGAGAATTGGCCAGTAGAAATCTGCAGGCACTTTGACTGTCATGAGAATACCTTCATCTTCACATCATCGCCCTCCGCCTGACTGTACTCCAGGACCTCTGTAGTCCCATCTCCCACGGGATCATCAGTCTTCATTAACCCAAAATGTCACTACCAAAGTTAGGCCTCTGAGGCGAAGCATGTCTACAAATTATTCCCATTAGTGACAGGAAATGTGTTATCTGATCTGTGGCAATCTATCAATCAATCCTTTTATGTGGAACACCTGGATTAAAATGCTGGAGTGATCCTGTCCAGCCACGTGTTTTTACAGACTGCAGCTGTAAGTCATAAACCTACAAACACCCATCTGTGTATGGATCACTTTTATTTGATTTTTTTTTTTTTTTTTACAGTAAGTTTAAACATGGTAATATCAAAGAGTACAGAAACAACACAAGTTCTCTAGTAACATATGACTTGCAAGGTGACTTTTACTTTTAACTATATATCAAATAATGTGTCTCTATTGCCCTCCAGTGGCCACAGAAGGAAACAGCATAATTTATGTCTTTAAAATCTAATGATTATAAATAAATGTCAATCAATATGACTTTCATGCTACAATTAGCAGTAACAGCATCAATAAATAGAATAACTGCTGTGATTAGTGTGTTTAACCCTTAAAGACCTACAACTATTTTTGTGACAATTACATTATGAAATTTCCTCCACATGTAACCTTTCCCAAGTGACTTATCACCATTTATTGTAATATTTTTTACGCTGTGTTTTGCATTTTCAGTCAAAATCTGGTATTTTCCTATATTTAATTTAATGATCATGTAAATGTTCATAAACGCTCAAAGTGAATCCAAATGTTATATCAGTACTGAGGAAATTCCATGTTCACAACAGAGCCTGTGAATATCCAAATGGGTCATATCTGATGCGACAGAAAAGCTAAAAAACTGCCTTTTATCTTAATTATTTACATATACCAATAGGATTAGATGAGTGCTTCAGAAGTTACATATTTCAGATCAGTAGATGCTTTTGGTCAGTGGTGGCTGTTTGTCTTTGAGGCTTAATGGACTTTAATGTCTGCCTTAAACTGTTCAATAGAACCAAATATCAGATAATTTTATTAAAAAAAATATTTGCATTAATATTAGAATTACTGAATATACTCACTCTGTTAACTTCCTATTTTCATTTCATTTACTTGTTAATTTCAAGCATTTACAGAATACATGCAAGTTCAAAATTCCAAAATCATTCATTTACACTCAAAAAGGAGTGGGAAGAAGAAAACTTATTTAATCCCACTCCCAAGACAGAGGAATAAACAGAAAAAAAAAAACCTATACTGAATTAGAATCAACTCATTCGACAGTATTTACATTTTAACACTTTTGTACTTATTTGCATTTTCCCAATTTTTTATAATTCGACTTTCTATGACTTACCCAGATATGCACCACTTGGATACAATAAAACAAATGGTAAATAATATTCAGTTTGTCAAACACAAAACAGGCAGGAGTGACTTATTGAGCTGCTCATAACATCAATGTGACTCTTGGTTCAGGGGCCACATTTAGCCAAATTTGATCTGAAGTGGGCTGAACCAGTAAAATAATAATATAATAATATATAAACAGTCAACTCCAAACCTTTCTCTACGTTTGAGTGGAAAAAAAGTTAAATTACATTATCAAAACATTTATGTCTACAAACTATCCTTTAAAACAAAATGAATAACAGAAACAAACGGAAATTTCTTAAGAAAAATAAGTGCAATTTTAACAATATTATGCTTCAGTTTATCATTTACACATGTAAATTAAAACTTACAGATTACAGTGGATCTACAAATATACAAAGCATTTGATAACAAGCAGAATATTGGAAAAATTGTACTTCTTAAGACATTTCAGGTTGTTCACATTTGTTCAGGTTACTCCTTTTTTATGTTTAGTATAAACACATGAAAATTGCATGAAAACGTTTACATGAACAAATAGAAAAATTTTGAGTTATCATTATTTATAGGTTATTAATCATATTTTACTGGTCTGACCCACTTGAGATTGGTCTGTATGTGCAACCTGAACTAAAATGATAGTTAATATCTTAGTGGAATTTTTGCATTTCACAAATTCTTCCCAAGGGCCGGACATGTTGGAGACCCCTGCTCTAAACAGATGAATTACATGTCTACTGGATCTTTACCACTTGTGGTATTTTAGTTTTTACCATTGCTGGTATGTAATTATTATCATGTAAATTGACTGTTAACTGTTACCTGTGGTAACTGCACCAGGAATGCACTTTTCTATTTTTTTTTTACACACACATTTTAGACATGCAATGCTAATGCTGTCAAGTGAGTTCATTCTAATTTGGCTTAGGCCTATTTTGTTCATTGTTCTGGCTTGAAGTCAAAGGACAGGAGTATTTAAAATGTTATTTGATAATGAGAATGGGGGTGAGATTAAATAAGTTTCCTTCTTCCAACTCCTTTTCAAGTATAATGATATGATTTTTTTTGGAATTTTGAATTTGCATGTATTCTGTAAATGCTCGAAATAAACGAATGAAATGAACGAATCTATGTACACAAAACTATTGCAATGAGGAGTCCGTTGAAGCTGCTGTTAAATAGATATCTCTTTATTATAGTGCATTTATCAGATGTTACAAGATGAGTTTTTAAAAAGCATAAAGGTAGTTAAGAAATACATATGAACAATTGTCATTTGAACAGAAACCATCCTGAAAAACTTAAAGCTTCACATCTGAATGAGGAAAGATGTATCATGTTAATTTAAAACACATTTTACATTGTTTTCTATACATTTGTACTTCTTGTTGTGTATCAGATTATGTCATGTACCCTATAAACTGTATGGATGTTAAAAGTAAAGACAAAGAAACCCCAAAGTATTCCATTCCCAAATGTTCTAGACCTGAAGATTACATAAGGAAAAAAAAAACAATTAAACGTCCAGTTATAGAAAAGTAGATGGGGGGGAAGGGCGGGATGGGACGGGACACCCTCATTTCCCTTTGGAGGTCAGTGTGATATGCCATTACAGTCGTCGTCATTCAGTCAGGGACACGCACAGTTCAGGACTGGTTCTCATTTGGACGAGCCTTTGGGATATTGTGAGGGAAGCTCTGTGTCTAGATGAACTGGTTCAACATCTCTGAATGGTCCATTGTTGTACAGCAATGGAGGAGTTTGTTGTGTAAGGAGTCATTCCAAAGGCTTTACATAGACCTGTATTGTGCAAGCTGGTTGGGTTGTGCAAATGGAATTATTAGAGGGATATGATTAGAAGGAAAAGCAAGGGAGGAAAACACCATGGAACCTGAAACACTGAGGTGTTAACAGTGGTGAAGCCGAGACCTTCAATTCACCCATCACAGCGCTTACAAATTGCATGTCCAGAGTGTGTGTGTGTGTGTGTCCTCTGGAAAACAATGGAGGCTTCAGTCATCAGGTGAGTCCAAAACCAAAACAACACGATGAGGCCTTTCTGACGCTGACCGATTGGTCCCAAGAGCATTTCAGTCAAAAGACTTCAAACCTGGCACGTCAGCTCATGATTAAGTAAACCAGGTCATGCATGCATCAACAGTAACAAAAGGGAAAAAATACAAAAAAAAAAAACCTCAGTGGAAAAAAAACAAAACAATCCTAAACCCAAAGAAACAGATGCGAGAAAATCTGACTAAGAAATAAAAACAAAGAGTGGGAGCAACTATAAAAAAAGGCGCAATCGTTAAGTGTGTGGTGGGTGTAACAAATAAGTAAACCCTAACAACACACTCACAACCAGTACACAACACGCCTCCACATATGTAAACATGCACTTAAGCATTTATTGCCTTTTTTATGTGCTGTGTGTACAAACAAGGCTAAAAAAAAATATCACGATCAGATCTGGAGGAATTAAACCATCAAACAGTACAGTATTGGAGAAACTCAACTTAATCTTCAGCATCTTTCTAGTTGTTGCTGAAGAGTTTTCACTGCCTGCAATAATAAACAAAAATCTGGCAAAAAAACCCAACATTTTAATCCGGGGTGTGAACATACGTACATACACACATTTTACACTGAAATATACTTTGCATCTTTCATGCTGAGTGCATCCAAAAACTAAATGCTTTGACAAAAGTAGCAGATGGAAAAACTGCATAACGTCACCCTGTTTTCTTCTGTTTTTTTTTTCCTTTTTTTTTTTTTAGACATTCATTGCTCATTAACACATCATGTGCCAAACTTTGCTTTGCGGGAACCAGTGCTTATGGATTTTGTTGACGACGTTGGGAAGAGGGACGGGTGTTTGCGAGTTAACTTTGTTCAAGGCACAGCAGGGATGCTCCCACTCACATACATACATACATACACATTCATTCATACAAAATGTCTCATCCATACAGTACACAGTTGCAGGAGAGCACTGGCCAAAAGTCCGACACTTAAAGAAGGAAAGAAGAGAGGAGGAGGAAGAAGGAGGAATGAGATCAGGACCAGTGTAGTCTCCCATCATGCTGCGTAGACCAGGCACATGACACAGACAGGAAGCAGACTGATCCATCACTTTGCGTTCTTTAACTGGCCTGAAAGCCATTCAAGACCCTCGTAGAGACCGTCTCCGCTGGTGGCACATGTGGCCTGGATATACCAATGGCGCTGGCGCAGGGAGTGCAGGCCCAGTTTATCAGTGATCTCAGCGGCATTCATGGCATTTGGAAGGTCCTGACAGAAGAGGAACCAAATCAATGAATAACAGACTGTGGTATAGAAGTCCCAGTGCCAGGACAGCCTTTTAATAAGGTTTTTATCCTTGCATTCTCACTTGTTTGGCAATTGCTAATTCCTATGGTAAGAAATTCCAATGTATACTAAAACTATTGGAGAATGGTTAAATATGCCATTACCAGAGTTTCCCCAGCTATGTCTATTAGGAGACTGGTCCCTTTTACCTCCAGGGGTGTCTACAGCAAAGTCTGCCTTGGCACTAGCTGGATTTATCTCAGCTGTAAGAATCATTGGAAAAGCCAAGTAAGACCTGGTTTTACAGAATGGCTTAAGGTGATGACAGACAGCCTCCTTTGAGGATCTCATTGCAAGACTGAATGATAGTAGGGGCAAATTCTACCAGGTCTGGTCCCATTTTCTTCATTTTCTTCAATTTCAACTGACTAGTGCCCCATAATAAACGTATTATCATGCATAAATCCCACCCGAATTTTTAAATTTCTATTATGCATCTTGTATTATTTCTGTTTTATTCAAGATGTATTATTTCCTCTGTTATTTTATTGTATTATTATTGTGATGTAATGCTTTTACTGGCTTTCTGTTTCATTGCCCTGGCTGTGTAGTGGGTGTGTACAGTGCAAAGTGTTAGCTGTTATAATGATATGCATGTTGTGTGTTTCTTGTCATAAACAAAAACCAATAAAAACTTTGATTATGAAAAAAAGGAGGAAATTCCAATGTATAGTACAGATGTCAGATATTTGAGGTCTGTAAAAAAAAAAAAAAAAAAAAAAAAAACCAGCTGGAAACTAAGAAATATCATATTTCATCATCTTAGTTGCATCATTTTCCACCATTTGAGATCTAATGGGTGCTCTTAACAACACCATCTTGTCACACCGCCTTTGACTGCTATTGTTTAATATGAAGGATTAGTGACACAATCCATTTGTCTCAAGGCGCTTATCTTCTATTATACATAAAGGTCTGACAGATATTTATATGCACCCAAGTTAACTGAAAATAAATGCCTCTTCTTCATATTGTGCATGTGTACTATTACTGAAAGGGCGGCCTGTATTTCCCATAAATTATTAAGATAGTGGGGGTCTAGCATAGTCATATTCTCGCACCATAGTCTCATAGGGAGCTGAAAACATAGTGGTGGACTGACTCGTAATGTAAATTATGAAAATTAATTTTATACCTCACAGGGAACTGAATTATTTTCACTAATAACCATCCCCCAAATCCCTCATGCACCACAGATACAGTGCTCTCTGAAACATTAGTGCGTAAATCAACAAAAAACAACAATCCATTTGTCACACTGTTTGTCAGATAATCAATTGCTGGCTAAAATTTCTTGATTGCGACAGCGCTGTCTACAATGAATGATGAATGCCGACTGTTAGAGGAGGTTCTCACCTGTTTGTTGGCAAACACAAGCAGCACAGCATCCCTCAGCTCATCTTCAGCCAGCATTCGCATCAGCTCCTCCCTTGACTCACCAATTCGCTCCCTGTCATTACTGTCCACTACAAAAATAAGGCCTGAAAACACAGGAAAAAGTTTTTAATTAAATGAGGAGAAAAAGTATACCAACTAATAATACTAACAAATAACCTTGACTTTAAGAAGTCTGAAAACATATGGAAGCTTCTGACCTTGTGTGTTTTGGAAGTAGTGCCTCCACAGGGGCCTGATCTTGTCCTGACCGCCCACATCCCACACTGTGAAACTGATATTCTTATATTCTACAGTCTCAACATTAAAGCCTGGAAACAGAACAGATGGACAAGATCATTAGATTTGAGCTTTCACAGAGCAATTTTAAGGCTTTTTCTTAAAAATACAATTAAAAATGTAAATTCTTTTGAGTAAGCAGAGGAAGGCTCACCAATTGTCGGGATTGTGGTCACGATTTCTCCCAGTTTGAGCTTGTAAAGGATGGTGGTCTTTCCAGCAGCATCTAATCCTACCATCAGAATTCTCATTTCCTTCCTGCCAAACAATCTAGTAAATAGACTCCCAAAATTCCCCATCTTGGCAAACCTGCAGAAAGACAAATGATGAGAGTATTAAAATTTCTGAAAATGTGGTTCAAAATAAAAAAAAATTACAGAGATTGTATATTTCACTATCTATCTTGAGAAGCCCTTCATCTGAACCTGTCTCTACAGAATTTTCTCTTCAAGATATTGATGCAGACAGACTTTAGTTTCCTGTTGCTGTTTCATATATTAATTGTAATCTTCATTTTACAAATTACAGAGAGCTTTCATGCCAACTGTCAAGTCTATTCTTAGTCACTCATTCTCAGCTGCTATCAATATTCCTCCCAAGGTCAAAGTGAAACTACTTGATGACTACTAGACAACTCAGCATAACCTGAGTACAGGTACGCATATAAAGAAAGGTTTCTAATATACGCAAACTCAAATACACAATGGAAAAAAAACCAAACAGACATGAATGCATGAAGAAACAGATATTTTCTTTAGCTTGCTCAATTTCATCAACCTACAAACCTCCATTTACCCCAGTGTTTAAGTGTTTTTCACATGGGCCGCTGACAGCGGTGCCATAGCATGCCTTAGCTTGTTCTACGCAGCTATGTTTTTATTCGTATGAAGAATGCAAAAGCGATATGCCGAATTAAGTAAAAGATAGCGCATACCTGCTCTTCAGAAGAAAACCAAGAGAGATAAGAGAGAAGATGAGTGAAAAAGAGCAGCAATTGTAGAGACAAATATTACATTTATACCTCTTCTGTGACAAATTTTGTCTATGTAACTGCTGACAAAGCTAGACAACCAGTATTACAAAATCTATGAATTATGAGGAACTGGCACAAAAACCTTCTCTACTGTCAGTCTTGAAATATAACCAGACTGCAATTGGTAGGAAATACCACTGTACAACAGCATTCTTAAAACTCTGAAGAAAAAACAACAGAACCAAGTTTACTCAACTGCTTCGACAGACGCAACATGGTTGGTTATGGGGACATTTTCTGTTAGTGTAATTAACTCATACTTCTCCAAATAACTTCACAACTGTACTTGTAACCAGCAGCTGAGGATGATCATGTGACAAGAACATAGCAAACATCATTCCGCTTACAGAGTCACGATAGCATTGTGCAATAAAAATTAAAGTAGGAAATGAAAGAAATGACTTAAAAGGCAACCAAGTGTAACATTAATAATGGCACAAACATGTTCTATCCACTTCTATTTTAAAACACTTAAGATTATGACTGTTAATGTGTAAACAATAGAAAACACTGCCAATAATTGTATGAATCAGCTGAGGCAGACTTTCAGATACAATAGAAGTGCAACAAAAGGCCTGGCTCATCAGAATAAACAAAACATTGTGTAGCACCCTTAGGATTACTATACCAACATCAGGAATATTGATTAGAAAGCTGACATTTCCCTGTAAATAATTTAAAGTATGGATTACAATCATAATATGGGAAGCTCAAAAAGAAAAGAGAACATCACTTTTAAGCAAAAATAAACAAGAAATGAAGAAAATAATTTCTATTAGCCCACACTTGTAAAGAGCTCATGTTTTCATGCCTCTGAGTCGTCACTGTGATTCTATTTGTATTTTGACTTCACACCAAAACCATCTGTGTTGTTAATGTGATTCTTATTTGAAAAGTACATTCAAGCATAATTCAAATATGCAGACTGTATCCCAAGGCCGGGCCCAACAAGTATGGAATGCAATCAGTCTTACTTTTACTATTCGTTCTTAAATCAGAATTAGGTTGAGTACTAATCGAACACCATTAAAATCTATCTTATATATATGTTCATTCATTTAAAGTTGGGCGTCCTGTTTCTCAGGCAAATAAGGAAGTACTGGTTAAATACCCTGATGATCCTGTCTTTCAACTGGAAAAGCAGGCTTCGGTTAAGATAACAAAACACTAAAATATTTTTGGATGGCTCTGGGTAACCACGAGTTTTCTCTCAGAGTTGGAAAACGTTTTTGATTAATCAGCGTGCCAAGAACGTAATTATTACTCCACAAAGCGATATTAACAAGTTAATTAGAGAAAATAATATTAAACCAACCACAAACTCCTGCGGGCGTTGTCTTAATGACGACAACTGACATGATGAGTGAGTACGTTTAACTTAGTTTATATGAAGTTAACAAAAAAGATCCTTAATTTTAAGAATTCCCGAGATCGGGTTGGTCTGTAAACGCACCACCCACGGAACTGCAAAAATGTGACTAAATGACATTTTACTAGATGCTTTTAACAAATAGCATCTGTAATTATGTTAACTCGCGGCTCAATATCAACAGTTTATAAGTATGGTAATGGTAGAAGGACACCAATCATTGAAAAAAGCAAAAAATGTCAGGTTGATAGTGTCAGTCTGCTAGCTTAGCCCGCATCACCTAAGCTAGTGTGTTACATTGGAAGTCCCTTCGAAGTTACCACATTGGCCCCTGGTTATTAAAAAACTACAATCAGTGATACTAAAATGCCTATAGTTTATGGTAAATTCCCATGGTATTATTGAGTAACCATCCGGATAGTTAAAGACTCCCTAAAAACACATTCGTGCCGAAGTTGTTTAGCGGTAACGCTACGGAAATAGCCGCCGAACTCTTCAAGTCTCCCGCTTCAACCTCCATTACACCATGAAACAATTTATATGTGACTACATTTAAATTATCTGTATCCTAGTTTTATTGTGTATCCAAATATACCCAGTTCTGTTGAATTATGATAAATGATAGTTTTACCTCAGGCGATATTTCTTGGCTCTTTCCTGGTCCCGTTCTAAAACAAAATGGCGCTTTCCGGCGTCGTCGTCGTCGTCTTCTTCACCGACTGTGTGTTTTATGACGACATCAACTAAAAGAAATAGTGTCTTACCGCCATCAACTGGATTGGAGTGGAATTGGAATTATGACACGATGGAGGAGTCAGAGACGACATACAAGGCAAAATAACGTACTGCATGTATTTGGATGAAAGTGATGTTGCTCTACATTGCATTTGTACATATAAGTTATTTATTTAAAAAAACGTTTGCTATAACTGTGTAACAGCACAACAGGAAAGAGAAAAACTAAGGATTAGGCTCTCAGGTTGTGTGACTCTATGCTCTCATTGGCTGGTGTTTTGTGATGCTGCGCTCTCATTGGCTGGTGTTCTGTGACGCTGCGCTGTCATTGGCTGGTGTTCTGTGATGCTGTGCTCTGATTGGTTGACGTTCTGTGACGCATCGCTCTGATTGGCTGACGTTCTGTGACGCTCCAGTCTCATTGGCTGATGTTCTGTGACGCTGCGCTCTCATTGGCTGGCGTTCTGTGACGCTACGCTCTGATTGGTTGACGTTCTGTGACGGTGCGCTCTGATTGGTTGGCGTTCTGTGACGCTACGCTCTCATTGGCTGGCGTTCTGTGACGCTGTGCTCTGATTGGTTGGCGTTCTGTGACACTACATTCTCATTGGCTGGCGTTCTGTGACGCTGCGCTCTGATTGGCTGATGTTCTGTGACGCTGCGCTCTGATTGGCTGGCGTTCTGTGACTGTGCTCTTATTGGCTGGCATTCTGTGACGCTGCGTTCTCATTGGCTGGCGTTCCGTGATGCTGCGTTCTCATTGGCTGGCGTTTTGTGACGGTTCGCTCTCATTGGCTGACGTTCTGTGATGCTCCACTCTCATTGGCTGATGTTCTGTGACGCTGCGCTCTCATTGGCTGGCGTTCTGTGACGCTGCGCTCTCATTGGCTGATGTTCTGTGACGCTGAGCTCTCATTGGCTGGCGTTCTGTGATGCTCCAGTCTCATTGGCTGACGTTCTGTGATGCTGTGCTCTGATTGGTTGATGTTCTGTGATGCTGCACTCTCATTGGCTGGCATTCTCTGACACTGCGCTCTCATTGGCTGGTGTTCTGTGATGCTGTGCTCTCATTGACTAACATTCTATGATGTTCCACTCTCATTGGCTGACATTCTGTGATGCTCTACTCTCATTGGCTGGGATTCTGTGATGCTGTGCTCTCATTGGCTGATGTTCTGTGATGCTCCGCTCTGATTGGCTGCCATTCTGTGATGCTACGCACTCATTGGCTGGTATTCTGTGACACTCCGCTCTCATTGGCTGCTCAAAACAAATACATGAATGAATGAAAGAAAGCCTTTTTTTGTTTAAAATCATGGCTTCCTGGTGCTTTTTATGGCTAAAAACTAAAAAAAAAGACTGTTCAAGGTAATTTACAAATGCTGAGGTTCCTGTGACTTTAATAAAAGAAGCCTAAAATCATCGCAACTTTCACCACAATTTTTTGGAAAAGCTGCTGTAAAATCAGGCATTTAAATCAAAAAATGTTTTTTGATTGTTGGCCGCGAAATCCTGGAGGGACTGCAAAATACCACTTTATTCACGAACCCAGTGGTTCCCAACCTTTTTTGGCTCCTGACCCCATTTTAACATCACAAATTTCAGGCGACCACAGACATTCAAAACAGAGACTATTTTTGGCTAAAATTAATTTCTTTTTGATCATATAATAGTTTACTATAATATGTTGCAAATAAACATGAATTTTGGTTAACATTTTGACTATATAATGAAAATTTTTATTGGTAAGTTTTAATTTTTTCTCAATTACTAGAAATTTCAGGCGACCCCATTTGAATTCCAGGCGACCCCACATGGGGTCCCGACCCCAAGGTTGAAAAACACTGCACTAAGCTATAAATACCCAGCGCTACTGTTGTGGCAGTTCCAAAATGTTTTATTTTCTCTATATTTAACTCTTCTTAAGTTTAGGGTTAGGGTTAGGGTGGTTAGGGGTTAGTGCATCCAATAAGCAAATAAAACTATTATATGAATGTATTTATTGTGTTTTATATTTCAGCATTAATTATCATTATTTAGTTTGTATTCAATAAATGAATGTTTTGTTTTGTTTTTTTTATTTCAAGTACCCCCTGGGCTTCTTCCAAGTACCCCTGGGGGCATGCGTACCTCATTTTGGGAACTCCTGCTATACTATACTATACTATACTATACTATACTATACTATACTATACTATACTATACTATACTATACTATGACTATAACATGTAATAGTGATGGTTAAAACTATAAGCTATTAAACTTTTATGCTTCATTTCAAACTAAGTCAGTGAAACAAGTATGTGTGACTCAGTGCAACTCCTCTCATTATTACAGTCCTTTCTTCTGTCTCATGTCATGCCTATTTGCAAAATTAATTGCAAAACAGGGAAAAATATAGAGACAAAACTAATATTTAACTTCTTTGTCTGATATTTGTTTTCAATGTGTCTAAACTTGACCTGCATATTTACGCATTACTTCAAATTCCTGTAAAATGATCTGAAAATTATTATATTAGATTCTTTTTTCTTTTAGGGGATGCTAATATAAAGTAAGACAAATTGACTCTTAAAATGAGTGCAGATGAGATCTTGTCCTCCTCATGTGAATGTTTGATGGATTTATGCAGAGTAACCATTGGATTTATGAAGGGGAGTAGAACATCATAAACATTTCTCCCTCAAGATTTTTTAAGTGTGTGATAAAGCTGGAGGCCAAAATATTTAGGCCATTTTTTTCCTTTTTAGTAATAAAAATGTAATATGAATTTGGAATGCACATCTTGTGAGAGTGAGCAATTTCTTTTACCTTTTCAGGTAACAGTTATACATGACTCTTGGCATAATTCCAAAATGTGTGATCTTTCCAACACAACACTGTTATTATACTATGTATAGTCTATATATATATATGTATAAATTACAATCCACTATTTTCAACAGGTGACTTTGACTCAAGTATAACCAGAGTTTTATGATATTTTCATTACTCAAGCAAATTAACAGAGAGCAAAATACATTTCAAGGTGCTAGAAAAAAAGCTATTCTGAGCTATTCTGAGGTGAAAATAATTACTGATTTGAGATCTTTTAGCCCTATCATCATTCAGGCACCAAAAAATGTAATCACATTGAATTTCTGCACTCAATCCAGTAGATGGGGCCCAATCCATGACTGAATTTTCTCTCTGAAGGCCATTCCATGTTTGGGAAGGACGTGTAGCCTGGTTTAATGAAACAGACAGAATCTGTATAATTTATTTAAGACTTAATGGATGATTCCCTTTTTTATAATTATTTTTTTTTATTACTGTGCATTCATCTGTAGTTCTAGTGCTAGATGCTGTGAGGCTATAAATTTATAATTCCTGTTTTGTATAACTTCAGACTGAGCATGGATTACTTTCTAAGATGTCTAAGTGTAAGAGGATGGAAAGGACAGCAATGAATTTAAGATTCTAGTGTTTGCTTCAAATGTCATTGATCACAAATGAAATGCTAAAAAAACAAAAGATAAGCCCGTTATAACAGCCATGATTTCACCTTTACATGCACCTCATAAGAGGCACGGATGTCCTGTTGTATTGGTGCGTCATCCAGATTTATTTAGGCCATTACAACAGGCAAAACAGCCACTTTGAAGCACCGTCCACCTGGGTGGCGTTACAGTGGGAGGGAACATACAGTAACATTACTGAGATCCAATCCAATGAGGATGCGCCAAGATGCTGCGCCCCACCACCACCCACACCCCCCCCCCAAAAGGGTCCTGCCTCCCAGCGGACCACTGGGCCCGGCGCACCGGATTGAAAGTCTGTGTGTGGGGCCCCTTAAAGAGGTGCGCCGACCAGACGGCAAAGACTTTCTCCGTTCAAGAATCAGCGAGATGAAGAGCAGCGCCAACCCGGCACCATGCGCTCCAGGCTCCCACGGACCGCCTGCTTATTGCGACTCATTGCGCTCTGCATCCTTCTTTCGCACACTGCAGCTTATTTTGGGTCAGCCACTTTGCTTTTTTTTTTTTTTTTTTTTTTTTTTTTTTTTTTTTTTTTTTTTACTTTTGCCCATTTGCATCAGTATATTGCTTAGTTGTTTTAACATATGGCACATACGGTGCCAAATTACGCACGCGTAATTACGCAAAAGCTATTGACCTCGGCTATGTTTATGTTTTGCTTTATTGGAAACCTTCGCACGTTGGAAATTGTTGTGAATTTGATGCTATAAGCCACGCTCATGGTTGTATCTTAAGAAAATATTTTGGCCATTTTGATAGTTTGTAGTTTAATTGTGTGACTGTGTCTCTTGATTGCACCAATAACAGATTTTATGTTTATTTGTTGTTAAAAACTGTTGCAAGTAGCAAAATAAACCACAGTAACTGATAACATTGTTATGTCAGCTCTAACAATAATGGCAGTGAAAAACATATTGCTACTTACAGGGGTTGGACAAAATAATGGAAACACCTTCTATGATGCCACAATGTTAGGTGTTTCCATTATTTTGTCCAACCCCTGTATTTCAGTTTTAGAGACTCATTTGATGATCAATCTTTTTTTTTATTAATCAGATTTGTCTTTCTTTGTACCTTAAGGCTGACAGGTCGGGAACCCTTGGTGTTTTTACCAGGCCCTTTTTCCAATGAGCCTCCAAACGGTAAGGCCCACCTGAAGCAGTGCGAGCAAATGACTCTGACCAGGCGGCAGAAGAGACTTTGTCGCAGGGAGCCTGGTTTAGCCGAGACGCTGCGGGAATCTGTGCGCCTCAGCCTCTTGGAGTGTCGGTACCAGTTCAGGAATGAGCGCTGGAACTGCAGTCTGGATGGCAGAGGGAGCCTACTGAAAAGAGGTATGATATTTACTTTTTTTCTCCAATAGTTTTAACCAACAGAGTATATTTTCACCCAAAGTGGTAATAGTTTGCAAGCATGGGTTCTTTCTGCACTTTTCATTAAGACGCATTGGACCAGACACCATCCATCTGATCTGGACATTTCATTTTCTTAAAGACATGCCACATCATCTGTTTACGCTTCATTATCATTTACTTTACATGCAATTGTTTGAATAAAAGCCCATGTTGTATCTCCAATCAGAGCCCTAAAATTCCTTAGATCCGACTCTGACACATTGTTTGGATCTAGAAACTTAAAAAGCATTTTAAAAGTTCAAGACAGGTGACTTAAAACTGAAATAATAACAAGTGATTTGCAGGTTTGACTCTTGAGGGACATGTAATAGTTTCATGCAGAGATGTAATAAATCTTATAAAGCTATAATATACATTTTTATGAGAAATATATTCATGTAAAGTCATTTTATAGGACATAATATTTTAAAATAGACACTCTGGGCTTTAGATGGAACTGATTTTAATTATGTTTTTGTTGCTTGTTGCTTATTAAGTCTTATTTTATCACTAGATTACATCACAGTTACCTGTTGATCACTTACTCAGGTTGTGATCTTGAATACTTTCTAAGTTTTAGACCTTTCTTGGATAATTGTTACTGAATGTTTGAAGTCACACTTGTCATGATCATCTACCAACTGTTAAAATATCTATGAAGATAACACCCACTGACACCTTCAGATCCTTCCTGTTCTCTTTGTTACTTAATATTTCCCTCATAGACTAAATCACCTTTGACACATGAAAAAAAAGCTGTTCTTAAACTGTTTCCTTGAATATTTCTGCATGAATTGACGCAGAAACAAGGCATGACTTCATTAAATTGCCACATGATATGGCGTTCCAGTCCCCTTCAGGTCTGTGCCTCAGCTGTAGGACGTTTGAAGCCTTATGCATATGGATATCAGTGTGTGGGAGAACATGAACAGGTCAGCATAGAGGTAATGAGGGAGTAGAAAGCCAAGAAATGTGGTGCGGTGAAGAGTGCTCAAGCCCTGTGGTTATTTTTATCTGGGGAAAGCGCCCATTCCCAGAGGAAAAGGGTGGCGTGATTATCCACTTTGATCTGGGAAAATCCTTCCTAGTCAAAATAATAATTAATTGGATCAAAATATACTCTGGTAACGGCTCTGGGTGAAGCAAATAACAGTGAGTAACCAAAAGGAAAGGTCAGAGGGGGAGTTATGACACAACAAAACTCGTAGAATAACGCTGTGGTTGTAGTAAACCATGACAACGTACAAACAGTTTGGCAAAGAGGCCTGCTTAATGACACACACACACTCAGAACACACTTTTATTTAAAGCCTTCAGCTCTTCAAACCTGCCCTCTGATATTGAAAAATGTATCAGTGCATTTTCATTTCCCTCTCCAAGTTAATCCGTCTCTTCTGATGTGTGTTCCATCTGTTCCAGCGTTCAAGGAGACCGCATTTCTGCTAGCAGTATCTTCTGCAGCGCTGACCCATGCACTTGCCAAAGCTTGCAGCTCAGGCCGAATGGAGAGGTGCACTTGCGACGATTCCCCCGGCATCCAGCACCGAGAAGCCTGGCAGTGGGGGGTTTGCGGTGACAACCTGAAATATAGCACCAAGTTTCTCAAAAAGTTCCTCGGCCAGAAGAGAGTGAGCAAGGACCTGAGGGCTCAGGTTGACGCCCACAACATTAACGTTGGAATTCGGGTGAGTGTGTGAACAAATAAACAGACGGAAGAGGGGGGAAAATATTACATCAAGCGTTCTTATGCTAAATATTAAGCACTGCAGAGTCCTCATCATGTTATTGAGATGTTTCCTCCCCAGCCCAAGGCATCAAAAACTTTATGTTTACCTAAGCTACACTTAGTTCAATTAGTTGGTCTGCAATTTTACATGACAATTATACCTCTGACACACTCCAGTGCCGTCACAGGATACAGAATTGCAATCATCTGCTGCATATTTGTCAATGCCAGCCAAACAAATGCCCCCTTATTTGCTGCAGTTGTTGGCCTTAGTGGATAAAACAGAGGCAGTGGGCGAGGCAGTGTAGTAGGGAGACAAGACGGCTGCGGGATCACTGGAGCCAGGTGTTCGCAGGCATGATAAAGCTTGCTGTGCGGGCCTACAGAAAATTAAAGGTCTCATGTCGGAGAGAACGATTATAACCATGGCCTCTTTTTAATATACGAGCGAGCATTTTTTTCCACTTACTGGATCACTGTGCTCTTCATAAATCCACCTAATGTTTGTAACCACCACTGTGTATAGCTCTGAAAAGTAGGCCCCGGGGTCCTGAGTCTGCAGTGCATACGTAAGAAGGAAGGGTTAGGGTTAGAGCTGGTGCAGACAGAGGAAAACACAACAGGAACAACCAAGCGTGACTATCTTATCTTATCTTAACTGAGTTTAATGTTTTCCTCACTTTACACTAATGTGGCTGAAAAAGAGACCAGGAGCCGTGTTAACAAAAACATGAAGTGGTCGGTGTGGCCCCCATTTCTCAGTAGCAGTGCTGCCCTGAGGGGTTCATACCTGTAAAGGGAGGAAGTATGCAACCCAGAAGCCCCCTCTGACTCACCCCTCCCTCTCAGAGTGACCCCTGTGCTCCATAACCTGTCTCTGGCCTCCACCAAGACAAGAGCTCTAGGGCTGAGTGATCACGCTCTCATCACTGACCATCAAGCTCAATGAATGATTAACCAAAATTAAAGGCGCCATCGCAAAGCGGCGCGATATTTTTGGCAGTTCTTGCGCAGAAATTCTTATCAATGTTTTCCATGAGCAGGCATGTACAGAGAAGAGGGTGGAGAGATTCCACTGTCTGCGCTGTTTGTCACCTCCGCCTGAGGCTTTAGGGAAAAGAGACAGGAGATGCAGACAGAGCTAGTTTCAACACATTGAGAAAGAAGAATCTGCAGGAGCTGTCCAAGTGAGCAATGTACGGTTAATGAAATACGGCAGTCCCCCTCAATCCATTATGTCAAAATTTTTGACTGAGATGGGCTAAAGGCAAAGTAACTACAGACTGCCACTACCAACCCCCCTGCCCTCCCTGCAGGAAACTGGCTCATTTTGTCCAGATAGACCTCCCAGATAAGAGGCCAGGTAATGAATCAAGCTGAAGGAACTGACATCTCTTCTTTTTTTCTTCTCCCATCCCATCTTAGGCAGTGAAGAGTGGGCTGAAAACCACCTGCAAGTGTCACGGTGTCTCTGGTTCATGTGCGGTACGGACTTGCTGGAAGCAGTTGTCGCCCTTCCACGACACCGGACGGCTGCTTAAATACAGATATGACACGGCAGTGCGAGTCCTGAGCGTCACCAACGCGGCCACAGGGGAGTCTGAGCTGGCCGGGCCTCGACGCCACGGCCAAAGCCTCCGCACTACTGACCTGGTCTACCTGGAAGACTCCCCCAGCTTCTGCAGGCCTTCCCGCTACTCTGCAGGCACCGGCGGCCGCTCCTGCGCTAAAGATACCAGCTGTCAAAACCTGTGCTGTGGACGCGGTTACAACACGGCCATGCGTCTCACCAGCCTCTCCTGCCACTGCCAGGTCCGCTGGTGTTGCCATGTGGAGTGTCAGACGTGTGTCAGGGAGGAGGAAGTATACACCTGCAAAAACGCATAAGCAGAGGACAGAAAAATATAGACTTCCATATTAGAAAGAATGATCCCTATATCAGAGGAGCGAAAAAATAACTGAACTCTTACATCGTATTGACTATACTATGAGGATCTCTCACCAGAATCTTTACAAATCTCTATTCTGAGGTTCATGTAATTTTGGGACGAAAAAACACAATCGTAACCTTATTGTTTGCTGGTTATTTGCTAATCATCACTGATTTGACATGCAGGAACATACTACTCTGCTTTTCACTAGCTGGATGCACTGAAATTCCTCTTTTTTTGGGAAAATGGGGCATGATTTCCCCTTCGGATGAGCTCTTAATAAAAAGGTACTGGACTGAACTGGACGCCATCAGCCGTACAGCGTCATCTTCGTCTGATCTGAGTGGGAGCTCTGACTGACACTGACTTTATTGTGTTGTAATTTTCCAATTTCACTTGACTATTTATTGTATCAGTCATTGTCTTTGTCATCCTGCTGCTTTATACTTTAACCCACCTATAATCAACTATGGCCACTGAGGCTAAAAAAGCCTTAAAAGGAATCTACCTGTCTGTCTCTCTGTCTGCTGTGTTATATAATTTTCTGCCACGGAGAACTTTTAAGGTTTTTATTTTATTTTATTTTATTTTATTTTTTAAATAAAAGGCACTTATGTTGCTCCTGCTACATATGATAAAAAAGTGCACAATTATCATAAAAGTTTATATATATATATATGTTTAAATAAGAGTCACTGGAAGCTTCAAGGGCTGATAAATGCCACTAATACATTGTAACTACATGCATTATCAGGGTTATTGTGTAAAGAAACAAGCTGGGCTTCAGTTGCTCTTATGGAAATGTCTATGGAAATCTCTACATGTAGCCTAATGTGTTCTCAACAGAACAGGGAAATGCCTGGAGTAATAAAACCCTAAACACTGTCTTTGAAAATCACTGCAACCAAGAATGAAAACAACTTTCATTTGTGAACATACCGGCCCTCCTCGTCGTCATTTTGTCTATTTTTAGAGGCACACAGTACGCTACACTTTCAAGTATAAAATCGTCTATAACTGAACTATTCAGTGTAATTGAGCCAAGTCTTTGCTTTAAAAGCTTTTGAAGTGGGCCAATCGTGCTCCTTGTTTCTGCAAATTGCTAATCAACAAAATGGCCGTGTTTAGTCCCTAACTCTATATAACTGAGACAACTTTATCCATGTGAGTATGCAGGTCAAAAGTGCATGTTGGATCCGGTTCTGAGCTGTATATATGATAATATAACTCATATCGGGGCTCCAGGCGTTTCCATGTGGAATCGTAATTTTCTACCTCACTTCATCTTTTGGCAAATATTAGTAAGATTTATGACCTATGCAGAGTTATTCTCTCTGTACATACATGTCCTGTCTTTTGCTTTAAAGTCAAGTTTTTGTACAGTTCTTTTGAAATTGGTAATATATTGCCATATTTCAAATGTTTGTTTTTTTTTGTTTTTTGTTTTTTTAAAATCTTGCAGCCTTACATTCTTATTTAAAACTAAAATTAATAAATCGACATACATTTGTAAAAGCCATGTGTTGTGTGTTGTTCAGTTGTTGCAGGTGGTTACCCTCCTCACACACACATGCTCACACTCCACACGCAACACGGCGGTGACTGCAATACACCTGCTTAAACTCTGCACTCTACATCTATCCAACAAAACCACTTCCTGCCGATACTGCCCTGCCCTTCTTTTCATCTGAAATCATTGTGGTCTCACTGCATCGTCTTCTACCGCCCAGTCACAGGCGAGAGGTGGGCGGAGGGGGTGGTGTGGGGGGCACGTGTACAGGTGTTGTGCCTCTGGCCAACACACAAACCATGATGACAATGATAATGAGGATGATGACAAAGATGATGATTCAGAAGAACGCCGTCTACAAACAGAGCGTTTGACCCCCATTTAACGACTTGAGAAAGTAACAATCAGCTGCTCCAGTATGATAAGAAAGCAGTTTATGTGCTATTATCCCTGAATCATAACTCTCCACTAATATGCAAAGCGTCAGTGAACCTACAGCATACAGAGGGCTATTGTATGAGGTATTTATAGAGCACCATAGTGCCTTTGATGCTCCACTCTAATTACTATGATTACACATTATTATTCCTTATTAGAACATTAACTTAAAGATCCCAAGTATGGCACAAAATTAAAAGACAATTTCAAAATGACTGGTTCTTTTCTCAAGTTTAATGATCGGAAAGCTCCTCTTATGTATGTACAGTACATGGTATTGTTGGAGCCCATCATCACACAATGTGATTAATATAATACATGTCTTAGGGGCAAGTCTTGGTTATATCAAATGTAATAAACTGTCAAATAAAATAAACTTAGGCCCATGCGATAACACAGTGAGACAGGCCAAATTTGCGTACTCATTTCATATTTGTGTTTCTATCCTGAAATCAGACAAAATGTTTGAGTGACTTTGTAGGTTTTGTGCTTTAAAGTGTGGCAATCGCTAAAATGTTGTGACATCATACTGTCTTACATTGCAAATGATTCATCTCAGACAAGAAATGTAAATTACAGTGAGGTCAAACAAGTTCATATCAATATTTAACTTTATTCCACATGAATGTTGCCTTGAAAAATCAGCATTTTCCTCGACAGATTTATGGGATAAGGAGCGAGACAGAGGAGTGTGTCACAGAGAGCAGGGTGGACCAGGTTTGAGATATTGAGATACATAAAGGAAAAGGATACGGAATGAGGGATGAGAAGGGATAGTTTGTGGACCCAGGAGGCCTATCCCCTGCTGCTGCTGTTGTTGTTTTATAATGAACTCCTAAAGCTTTCATTTCCCTCAGTACCCTTAGTGGAGGGGGCGCAGCAATGGGGGCTGCTGAGTCCACAGCCGGATTCGCACGCACAAGCCCCGAGGGTGGCTGCTTTGAGCTGGGTGGGGGGTTGGATGGAACAGGGGTGTAATATGCAAGGTCCTGTGTCTGTATTTGAGACAGCCCTGACAAGAGACAGGTGAGGGCAGAGAAAAGGTTTTTGCATATGTGTGTGAACATACCTGCCGTGTGCACACCTGTGGTCACTTCAGTGGAAGTGATACGCAAGTGTGTGTTTGTATTCAGGTTTTCCTGTGCGGGTGTGGGTTACATTTGGTCTGGTGGATGCAGGAGCTGCTGGAGTTGCCTGCTGTCACCCTGAAGCCCTGAATGAAAAATACAATGTAGGGTGACGCTGGTGGTAACACTATCTCCCGTGTCTGTACTGGCCTGGTTCAGGTAAAGGTTACTATGCCGGCCTGGGCCACAGCCGAACACTGTGCTCTGATGGATGGAGATGAATTAGTGCACCATAGCGGGGGCATTTTTGAGATAAATATTATATTTTAGTTGCATAGTGAAAAGATATTATCCATGGCAACCGACAAAGTTTTCAGGTTTATACATCACTAATTTGTATAAGAACAGTAGATGTTAACTGAAGCATAACAAGCTGGGTAGATATTTTGCTCAAGGACACAAAGCGTAGTACCGTCCTGTAATTGGAACCCCTCAGCCTTGGGTCAAACCTCTAAACCCTGCTAGACTTCCGCCTCTGAAGAGAAGCTACTTAGATAGCATCAATACAGCGCCTAATCCCCACACCCTGACATCACACAGAAAGAAAATTAAATGATGAAGAGGATGAAGAGGAAGGAAACGAACTCGGTGCAGAAGAGAGGGAGAGACAGAGAATTGTGAATACGGCATGGGGTAGGAATTTGGAATGTGAAATGACTAATGCAATTGCTCAACCCACAACAAGAACATGCACTGCCTAGAGCTATGACAAGGCTGAGTGCATACCTCTATGGGGGGGCTGGACTCAGAAGCTGGGGTGGACTGAGTACCTCACAGGAGCTGATGAGATGTAGAGGTGTAGAGCAGTGTGTACATGTGTGATGGTCAATTAAGTGGGCAGCAGTGTTGAAATGATGGATTTCCACCAGCGGATACGATGCTACCTAAAAAAAAGTAGGACTAATGGCCCTGTAGCTTACCGGCCAAATTAAAAGCTTTGGGAAATGTATCCAGATGCTATTTATTATCACCCAGTTATGTGTATTTATTATATTACAGAAATAGCCCAAGCTGAAAGCATGGACGGTCTGGATTTATTCTTTGATAGACCTGGCTTTGTTGAAGCAAGTGTTTCACACATATTATTCTATATATTCATATATTCATATATCAAATAACAATGGAAGGACTTTAAGGATCTATATGCAGCAAAGGGAGCCTGAATGCCTTTGGAATGAAAATATGGTATTTCAAGACGGGTCATCTATCATGGTATTTGGGGGGGCTGTGTGGTCCAGAGGGTTAGGTGATGGACAGACATACCAGAGACTATTATTGCATCGCTCCACTTCCTATCTCTTATAATGGCGAAATTTTTCAAAGTCACACCAAATCCAGAATCAGATCCGGATCCAAATAATTTCACTAACTTTTGTTGACATCGTCATAAAGAAGCTGTATACCAAGTCAATCAGAATTGTAGTTTTGGAGAAGAAGAAAATTGAAAGTTTTGTAACGGATGACAGATGATGACGACGACAGACGCCACATGACGACAATAGCTTACGACCTATCGGCCGGTAAGCTAAAAAAAACTGCGATCAGCAGAGTATTTGCTGAATTCCTTTTCAATAAAATCAGTTTTTAATGATTCAGTTTTTTCTGACCATATGAATTTAAGACAAAAAAATGAAATGACAAATAAAGTTTTCCTTCACAAAATGTGCAAGATCATCCACACATATAAAATGGCAGCTACTGCATGGTGTCAATGTACATAACCTGTTGAAACATCTAAAAAAATTCAATGAAATAAATAAAATATCTGAAAAAACAACGAATGTATTACATCAAACCTAAGGAAGAGGAAGCAACAATCTCAGTTTTGTGATTCATGCAACTTTTAGCATTTTAAGAAAATAAAAGTGCAGTAATACAAATAATTCTATTCATATTCCAACTGCTGTCAAAAGCCAAATGACAAGAAAAATAATAGCGCACATTAAAACCGCTAAAACACCATATTTAGATGACATTAAAACTAAGTCTTCAGTTACTTTACACAGACATTAACCCATAAAGACACAAACATCCACCGTCGACCAAAACCATCTACTGATATAAACTGTTTAATACCTGTTGATCCACTAATCCTATCAATACATGTAAATAATTGGTGTAAAGTGCAGTTTGTCATCCTTTCATGGTCATCAGATATGACCCATTTGGACGTTCAAAGGCTCCGTAGTGAACGTGGAAACACCGTCATCTTCTACAACATTGATTCACAAGTAAAACCCATGGAGTTGGATCAATGACAGTGGATGGACACACTGGGTTTATGTTCAGTTAATGATATATTTTACTAAAAGTCACATTTTCTCCAATTTTCTGTGTTTTTGATATAATAACCCTCAACTTTAATTGGAGCTTCAATGAACACCTACATGATCATCAAATTGCATACAGAAAAATACCTGATTTTCACTTACAAATGCAAAACACAGAGCATAATATTAGAGTAAATGGTGATAAATCACTTAAAAAAAAGTTAAATATAGAGAAAAAACTATTTTGGAATTGTCACAAAGTAGCACTGGGTCTCTGTGGGTTAAAGTGGAATCTGCAGCACTGCATCTTGGAATATATTACTGATACTCTGCTGCCATTGATGCTTTTTTTCTTTTCCAATTGGACCCAGAAGACTCACTACTTCTTGGAACACTTGGATATGGAAGTTGCTGTCATTATATGTTAAAGATAGCACTTTTTTTAATACTTTATTTCATCTTAGTTGTCACATTCTAACACCATGATGCAGCAAATAAGTGCATAATTCCTGCTTTTTACATTTTATGGTTATCTTTTCTTCATGATGTATCATATTTGTTTTCTCAAGAATCATACTGTTATCGACGATAATATGATTCTTGAGAAAACCTTGTTTGAACTAAAATGGGTTTAACTAAAAGAAAATGTGGGTTTTGTCAAGACTATATTGACCAGATGAAATAGAATTGCATGACTAAAAAGAAACTAAAATACAATTTTCATTGACTAAAACAAGACTAAAATGTCATCCATTTTTGTTGACTTAAACTAGACAAAAATAGTCATGTATTATTTTGACTAAAATACGACTAAAATGCTCAGAGTTTTAATTGACTAAAATTTGACTAGATGAGAAAAACTACGTATGAACGTGACTATAACTAATAAAGACTGAAATCAGAGTTTGGCACAAAGACTAGACCAGGTTTTGAAGAGAATAATTTCCATGAATAGTGATACTTTTCATAGAGCGACTGTATGAGTATGAGTACTGTGTACTTTTGGAGTAATCCTACAACAGATTCCCTTCCAAGCTACATTTTTTTTTTCATCTGAAATAGGCTTTAAGACTAAATTCAATAATGAATAAAATTAATTTTCCCAATAAGTACCTCATGAATTTGGTATATTTGGTATTAGTACTTCATATACTATGAGCACAAATACTATGAACTACTTTTACTGTGTACTTTTGGAGTAATCATACTCAAAAATCCCTTCCAAGGTCCAAAAGTGTTTGTTTTTTCGTCTAAAATAGGCTTAAAGACTAAATTCAATGATGAATAAAATTATGATCTCCTAAAAGTACCTCATGAATTTGGTATATTTGGTATTAATACTTCATATACTATTAGCACAAAGACTATGAACTACTTTTACTGTGTACTTTTGGAGTAATCATACTCAAAAATCCCTTCCAAGCTCCAAAAGTGTTTGTTTTTTGTCTGAAATAGGCTTTAAGACTAAATTCAATGATGAATAAAATTATTTTTTTTTCCGATAACTACCTCGTGAATTTGGCATTTTTGGTATTAGTACTTCATATACTATGAGCACAAATACTATGAACTACTTTTACTGTGTACTTTTAGAGTAATCATACTATAGAATCCATTCCACACTGCACTTCTGTTTGTTGTATTCAGTGGTTGTAACAGATAAAATGTAAAAAAAAAAAAAAAAAAAGATTAAAACTTTTAAAAGTTTTTAAGCTCTGTTATTAGACAATTTTTTTTGGGTGGAAGAGAGGGCAAAATGTCTCTTTTTGGAATAAAGGTTGCAGACCCCTGGACTAGACTAAAACCAAAATTAAAATAGGCTGTCAAAAACAACACTAGTTATCGTTGGCAACTCATGGTGTTGCATTGTGGCACTTTGTGATTTCTGTATTTGCTTCAAACTGACCCAACAGATGCTTGAGGATGTAATTCACTGCTGTCTGGATAAAAATAATACAGCAGATAATACAGCCCTGTTGTTCAGCTGCATTGCTTACAAATTGATTTCACACAGCAAAGATGCCGACAAAATTATTTACTTGTTTTCCCCTCCGGTTTAGTCCAGTCCACAGAAGGTGCTCTCAATGGGAAACTCCTGAGGGAGGCTTTTCCCATGAGCACCGCTGCTGCTGCACAGAAACACCTGCAGCACTAACGCCAGGGTTTACTTTGCATTCACAGTGATAGGTCATGATAAGACCTCATGCACCTTCGGAACTGACTCCCCCTTGTACAATGTATGGCACTCCTCTGCTTTTTTCTCAGCTTTTACCCACACACAGGCTGACCTCCATTACAATCAAAACAAAACTTTCCCAGAGCAACAATGTCCGAGAGAGAAAAACACAGATAAAACGCAGAGCCAAATGTTCCCTCAACAAGCAACATCTCTGAAAAATAAGTCTGGAGCGCAGTCTGTGATTACATGTAATATCTATAGCTATACAATTATGCTGTCTATTTCAAGAGCGCTAGTACTTATTAAATCATCGCTGTCATTTAAGGGGATTCAGGCACACAATAATACACCGTCAAAATCTATTATCTTTTGAGCTCCGGGAACTGCACACCCCGACCTAACTGACACATATGACTTGATCATGAGAGTGTGGTTGAGAGTGGGTGCATGACTGTGGGGAGGAAGCTGTCAGTCTGTGTAATTGGCCTGGCAAAATGGGGGGAAACCCCGTGCATCAGTCTGTGCCATGTTGCTGTTTGTGTTCCCGTCCCAGCTAAGCCATCATCCGACCGAAGGGGTGGACAGCATCTCTCATCCACAGAGGTCCAGGTGTCACAGGTGGTATGGCCACGGGGCTGTGTGTGAGTGGATGACAGGCAGCTGTGGGATCGCTCCATGCTTTCTGAGGTCAGACAAAACAGAGCAGAGAGTGAAACAATGAGGCTGATCTCCTTGTCTTATTGAAAAAGACACTGCAGAAGGGTAGCAAATAAGGTCAAAAAGATCCCTTCCCCACCAGAACTCACTGAAACAGTGGGAGCTTATGAGTTTGTGCTGTCATCTCTGACAGGCCCTCATTTGCTTTCATTCAGCGTCTCATCACGGCTTCAAAGACGAGTGGATCATCTCCCTAAGGCGGAGGGAGAAGATCAGTGTGCCTTCAAAAAATGACTGGTATCCAAAAATTGTTGACCCAAGGCACTTTTGCTCCTCATAATTGGCTTCTTCACTTTGTCTGTCTTGGGCAATAATTGCAGAGTTATGATGTATTATATTGCCTGGAAAACATCATTAACTACACAAGTGATTCAATAACATATCATTTTCTCTTGATGAGCAAAACAGTGGTATGAGGGGCAGTCATGGAGTACACTGAGTGCTTTATTCCTCCACTGAACAATAACTCTGCTGCCATTTTGTCTAACCCCAAGAGGGGGACTGATCCAGCACCAGATTTTGTTAGGTTCCAGCAAGGACCCCAGAAGAGCAAAGCCTGGTACAGGAAATAGCATTCCTTTATGAGCCAGTGGCCACACACACACACACACACACACACACACACACACACACACACATGCACACACACTTAAATCGCTCAAATTTCAAGAATGAACAACCATCTAAATTCTTTAAGATTAAAATGTATAAATCCAAGCCTCCAGGTCTGCATTGAAATAAATATTTCTAGGCTACACTATGGTACTTCCCTTTATTCATTCAATTATCTGCAGTAATTCATGAAGCATCAGCAAGTTTCCAAAACATTTCACAATACTGGGACTGATTTCTATTATTTGGTATGTCTGAACTTTAATGCAACTTTAATTTTGGAGTATACACACATGTTTCCCAAACCTAGAATCAGGATGCAAAATGGGTCATGGAGGTGTTTATTACTATTATTCGGTCTCTAAACGTCACAGGAAAAAATATATATCCCTTATGTAATGCACTGTAAAAAAACAAAAAAAATACTGTTGTTTTTACGGAAAAAAACCAGCAGCTGTGGTTACCAGAACAATGCAGTAAAAAACACATCACATGCAGATTTAAATGGTAAATGGACTGCATTCATATAGCAGATTTTATACATCTTCATGGTGCCCAAAGTGCTTTAGAAAGCCACCAGGCCCTACTGCACTGCAAAAATCAAAATCTTACAAAGTGTATTTTCTCATTTCTAGTCAAAATATCTCATCACACTTAAAATAAAACATAATCACCTAAAGAGTAACTTTTCAGTAAGATGTAAGAACTTATGTGTAGACAATAGATCTTGAAAATCTTATTTCAACAAATTATACAGGATAACTTTCATTTGTTCCATTGGCAGATTTTTTGCTTAATTCAAGATTTTTTTTTTTTTTTTTTTGTTTATTCAAGATTTGCTTTTTGCTTAATTCAAGCAAAAAATCTGTCAATGGAACAAATGAATATTATCTTGGTAAGATTTCTTGAAATAAGATTTTCAAGCTCTATTGTCTAAATATAAGTTCTTACATCTCACTGAAAAGTTATTCTTTTGATGATTATATGTTATTTTAAGCGTGACGAGATATTTTGACTTGCTAATTGATATAATTAAAATGTTAAATCGTTAAATGTTTACTTTTTTTTAATTACTTTTTATTAAAAACAAAAAAAGCAAATAGGCTGTTATTTCAACATTATGGTCTTGCAATTTAAACAGTACCGCATTGTTTTTCAATTTACAGTTTTATTTTCTCAAAACAATAGAAATACATAATTTGTATATGCAAATCTGGTTTTGTGAACATACTCTTCCTGTAAAAACTACAGCTATATTTGAATTAATCGTTAGCACAAAAATATTTTCAAATAAACAACTTTGCATTGTATTTCACTTACAGTTTTTTTATGTTGCAATTTTACAACTTTTTGGTGTTAATTCTACGATTATTATTATTATTATTATTATTATTATTATTATTATTATTATTATTATTATATTTTTTACAGTGTATGGAAATACATTTTCTTGATTAAAACAGAGAAAGAGAGTTTCCGTGGTGAGTTTAGAAATATTCATCTCAACAAAGTCATGAAAAGTCTCAGTTGTACTAAAAGCAACAAAAACACGCTTAGTTGTTTTAGTACTTTTTAATCACCTTGTATTTTTTTGTCATGTCATTTTTATGTTGTTATGGATATACATTTTGTGACCCCCCCCTCATCCCTTTTGCCTCAAGAGGTTTTATTGTAAACAAGAATGTTTTCTTTACCTGGTTAAATAAAGCAAAAAAAAAAACTATGCAGATGTACCACGCTGTAAATGATGTGAACGACACAAGAAGTGAAATATAACATTAAAAGAAAGATTTTCACGGTTTTGACATTGGAAGAGTTGGTAGGAATGTAGCTTCAAGACTATTTAAAGTTTGGGAACCCCTGCTTTATACCACTACATCTCAGAGGAAGATATTAGGGATGCACCAATCACAGAATTCTTGGCTGATACTCACACTTCGATTTCGATATCAATGTGACTTTCAGTTTCTTTATTTTGCTTTTCAGCCGTTCATCATATGTCAGAATGAACACAGAATCTCACATACAAATAAATTAAAACCCTTTAATATAACAAGACAAATTATAAAAACATATATGAACACCAATATTGGGCGATATCAGCAAAAATGTGCTAATATTGATGTCCAGCGGATAAACTAGTGCATCCCTAGGAAATATTGTACTTTTATTTAACTGTATTTGTCTGACAGCTCTTTTTCCTCCTTGTCCTCACCAGTGGAAACCATGAATCTTCAAATATGCTGATTGTGAATGTTTGTGTCATTCTTGTGTTCTTAAATAAACTTAAAAAAACAAAAAACAAAAACAGATTCGCTGGAAAATACATATTTAAAGAAATTAGAAAAAGCTCTCACTAACCTTATAAAAAGTTGTCTTTACCATATCTCATAGAAACTAATTAATTTCCAAAGATTAAACTAAAGAACAGCATAAACAACATACACATTAACACAACAGTAATGAATCAAAAAACATCATATGTATATATATATATCAGTAAAACACCGCTATCATTGATTTTACTTTTATTTTTCATACTTCTCATACATTTTTGAATGTTTTTCAAGTGTACTATTGGTACTTTTACTCTCTGAATATCTTCTACCACTGGGTTAAACCTACAGTTTTGACATAAATATATCAAATAAGTTATTGTATACCCAAATATCAAGTGTTGGTCAGTCGTATGATTGTGCTCCACACCTGGAGTCTGGATTCCAGTTTGAGCCCGTGGTGCTCAGGTGTGGAGGAAAAACCAGTAAGCTCATCTCATCCTTTCCTCGGGGCTGAAAGATAAAGGACAGACAGAGAGGAACCCCACGACCTTGAGAAAAAAGGTAAACGCGCCTCGTGCACCGCTCAGACACAGTTTGGGGAGGGGGGCTTATTCCTCTCTTTCTTTCTCTACTTCTTCTCTGTTCTGAGCAACAGGTTAAAGCTATGCACATCCAACCACTTGCCCTGGGGATGTGTTATGACAACCGAAAACGGTGAACAGCGAGAGCAAGAAGTGGCATGAACAGATCTCAAGGTTTCTGGCATGTGGGGGTGGGTGAAAAGGACCTCTGTTGGGAAGTGTCTAGCCTGAAGATACAACCATCAACTCAAGTACCATCAGGCAACCATGGAAAACTGTCTGAGCTGACTTCTGATTGCTCTGCTGCTCCATGAGGTAAACAAACAGAGCGTTCACTGAAAAAACAGGAGCTTGTATCAGTTCACTACACTCACTTGGTAAAAGATGCTTAAATTTACTTTGACTATTCGACACTCCCCTTCCAAATTCATAGACAGCACTGTGATGGAGGACTGGAGCAAAGTGATTGAGATGTGGTTTTGTTAAGGTGCCAGGCAGTGCCCCAGGATGATTTTCCTCCCACTAAATCACCAAGTGAGGAACTATTGTGAAATTTTCACAGCTTGTTCTGGGAAATCCAATCAGACCACTTTCACACAGTACTCATCTATGACGGGAGGCTTCACAAACATTCTGTCTCCTCACTCTTAGACATCCTCAATGCACTAATCTCTGACTTGTAATCTCACCTCACTATGAAAAGTTTGATATCATTAGTTTTGGTTTCTCAGACCTGAGGCAAGAAGGAAGCTCTGGATGGACAGGCTGGAATATTCTGACACCTATTTGTGGAAAAAGAGGATAGCCTAATTAGACTGAGTCAGAGTGAGCTGACAAAAAGTTGCCCCAAGACATGTTTCACAGAGTCTTTCCTGTCATATGTCAACAGATTATGCTATATGCATACACAGCTTGTCTTAGTAAGGGAAAGGATGTCTGATATCACAGCTGTCAGCTATCAGATTTAAGAGAATATCAAACAGAATGAAAGATTTAATTAACCGAATAAAGGGAAATAGACTTGATCCTTATTTAGAGCTTTTTTTTTTTTTTTTTTTAACTTTATATTTATTGTTTATTTTATGTACATTACAAAACAAAACAAACATGGGGGACGTATGGGATACATTGACTATAATAAACCTTGTGACTAACAATTATTTTTGGTAGTGTGATGTTGAAGTGAAAATTGTCCATTTCTTCCATTTATCATGACACTGTTCTTCTTGAGTCCTCAATCTATGGATCAGAATCTCCATCTCAAATATTGCAATCACAGTTTGTATCCAGTCGTTAGTTGTAGGTGGTTCTAATCTGCACCATTTTTTGGTAATAGCCTTTTTACATTCTGCTAATAGTATTTTAAACAAATATCTATCATTTTTTCTAACATTATTACTAATAATACATCCAAAATACATCACCAAACATGTTTTAGGAATTGCATAACCCAATATCTTAACAATTGTTGAATATACATTATCCCAAAATGATGCAAGTTTAGGACATGACCAAAAGACATGTGCATGATCTACATTGATATCTCCACAGTCTCTCCAACAAGGTTGAACTCTGGACATATATTTAGCTGTAATTTTAGGAGTTATGAAAAATCGAATTATATTTTTCCAGCAATGTTCCCTCTATGTTCTTGAAGAAGTGGTTGACTGTTGAGTTCTCCAGATATTGATCCATTCCTCCTCTGAGATCTTATTGAGGGTTTTAATCTAGTAAACAGGATTTATTTTCTACTACATATGCCATTTAAATATACTACTCAACAATGCAACTATTTACCTGTACATCATGAATTACTTTTTTTGTGCTCTGAGCTGCTGGCCTAATAATTTACCTAAGGGGGTAAATAAAGTGAACCGTATTCTATCACTACATAAAATGCATTAGAAGTTGGAAGAATTTCATATATTACCCCATGACAAATCCATATAAAATATTCAAAAGATAATATGGCTATTTCACATTATGTTTTAAAACTTGTATCTTTGCTTATCCTTAAGTTACCCATAAAGTTGGAATAATATTGCTTTCAAGTCACATTCTTCATTTTCTTCCTATTTGTACACATCAGTAATCACCTTTGACCAGGTAAAATGATTGCATACTGACTCCCAGTTATACTTTATAATGTAAAACATTTCTTACTTTTTATTGCTAAAGAATGTACAAACACTAGGTGGTGACTGACTGTTCTGTAGAGTGTGAAATCAAAGATCGTAAATTGTCAACGGCAGAAGTAACACGTCAAACAAAGTTACAAAGTACGGCATTCACACCAGAAAATACACTCTAAAGCTTTAGTTTATATCTTATGAGCTGACTATACAAAACGGTAAGGCTGATTAGCTGATACAAACTCTTTACGAAGTACAGACTAAGACTTGTATTTATAGTGTCCGAGGAAGTTGAGGCAGAGTGGGTGCTCTTCTTTTTTTTTTTCCTCTTGGTGACGTAGCCTCACTTCCGCTTTCCTATTTCCGTACACAAAGCTCTGCTGATGACGTGTACACTCCACTGCAGTTGGCTAACTAGCTGACATAGCTACCTGTCAGAATAAAGGTATTGAAAGAATAAAAGTTACAAGGAAAGGGGAAACCCGGTTCTGCGGCAGATAAGGAGACATGGAGACGCTTTATCATCAGACAAATAAGTGAGTGTTTCTCTGTTCTTTACAGTTGCAGCTCTAGTTGCTCCTAACGTTAGCTAATAACATGCTATTTAACTTCAGCCGCACCTGTGATTAAATGAAATGAACAGGAATTATAGTTGGTTATCAGACCTTTTTAGCAGTATTCTTTCACTTTGTAAGCCACTTATATTTTTCTTTCTCTAACCGTATTCATTCTGTTCTGTATTAGACAAATCCAAGAGGTTCAGTCGCTTATGGGCAACCTGGAGAAGACAGACCGCCAATCAGTACACTGTGAGTATTATACTGCTCATTATTTACTTCCACATTGCTTTGTATGTTGTTTTGGAGCTACAGATCAGTGTTGTTGCCACCTTTTCAAGTCCATTACCCTCACCGTCACCCTTCCTGCTACAGTGACAGGGCAGAAGGGGGGCTGTTGTGTCCCTGGTTTCTCTGGTTGATTGTTTTGTTGTGTGGCTGGTGCCAGGACAGGAAGCAGCAGGGTGGGTGCAGTGACAGAAATCGGGAGGGCTTTTTCTAGATAATGAATGGTGGGAGCCAGGCAGCAGACACTCCCCCCTCCTCTTCCCAAATTATGACATCAGCTTGGATTTTGACCCAGGATAGGATGTGGCATGTTAAGCCTAATGATAAGGACTCATTACACAGATGCTATAATGACACTATAATGGGTCTGAGTATGACTCAAGTGAAGTTTGCTGTCATCTTAAAGTGGTAAGTTGTGAATTGAGGATTCAAAGTATTCTGCTTGCATGTCTCAAAGTTTGCATTTGATGTTTAATATATGGTTTTAGTCAATTTTTGTGAACTTTAATGTATGATTTGGGTGGAATGTAATGCTTTTTTTAATTTCAGTACCCCGAGATGATTAGTTGTACTTGTAGGCACCACTAGTTTGGATCCTAATAAATAAACAAATGAATGATGTGTATGTCTTTGCTCTAACACACAGAATAAATAATCACTTTGTGTTCTTTCATTCATATTCTCAGTGTTAGAGAATGAGCTGCAAGCTAGAATCGACCAGATTTTCAATCAACTAGAACGTCTTGAGATCCTGGCCAGCAAGGAACCACCAAACCGCCGCCAGAATGCCAAATTGTGAGTGTGGACTGAATCAATTGATGGTGATCGTAAAGCCCCAGAGTTGGCAGGATGAGCCACACAGTATCTCATAAAGGCTTGAGGAGGGTGTAGAAGATGAGACAGGCAGCCCTGTCCTGCCCTGTGGCGACGTGGCTCTGTGAAAACATTTCCTCAGAAGCTCCATCATCACCAGCATTCCTGCTGCATTGGGCAAAGATTCATTTCTGAGCTGGGTAAACAGGCCTTAGGGGACAGGGTACACCCCATCCCACAGCTCTCCTGTGATCTTAGTTGATCTTTAAAGGGGCCTGACTGAAGCTGAGAAGAGGGGGAGACTATGAGAGACTTTGAGTTGTTTCCTCTTCATTCCAACTGTGTGAGATTTGAGAAAAAAATGTCCTCACTCAGAAATAGTTTCAATTATTAAAGACGATATTCTGGTCAAGAATATTTTGCGTTTGACCAATATTGAATAACTTGTATCTGTTCCCTTTCTCAGGCGGGTGGACCAGCTTAAATATGATGTTCAGCACCTCCGAACCGCACTGCAAAATTTCCAGCACAGACGCTATGCCAGAGAGGCCCAGGAGAGAGAGAGGGAGGAACTTATGAGTCGAACCTTCACAACTAATGCAAGTCCAATTTACATTAAACAAATGAGATGAGTAGCTGAGGCTGGTGGGTTGTGAAGTAAGCACACAGTGTCCTAGTCTCCAGCTGAATAATATTGGAATTTTTAAAATGTTTGTTGTTGTTCAACAGGATGCAGACACCTCTATCCCCATAGACGAGACCCTACAGTTAAACACCAATTTGCACAATGCACATAGAGGCATGGATGACCTCCTGGGCAGTGGCAGCAGCATCCTCAATGGTCTCAGAGATCAAAGATCCACACTGAAGGTTTGTAGAAATGTAGTTAAAAGCCTTAAAAACTTGAAAATCCAGTAATCTTAATTTAAAGGATTTAATTTAAAGTATCTTAAATATGATTTTGACGGGAGTTAAAAATTTATTGAGTTTAGTACATAGTTGAAATCTGAATCCTACTTTATCTTCTTCTACAAGGAAACACTCAGATAGGGAACTTATAGAACCCAGAAAATCTGAAAGCCGCCATAAAGAGTCACCAGCATATCTGGAGTCCCACACACAAAACATTTCATAGGACCCCCTTAACTTTTATTACATGACATACTGACTGTGGCATAAACAATGCCACACAATGCTTATGCACCATCACAATAAATGACAGATCTTATATTGACAGTGGGAGAGTTGAACCATTTTATAGAGTCCTCTCCACCACAACCCAGAGATTCTTAATGGGTTCAGATCCGGACTCTGGAAAATGTAAAATGATGTTTCACACTCACTCTGTGACAATTCAAACCTGTTGAATATTGGCATTGCCTAATCTTTATGCTCCCCAACAACTGACGGTTATTTAAGAAATGTGAAGCTACTCACTGCATTAGTTAAAGAACTTTTTGCAGCTGAAACATTAATCACTGCAGTGGTAATCAAATAGAGGACTCTTAACTATTTGCTTATTTAAATCCAGGTGGAGAGATTTTAAGGCAGGGCTATGTCTTGAATTGTATTCTTATTAGTAATAACAGTATTAAATTTAACTTGCTGAAACTTGCACAAACCCTGTGAATACATAGGTTAACTATTACGTGTATTCCAGGACCCAGTTTCTGACGTCCAAATCGATGACAATAGTCTTATTGTTGGAGTGTACATGCTCAATTAGACGGTGAGTCCTTGTTTCCAGGGAGGAGATGGTCCTAGCTTTAAGGCTCCTCTTATCAGGGT
This sequence comes from Sphaeramia orbicularis, assembly GCF_902148855.1. Lineage (NCBI taxonomy): Eukaryota > Metazoa > Chordata > Actinopteri > Kurtiformes > Apogonidae > Sphaeramia > Sphaeramia orbicularis. The sequence continues at coordinate 19,336,399 of NC_043964.1, read as the reverse complement.
GTGACTGTAGCCTCGGTGACTAGCCATCGGAAACTTCTGACGGAGTGGCGCGTCAGCCAGGGTGTTGGCACTTACCAAAATCAGATTAATTAGTGCAGCGTGGTTTGTATGTGACCATGTAATAACATCATTTCTCAAAACATTGTGTATATTTCTCAGGATTGAAGCCTAATCTAACATGTGACTATAATTGTTGACATAAGTATGGCTCTGTTTCTGTTCCACACAGGGGACCCATAAGAAGATGTTGGATGTGGCCAACATGTTAGGGCTGTCAAACACAGTGATGAGACTGATAGAGAGGAGAGCCACTCAAGATAAGTTCATCATGATCGGTGGCATGCTGTTGACATGCGTCTTCATTTTCCTGGTAATCCGATACCTCGGCTGACCACCATCCACAAATAAAGACGATCTTTGATCAGTGGTGGACATTTCATCTCATCCCTTGTGATATGAAAACAGAATTTATAACATCTGCTAAAAGTCGTTTTTAAAAAAACCAGTAGTGCCACAGTATTTTGCTTACCACCGTACATTTTTGGCACCTTCAAAATTGTAAATTCAAAGAATGGCCGAATTACAAACAGTATTTTGTTCCACTCGGAGCTCTGAAAGACTATTTCATTTCTAATCTTAGGTCTGCTGCTTTCCTCCAACCACTGTCATACATCTAGAGTTTTTGTATCAAAACCTCTTTGAAACTGTAGATTACTTATGACTGTACACACATGGCTTTCCCAAATCCAACCTTAACTTTGTACTTTCTGCTTTTGCCTCCAGTGAAATGTTTTATTTTGTTCTTTAACCCGTCAGTAATATTGTTGTCACTCTGCCTCGCAAAGTATGGTTCGTAGAAAAATAGAAATAATACTTTGGAAACACTTGTTCCAGCATCATGTTGTCCATTATTTTAATGTTCCTTGGAAAATATGTTTTATGTTTTACAATGCATATTCTAAGGATGTAGAGTCAGAAAGCAGCAACAAGGACCTTTTCAGAAAAGACAAAACAAAATTGGGAGCAGTGATTGTGCAACTGTGATGTACAGACAAGTGACAAATGAAAGGAAAAAAATAATATGAAATGTCTTAGTACAATGTTGGTCCATCATGTGCCTCCAGAATGTCTCTGCACCTTGGTATTGTTTCTGAAAGTCTGTAAACTCTACTGGAGGGTTCTTCCCTTATTTGGTGTTTTGATAATGGTGAAAAACAGTGACATCTAAGATCTGGTGACTGACGGCCTCAGCATGATTCACATCATTTTCATACTCATCACACCATTCAGTGAACCTTCCTGCCTCACCGTCATCCTGGAAGAGACCGCTCCCGTCAGGTTTTTTCTTTAATCTGTCACTTATCTGTAATTTCTTTTATGCTTGAGTCTAGTCTCACTATGTGAGTGTTTTAATTCTCTTACAACAATAAATCACATTTTATTTCCTTGATTTATCAACCAATGCCTCTTTCTACTGTTTAAACTTTTTTTTCTTCTAAAATACTGTTACACAGTCCTTCCACTGTATGATAGCATGTAGTACCTTTCAATCTATGCCCTAGAGCACCATCTAGTGTCTCTCCAACTAGTCAGTCTGCAGTGACAGAACCTAGAAAACTGATTTGTCATCTTGAGCTGCGTTGTATGCTAGTACATATTTCTTTAGCTCTACAGATTACATAACCAGACACATGAACTCAATATTTTATTTGCTGAAACAGTTTTTAAAAAATACAGAGTCGCTACTGTTTAACAGATCGCTATGCTTTGCCACCCCAGCCCATCTTAGCCAGGGTAATTTAGAAATAACCTTGATACAATACACAAGTGTCCATCTTCCATTCAGTTTGTCTGTCTGCCCCCCCCCCCCCCCCCCGAAGCAGTCTCAAACCTCTACAATGTTAACAGGTTAATCTACAGCAGTTTTATTTACAAAAATTACACAAAAGCAAAACACAGCCCTTCTTTTAAAGAGCATTTTGGAAAATAATTTAAAAACAAAAATACATTATTGCAGTATACTACAATCTTATTGTTACATGATGCAAAAGCACCATCTTGATGTACAGATATCAGTGCAATTCATTCAGGTGTACCCTCACCACAAGAAACATGAGCTTTGCTTCAGACTAATAGGGACATTAAAACCCCAACATCACATTTCCCCTGTGATAGAGAAGGGCTGTTCATGTGACGCATCATACCGATTTGGACACCATAGTTGTAATTTCAAAGGGTCATCATTGATGGGACTCTTCACATTAGACACTGATGTATGTACAAGTTACTGCATTACAAATTATGCTGAGACAAAGGATTGAATAAAGAGCAAGTAGTCATATGAAAACAGATTATGAAAGTCTGATGTTACATTACAGAGTTGCTGCAGTTCCATCGATATAACTAAACCACTTCCTCCTCCTGTTCTCCTAACATGATTCAGCTTACAGCTTCAGCCATTTAATCTTTCTTTGGCAGCTGAAAGGAACAAAACCTGCTGTGAGAACAACATTTTGTCTGTAAAAAGCAAAACATCCCCCCTCTAAAAAAAAAAAAAAAAAACTCCAGTGGCTTGTCAGTCAAAAAATGTTCTATTAAACCCCAGTGTCTTCAGGAGGTATCTTTAAACTACACCCTGTCTTAAAAATTCAGGGCAAAACATTACAAAAAAAAAAAAAATCGTACATGAACCAAAAGAAAACTGTTAGTGTCCTTATCGAAACCAACTCCGGTGTTGCCACTTTGTGTCAACAACTTCCTGCACTGTGTCGCCCAGTAAAACTGCTGACATGGCGTGCTTGTCACAAAGACTGTTTAAAAGCCTAAACCAAGTTGGTTCAGGTTAAGTCTTTTTTTTTTTCCAGTGGGTGGAGGCTGTCAGTAAAAACCTTCACTTGCATCACTACTCAGGAGCCATGGTTAGGTGGGTGCTGAAGGTCCTGCCCTGAGAAGATTGGGTGGAGGAGTGGGTGGAGCTGCAGGGCTGCTGCTGCAGCAGCTTGTGACGGCCGAGGTGTGAAAAGTGTGGGGTAAAGAGCTGTGTGTGGAACGTGGTGGAGGGCTAAGGGTGTGTGATGAAGTGCAGAAGCTGGGATAATATGAATGGGTTGGCCAGAGAGGAAAGCAGTCGGGTGGGCAGGAATCAGCCCAGCGTGTCCCAGTGAGTGTCCCAGAGAGTGACCGAGGGAAGGCCCCAACGGAGACAAGGAGATGGGGGTGAGGTGATGCTGGGGAATGTGGTGTACCTGGGCCAGTTGCGCGTGGGCGGGGTGTGGGTGGTGGGGGTGTGCAGGGTGGATGCCCATGGCTGCAGCGGTGGCGGCGTGGTGCTGCAGAATAGCGTGCTGCACGGTGGTGATGGAGGTACCAGAGGCCACAGACACTGTGGGCTGCTGAATGTGGATCTGCTGCAGGGCAGGTGGAGGTGGAGCTGGGGCCAGATTGGCTGCAGCAGCAGCAGCAGCCGCTGCAGCTGCAGCGGCTGAGGGAAATGTTTTGACCTGCTTGGCCAGAAGCTGCTGCTGGATATGCTGCTGTGCAGCCTGCTGCAGCTTGCTGTACTTCTCCATCTCCTCTGGTGTGAATGTGATTGGCTGACTCTCTAATGGAGCCAGTCCGTCCTCCTCGGCCTCCAGACCATCTTCTTCCAAGCTGGGTGGTGGGTAAGCAGGGTAGGCATGCATGGGTGGCTGCTGTTGCTGCATTTCTGGCATGAGGGACTCCATCATGGGATTCTGATTCGGGTCCTGTTCTGCCTCTCCTTGGTACTGAGGCATTATCATGGAAGGCTCCTGTTCAAACAAAGGCCTAGGCTCTGGAAGTACCCGTGCTTCTGTGGTGGTGTGCTGTGTCTCCTCTTGCACTACTGTGCTCTGAGGAGCCTCCTCAACCTTCTGGACTGGTGGAGCTGGGGGTGGAGGTGGAGGAGGGAACTCCCTGATAGGCTCCACCAGGATAACTTCTCCCTCAGCCTCAGAACCCTTCCCGGTTCCTGATTTCTCTCCCTGTCATCAGGTCTGGTGAGGGGAATCAGTGGTTTCTTCCCTGCCTGAAGTTTACCAAACAGTGGCAGCATGGCTTTGCTTCCCAGGGTTGGGGGGAAGTTTAGGACCAAAGTAGCCCTGTGGCGGGTCCTTTATTTTAATCCCCGATTTTGTTCCTGTGGCAGGATCATCAGAGCCTTTTTTAGACTGGACCTTTTCTAGCAGCTGTCGTGGCAGTCAGGGTGTTCTTCTGTTCTCCCTGCATCTCTGGACCCCCCTGGCCTCAGCATCTGTGAACTTGATGAATGCGTGTTGCGGTTAAGGCCTCGTGATGAAGATGAACGTGGAGACTGGGAACGATAGATGCGAGAGCGATTGAAGTCTCTGCGGTGTGTGTCGCTGTCCCCTCGACTCCTGGCTCCTCGTCGATGAGGGGAGCCTTTAGTGGAGTTGGAGGAGCGGCTGGCGGAGCTGTGGCTGCGGCTGTAGCTGCGTCTCCAGGATCTGGCACTGGTACTGCGGCTCCAACTGCTGGAACTTCTAGAGCTGCTTCGATGGTGCCGTCGATGCCTCTTCCTACGACTGTAGCTTCGTGAGCGTGAACGAGAGTCTTCAGATGAGGAAGACGAGTACTGATGTCTCCTGGATCGTCTGCGTCCGCGACTACCCCTCCTCTCATATTCGGAGTCTGAGGAACGTTTGGAGTGCCTCCGTCTGCGGCCCTCATTGCTGTAGTCACTGTAGCTGTCTGAGTAGCTACGACTGCGGTGGCTGTAAGCACTGCTGCCTGCTGAGGAACGCTCTGAGCTGCTTGAGTATGAATGACTTCGAGATGTTTGGCCACGATGGTGACGACGACTACTTCCTCGCCTTTCTCCCCGTCTCGATGAACGGCTGCAGGATCGGCCCGATTCCTCGCTGTGGTGACGGCGCTGTTCGCGAGGGCTCGACCTGTGATGGCGTGACCGCTGAGTAGTCGAACCACCTTCTTCTTCACTCTCACTGCTTGGCGGCCGACCAGGACCGGGGCTCTTTTGGGCTGAGGTGGAGCAAGAGGCACTTTGAGGTGCACTGGAGTCTGTCTTTTGTTTCTTGGTGCTGCTGTGCTCCTCTAAGGAGTTAGATTTATCGCTGCCTTTTCCAGATCCTCCCTGCTCTGCTCCAGACTTGGAAGGCACTTCCTTTGCTGCACGTTTCCTCTTCCCAAGTTCTACTGATCCTGTATTTCCTGTTGCTCCTCCCACTGTAGTTGTTGGCTGAGTTGAAGAAGTGGTTTTATCTTCAGATTTTGCTTTTGTTTTCTCCTTTTCATCTCCTGTTGCCTCATCTTGGTCTGGGGCCTTGTTTTTACTCTTCTTCCGTTTGTGTTTTTTCTTCTTTTTAGGTTTCTCTTGTGTTACTTCAGTCTCCCCCTCTCCATCCTCTCCTGCTCCCTTTTCTTTTCCTTTGCGTTTTGAGTGTTTGACGACTTCTTATGCTTTTTCTTTTTTTTTTCTTTTTCTTTGCACTGGTGCTGCCAGTTGCAGGCTTTTGCTCATCACCTTCTGACTGGCCAGTCTCTCCTTTTACAAGTGTCTTTTCTTTGTCAGAGCTTGTCCCTGGTTTATTTGTGTCTCCTTCACTTGTTGCAACTGCTACCTCTTGTACCTTCTCATCAGATTCTTCACTAGGTTTAGGTGATTTTGCCGATTTCCCACCACGTGCCCCTTTGTTGCGGGACAACTTGAAATCGAAGTAGAGTGGATTACAGCTATAGGACAGGGAAGGCTGAGCCTTTGTAAATTCAAGAAGCTCCGAGGGCCACTGTAGGGTGGTGCTCTCATCTTTGCTTAAAACAGGAAAAAAGGGACCTGTGGGAATTTTAGGGCCTGAATTGGAATTTGTAGTATCTTGTGTAGTCTCTGTTTTTTTGTGGGGAAGGAGGTCCAGCAGAGGTTGTGTCTACTGTGCATGAAGCGACATCCTCTGTCTTCTCTTTGGGTGACTGGGGCTCTGGGTCAGGGGTTGAAGTGTTGTTATTATCTTGTTCTTCTTCAGTCTTTGTATCTGTTACACTGGGCTCCAGCTGTTCAGAACTCTCTTCGACTTTTTTCCTCCTCCTGCTGCACCTCTTCCTCCTCTTCCTCTTCTTTACTCTGACACTGGTCAGTTGCCTTCATGAATAGCAAAAACTGGAAGTGAGGCTTTACCCGGCAATGAGCAGGAGGTACATAGTGATAGTACTGAGGTTCCTGTCCAGCGTATCCTTCCTCTTTTTTCATCATCATTTTTAGTTTGTTGAGGGTAGAAGCTAGCGAGCCGCCATCGTCAGGTTGCGGCACTTCTTCTGTCCCTGCTGCTGTACCTCCATCTGCTCCTTCACTTCCTCCTGATCCTGCCTTGGGGCTGTCTGTGCTGCAACCAGATGTCTCCTCTTGTCCTCCAACCTTTTCTCCCTCCTGGTTCTCCTCTTCCTCCATAGCCTCCTCTCCATGATCTGCAAACACTGCAGCTGCTGTTTCAAGCTTTACTGGAGCCTTCTTTGCAAAGGAGAAGGACACGCTGACTTTGGATGCGCCACTGGGGGTGGGGGAGGAGGAACTGTTTTTCCCCAGAGAGAAGCTGATTGCTGGGCCAGGCTTTGGGGAGGCTTGCCCACTTTTATCTGTCAATGATCCCTCCAAAGCACCGTCTGTCAGAGTGGTGTTCTCAGGCGTCATGCCATCACCCTCTTCGGCTTTTTCTCCATCCACAACCACTGTGGTAGTTTTGAACATAGGTCCACTTCCAGGAGTCCTAAAACACAAGAATGACAACATGAAGTAGGATAAACATTTCTTACCAAAGCAGTTCAAGTGATTTAATGTGAAAACAAAAGTTATATTTGATTCTTGAGGGTCCTAGCAGAACCAAGTATTACTTCTAATGTTCTATTATTATTTAATTAAAAATCCTTACATTTTGAGATCAGCAGGTAAAATTCATTCAAGTATTCTGCACATATAGCAGACAGGGCATTTTTTATCTATATGTTATGTGATGTGCAGTAATCATACTGTTTTCTGATTGGTGTTGGACAGTGGACATGTTACAATTTCAGCCAGAAGAGGGCACTCCAGGAACATACTCTTACCGGTCTTGCTGTTTTCTTTGCTCAGCCAACTCATGCAAACGTCGCAGCATCTTCTCTTGCTTTTTTCCATCTTTCCGGGAGCGGGATGACACATTTCGAGCAAACTCTCGCTGCTTTAGCTCCTTCAACCTCTGTATTACAAAAGCAACACAAAATAGAAACACAGCCTGTAAGGATCTCCGCTCAAAGGGGCAAAACATAACAACATAAAGAGTGCAGAGTGACAGTACCTGCTTGTGAGCGTGGTCATACGAGTTAATGTGATTGTCAAACTCCTGGTGTTTGGTGTACTGTTTGTCACATAGCTCACAGTAGAAATTGGCCCTCAGGTCTTCCAGAGCCTTTGCAATGGCTTTCTCCTTTTCCATCTGGTCCTGTTGTTGGATGTAAAAACACCAGGGAATTAGTGAATCTTAAGAGTGCTTCCAAGAAGTACAAAAAAAAACCTCATTTTATGTCTGATACTTCCTTGAGTAAATGAAGAGTGACTCATCAAATACCTTATATTTTTGTCGCAGTTCTTCAGTATCCTCCTTCTCAACTTCGAGCACTCTTCTCTTCTCTGTGGCATCCTCTGCATAGTCCAGCTAAAAGGACAAAAACAGCTGTTATAACACTCTGACATGACAAAACAACAGCCTTTCATAAGCATGAAGCTCTTTGCCAGTGTCTTCCCATAAGTGTTTGATGGGAAAGACATGAGGTCTCACAGCAGTTAAGATGTTCAAGATGAGAGCTGTGTAGTATGACAACATATGCCATGTGATGGTAGAAAAACATTATTCATCATTTCACATCGTGCTCTATCATTTATTTTGATGTACTGCACATCACCCTGTATGGCAGTATTTCTTAGCACTTGGGTGACGCTTTGGATTCCTCAACACCACATGGATGATGGGAGCAAATTTGCATGAGGGCAACACAAACAAACACAGAAAAAAGAACAAGACAGAGCAGTATCTCCAACTCCAACCAGCCAAACCAAAACAAGGAGCATGTCTCTGAAAGAGAGGCTCTCATATTGCACATATGTAGCTTAGGTGTGAAGTGTGGTGCAAAAACAAAACCACTATACTCTTTTGCCACCATTCAAGAATCATTATCAAACAGTACAGATATGGCTGCAGGTGAGAGAAACAGCAGTAGCATCTGAATGCCTGTCTTTGTGTATTATGTCTGCAACTATATTTTTGAAAAAGTGTTTTCTATTTAACTTCTTTCTTCTTCTCATTACATCATTGAAAATTTCCACAAAGGTTCCAAGTTAAATGGGGAAAAATAGCACATTTTATTTGTTGAGCAGATAATTGTGATAGAAAAAAAATAGGGCTTTCCATGTCATGTATACAATCTATTCATTAAATTAAAAAAAATAAAAAATGTCACAATATATTTTTTCTGGATTTAAAACAGCTATATCCTAGTTTAGGAGATTTTTGGTACTAATCCACAACCCTATTAAACATCCAACAGTTTTTTAGACAGAGCTTGCTTTGTGCACAGGATCATTAGCACAGGAATGCCCTGAATGTCATCAAGTTACCATCAAGTGAAGATAACCCAAACAGGAATCTTCCTGACTCATTTATGCAGGTGGCATGATTCAATTAGGTGACTTGAGTTCCCCTCACCATTTGTTACAATCATGTTTGTATTAAGATCAACAAAAAAATTATCAATTGCACATTTTTTAAGCTTTATGTACTGTCTCTTCTATGTCCCTCAAATTAAAACAATACTGCTTTTATCAACACCACCACAGGCATCTTACCTCCATCTCCATTCGTCCCATCCCCATAACATCATATTTGAGGATAATGGGCACAGGGTCAGTGCGTCCTGAGGGAAAAGAGACAGAGAGAGGACGAGGTGAGATTTTTTTTTTGCCTGGAACAGAGGACCAGCTCGGAGACAGCCTGCTTATAGAGCATAGGGTGCTGGGGTTAGAGAATTTTGCCTTGAAGTGCAAAGAGACCAGAAAGCTACAGTGAACCAAACACCAGCCATTCTCACAGCTTACTGCAGCCACCAAGTGCAGACCACTTTATCTAGCCTCCATGTTATATTTGATCTAGCCGCTGATTTACATTTGGAGCAGGTCAAATTATCTGCGTCTACTGTATTCCTATGGGACTATGTGAAGTCAAGGGCATTTGGGATATTTAGTAGTACTGTATCTTATAGTGAAAAACAAAGAAACAAGATTATCAGCTTTAAGCTAATCTTTGTCCAGATCTAACACACAGGAGCTGTGCAGCCCACCACCCCTCCTCCATCCGTTCACTGCTGCAGTCCTGTTAAACCAGAATGCCAAGTTTATCAAGGACAGCTTCAGGGACTGTTTGTGTATGTGTGTGTGAGGGGAGTTGCAACAGGCCTGCGCAGCTGCTGCCACTGCTCACTGAGCGCCACTGCGACATCCTCCCAAAACATCCCAACATTATCTAAGGCCTATTGCATCATCTCTTTCTCAACTGCAGGCTGACTGACCATTGTCCCTTTCACTGTCCTAAGGTCCAAATCTGTTCCCTCGTCCTGGGCCCCTTTCCTTGTCATGAATGAGTAATATTTTTCCTCTGTCTACTAAAGCCATGTTATGTAAGCTGTGAAAAGAGCTAGATCAGAAGGAAATTAACTGTAGAAAAATAAACAAACCAAAGACAACCAAAAAAAACAGAATGAAACATTAAAGATATAAAATATATAAAAATCAAAACTACTTTGGAGATTGACACAGAATTGCTTAATCCACTCATAATCAGCCAAACAAAGCAGAGAGAAAGACAGAGTAAAATTAAAAAAGGACACAAGCACTGAACTACAGCAGAGTGACGTCACAGGCCAGGTATCGCCATGGTGACAGTGCAAGGGATGGGGATACTTACCTGGTAAAACATGGGTATGGGTAGGAGGAGAAGGAAGGGGAGGACAGACAGACAGATAGACAGGGGAATCTCAAAACAAAATGCATAGAGGAGAATTTGGACTAATCTGCTGCTCCTGTTGCCAGCCAAATACAATAATCAATCTGACTGATTATCAATTCAGTTTGGTTTCAGTTTTTTCCTCCCATATATTCAAGTTAGTGTTCTTCCATGAATCAATTTTCCATGTATACCATTGGGCATATGGAATAGTTACAAGCATTTCACTTGAACATGTACCCCAGTTAACTGTTGTGACACTTAGCCAAGAAAGGCAGGTGGTGTAAATTTCTCATCGAATTGACTAAAAATTAAAGGTTTCCTGCAAAAGTAATGCTCTGTGCTGAAAAGACCCAGAGACAACATTGGCAACCTATGCATTTAAAGTAGTACTGGGCGATATCCTGAATGAATCGATTTTAATTTCATTCAATGTATAGACTTGTCATATGTATAGCTGAACCAACAGATTGAATGCGTCCAAAGGCAGCAAATATTGTACTATCAATAATATGTGATCTTTTGCAATAATAACAAACAATAGAATAATGAAATCAAGAGAATAAGATATAAACAAAATAAAATCATTTAAAATTATACAACGCATTGACAGGCCATATAATAAAAGTGAACTTCAGTGATACGGTTTGCTGCTAGAAGGAACCGTATCAATTGTGTTGCCTTCTTATTAGTTTATAACGACAATAAAACTAACATTTAGTTTTGAAAAGGAAGTGGGTGTTAAACTTTTTATTTGTAAATTCTATTTTTATTATATTGCAGTCTGCGCTGTTAACATTGATTAAATTAAGCTGTTTTGTGCATACTGCTTACTTCATTCACCATATTCCTCATCATTTAATGGGGCCAAGCAAACCCCATATTCATCAAAGCCTTCATGATATAATCACCATATATAGCGAGAACAAGGCACAACTATTAATAGTCTCAGCCATGCAAAACAATTAACTCCTTTTACAAAATACTTTGATTATATAATGAATACTTGTGATCATTTCGCCCACCACTAATTTAAAGGCTTTTGGCTTTCCTTATCCTAGGAATTTATTTTGTGGACAATGCAAGTACACCTACTTCCTGGCACATTCTTACCTTTCTGGACAGGAAGGTAAGAATTTTTATTTATTTATTTATTTTTTTTACACATTTTTCATATTATTTGTTCCTCATAAAATGTGTGTTTGTTACTTTAGCCATCACAGCCCAATGACATATAGAGTCTGAAATCATAGATGCATGGGCAGATAAACATGTAACGGCCTGCCTGGACTCTCAGTCCCACTGCAGTGTCTGTCAGTTAAGAGGGATTTTACTGCAAACCTAACTCTGGCGGCATCGTTGTAGAGGCCTTATTCCACTGAGAAAAGTGAGAAAAGAGGACTGGTGGTGCAATATCTGGATCACAAAACTACCTACTGATAGACCTGTGTGCTCGTGCTCTTGCCTAACAGCTTCAGAGAAGTGAAACCAAAACAGAGTGGGTCTGTTAGCCACTGCAGTGGTCTGTGTGAATGGAGTCACAAGTCAGGCCCAGAATTAAAGATTAATGAACCATTACAGTCATCCCAAACTATCACCAATCTTTAAACACAGTGACAATACTTCCACATTACCCATTCCAGTGGAAAAGAAAGGGACCAGACAAAAACAATGTGCATCTAAATCACAGGGTGTGAATCACAAGGTTAAAAAAAACTGAAAACAAACAAAATGACAATGTTCTAAAGGTAATACATATGCATGATAATATACAAGCAGCAGAATGAGGACTAATACAGAGAGAATTGAAAGCCTATGTAGCATTGGTGCTCTGATGAGAGGAAAACAAAAAAAATGGGAGAAATTAAAACAAAACAAAACAAACAAACAAAATAAAAACAATTCAATTGGGGGATAAAATAACATTTACCACTAAGTTTACCATCAGCACAACATGGGCAGGATCAAATCGCTGTAAAAAAGAAACACCAATTGGTTAAGCAGGAAGATTGAGGCACATAGAGAAGGGAGGGTGGGGTTGGGAGTGTGGTTGTGGGGTTTAGGGGGGTCATTACCAGAGGGGCTTCAGTGTGTCACCCCCCACCCCCCTCATCCCTTCACTCAGGGCTAGGTGCTTACAGGGATATTCTCTCACCACTCTATCCCAGCCACTCGTCCCAGTCCCCAGGCTCCTAGCCTGGCATTCTGTTGCTCTCTCAACCAGAACGTGCCCCAAAGGTACCAGACTATTACCTCTTGGACAGTGTGCCAAAAACTCCTTGTATTAGTGATAACCCGACATCTGTCACCTTCACCTTAACCGTGTTTAAAAAATTAAAAATCCCACCAGATAAGTACTCTTGGAGGAACTGTGCTGGGTGAGGGAATGATAAACAAAAACACCTAAAAGATCTGGAATCAAAGGTAATATCTCTTTTTCAAAGTCTGGTACAGAATTTTTTTTTTTCCTTACATATTTAAATATCTAGCCAGTACATGCCTCTAGGGACGACCACCATTTTCCCCCTTTGAGCTTTTTGCCTCGCAGACACTTGTCAGCCCAGTTAGCAAATCTCCCTGAGAATCTTTCATTTCCTCGCTAGCCTACAGCCAGCAAGCTGGTTTTGAGATGTGCTTAACCCCGGAACAGTGAACACATGAACACACATAAAATGTACCTGAGGAGAGAGCCAGCAAGGCTTTGAGCAGTGCTTAGAGTGCATTCCTACACAGAAATTTTATGACTTGTGTGTATAAATGTGAACTGCGCATCAATCTGGAGTGTTACATTTCACACTATCATGTGAAACTGTTTTACCTCCAACACTGCTTAAAGCCCCAGGTGAGTGTGACAGTTGGAGGCAGGCAGGAGTGCACCTCTGGGACAAACATGCTGTGCAGGAGGGGTAAAGAAACAGGGGGAGGATGGGAGTGTGTAACCATGGGGACAGAGACATTTGGGGTGTAGACGGGTGGTGAGGTTTTTCCCTGTAAGTTGACTCTTTGGCCCGGTCAGTAACACATAACACGCACACACAGCTCAGTCCCACACATAGACCACACACATACACATGAGTTTCACAGGTTTGGAGGTAGAAACAGGCAAACAAGCAGAGGGGGGAAAACTTGTCTACTCTGCAAGCCATTCAAAGTCTGAGCCGTGGTTACAGCCAATCAGATACCCGACAGCAGCCTCGGAAACTCAAAGAGGAAAAAAAAATCTAAAATACGTGGAAATGATTATTCTACGGGATGTGATGGAATCATGGCTTCCTAAATCTATCTTGATTTCAAATGGATTTTTGTTCTTTGTTCGAATCGAAGCACTTTATTCTTTAGCAGATTGAAATAAAGGTTTAGTGATTATGAAGCAAAGAGGAGGAAGCTGATAGAGGCCATTAGCCTACGGTACACTGTAAAAGGGGTGTTACATTAAGGTCAACTGCAGAGTGGGAGAAGGAAAACACACCCACACATACACATACTGACATACAGAGGGGTTCCAACAAACCTTACCTAAAAAGGGGCAAAAGGACAAAAGAAGAATAAGAACAAAGTCAATACAGTGAAAAACTTAAAAAGGGGACACAATGCTTTCACTTCAAATATCAAAATCCTTCTCTTCTGGCAAAGAAGACAGGAAAGGAGAGGAGAATTGTAATGATCATCCAGCAGACTTGAATGTGATGCGATGGTACTGTTGAGTTGCAGCCAATTCGTGACTATATCAGCAATACAAATAGTATGCCCAAACAGTAGGCCATTAATTTCTACACAACAACTGGCCACATTTTGCTGCAGTCTCATCTGCCCACAAAGCAGGATGCTTATATAACCACACATCACTGGTGCCAGCGGCAAAAACAAAAGCACAGTCAGCCCCTGCAACTTTTTCTCTCCTCATCACAAAGCACACATACTTAAATAGATTTCTATCGAGCAGTTCAAGGCCACAAGATAAATTGTGGACACCAAATGGCAAGTTCAGAAATTGCTGCTGTGTTGTCAGACTCCATACATTTGTCAGCGAGCCAGGAAAGAAGCAGCTTCCCGGTCCGCTCTGGTCCCTGGCCATCGTCAGACTCAGAATACCTATCGGACAACACGGGGAACAAAGGCCATATATGTACAAGAAGGAGAGGTGCTAAGCCAGATACAAGACCACTCCGCAGCCAGCTGTCAGATCTGTGTCTCAATAAGCTCACTAAGACACAGAGTTAATGTCTATGTATCAACAAATCATCTATCAGCTCTTCAATCAGACACACAGTGATGTCAAGGGCAGAGTTAAGTGAAGATAACAGCGATTTTCACACAGAGGAATATCAGTCTCAGAACACCAGCTGGATGTGAGAATGACTTCCAACCGCAATAGTGTAATCAAATTGCACTTAAAAGCTGCTTGGGCAAATGAAAGCACAAAACAGATAAGTAGGCCAAGGCAACATTTAGCATTACAACTATGTCTGGATACTCCATTAAGTCTCAACACGAATTAAAAAAAAAAAAAAAAAAAATCCTGCTCCAAATGATCACATAAACTTCTGTTACGATATTTATGTATTTTCACAGACTAGTTTTATGTTCATGTCTGACAACTGCACAAATTTTAAAATGCAATTCCCTGAAATACCAACAAATGTAAAATATGGATATGACCTACGGAATTTCAATAATCTACTGTATGTGCTTAGAAACTCAGTTATGTAGCAGGTCTAAACTCTCTTTGTACCTTTTCTCATTCCAAATGTTAGCCTGTACTTGTGCTGTAACTTGCTGACATTTTGGTTTGGGTGTGTGCTGGAAACCCAGTTTTGCAGAATAAGTTGTGTTACTCATTAAAATGCTGATATGGAGCACAGATGTGTGTCCTGGCTTTACAAGAACTCCAAGGCACTTGAGTAAGAATTAGAATTTTACAAAACCAAAGATGAAAAAGTATGAGAGCTACAGAAATGAAGATGTTAGACTGGTTTAGATACAGTACATAGTATAGATGGTAGAAAATGATACAGAGCGGAGAAGAAGGGGACTAATTGTTAGAAATCATGTGCATAACAAGCACCATACTTAGCAGCCTGCAAGGACTCAGTGGTCTGCCAGTGATGACATTGCTCACTGACAATGCAATTCATCACCCTTTTTGGAAGAGAGGGTGAGGATGTGATGGAAGAGTGAAAAGAGTGAAGCAAGTGAGATGACGGAAAGAATGAAGAGGAGATACTGAAGAGGGTGAAGATACAGGAAGGGGCTCAGTGGAAACACGCCAAGGCTATGCACCACTGTTTCTGAGCCAATGAGCCTATGAGCACAGCAGGGTTGAGCTAATGAGGTGCTGACGATAGCCAAGACCAACCCACACACTCTGCTCCGTTCCGCCTGTTTCCTCTTACAGCGAGTCAATACCGACAAGGCCATCCAATTACAGCTGTCTCAGAAAGTAAACTGCTCTCTGGTCTACAGGTTTCTACAACTTGCACAGTTTATTTAATGATCACAAACTACAGATGGCTTTTAAAGTGTACCTGTACTGGTCATGTTTGCTGCATTAATTGTGCTTTATACATCACTTACAAGCAAGAGAGGCGCAAATTCAAAGAAAAAAAAAATCACCATAAATGTACCACACTGGATCTTTTTATTACATGAATTACGCGTGTGGGCAGAACCCAAGGGAGCAGCCACAAGTGACATTACAATGTTGATTCTGAGTGATGGAGCACTAGTAAACAAGCGGTAGTCAGTAAGCAAGATTAAATTAAAAGTACGTGTTCATGCTTGTATGTGCTGCCATAAGCTTAGCATTCCACTATTGCCCTAGAGATGCAACTCCGCACTCACCGACAAAGTGTCATCTTAATCTGGTATCTGCTGCACACCAGTTAGTTACTAGTTCATTTCAGTCCAGGTAATCGGACAATACTACGAGGTTTGGTCACTACCGATGGTGGAACAGGCTCCGAAGGAGGCAACATGTTGGGGCGGCTGTGGCTCAGGAGCCACAGTTACTGGGTCGTCCAATGACTAAAGGGTTGGCGGTTTGAATCACGCTCTGTCCTAGTCATGTGCTGTTATGTCCTTGTCCACTTCATCCACCTTGCCTCCAGTGTCACTCACACTGGTGTATGATTGCGTGTGGTGGTCAGAGGTGGCTTTGGGTTCCATATTTAACCATTAGCAAGATATGTGATCTTTTGATTTAGCCAGCAATGAGAATTCATTATTAGGGATGCACTGATACCACTTTTTTCCAGACCGAGTACGAGTACTTACATTTGAGTACTTGCCGATACCGAGTACCGATACGAGTACTTTATAATCCCATTCCAGTTCTTAGTTCCTTTTGTAAATGTGCTTTATTGTCGTTGTCATTAGTCTGACTGGAACAAAGTGCTGCGACTGACATTTAATGTGTTGGAATGAGCATTTCTCAATTAATCCACCAAGGGGCGCCACTCTTAATTAACCATACTAGACAAATACCTCGAAGAAGAGGAAAGTTTTTTGAGAAGAAGAAGAAAGTCAGTAATAACAAACATGGAGACGACAGAGGCAACACTAATGTGATACTAATATTGCTGCATTTTCACTGGTAAGGTTTAAAAGCTTAGCTTCAGCAGGTAGGGAAAAGAGAAATGAGCACTAAGTTTCGTTTTCACTTCTGTTGACGGCGTTCCGCACCACTCCATACACCCGCTGGTATTCTCATTCTGTTTACGCATCTGCGAGCACCTGGTATACGGATGGAATGTACGCACAGGACGGACAGAACGCTGCGTCCGTGTCTGTCTGTGTCTTTAACGTTACTTGCAGTCAGCGTTACTTTTATCACCGTCATTTATTTTGAAAAATCTCCACACTCGCCACACATTATGCCACCACCATGTACCTGCTGCACTGAACTGTGAATGTCACACGGCCGTAAGTGGTATCGGTGCATTTGTATCGGATGTCTTTTACAAGTACGAGTACACACACTGAGTATCGGAGCCGATGCCGATACTCATATCGGTATCGGTGCATTCCTATTCATTATAGGTACCCTTTAAGGGCACATCATCTTACAGCACGCCTAAAGTCGTTTGAATGTATTCGTGCTACAGATACTGCGGAGAATAGATGTTATAAAAACTATCAATAAACAGTAAACTGCTCTCATGAAACCTCAGGGCATTATTTGAACTGAGTCTAAAACTCAAATCCTCCAGTCTACCCTGGTTTGTATGCGAGTCCAGCAGTTACTAATCTTTGATGTGAAATACAACCGACCTAGATAAGACCAAAGGACTGCCTGTTCGCGTGGGAATTCAAGTACTTTCTTTTCTTGTAAAAGAGGCAGCCATGCTGGACGGAGATCTGGCTCCATTCAACACGGTTGCAGGCAAAAATATTGGCTGTTCTGTGATTCCAGTTTCAACTGTGCGCTCTTTTTTTATGTGCACAGAAATACACAACAAAAGAAACATTTAGCCCCTTTGACTAAGACATACACCCAGACATAGAAGCTCATCGGAGTATGTTTGTTTTTAACCTGTGGCTCAAGATCATAACTATATCTAAGTGCTCTGATGGCACAAGCATACCAACACATGGGCAACCTCTACATGCATGTGCAATTTTTCTCAAATCTTGCAAGGCAGTACACCACATAAAGCATTATTTGCTTGCATCTCCTGACCCAGAGTCCCGGCCCCAAAACCCTATCGATTACAAGACATCAGGAAAATCTCCTCCCCCTTTGAGTTTGAGGGACCAACGGTGTCAGAGGCAACTGACATTATCTCTGTTTATCAATTCACTACAAAGAGTAATCAACAAAGAAAGGAGTTTCAGAGATAGAAGTGTGGGAAGAAAGTATACAGTTTGCGGATTAAAGGAAAGAAATAAAATGACGTGAGGGGAAAGTAAATGGCAGAAGGCAGTGGCCCAGTACCACCAGCATACATTGAATATAGGTGTACAAATAGTGAGTCCTTACCCTGCATGGTTTTGCCAAGTCCTTGTCCCAACTTCCAGCCATGTTTCTGAAGCAACCGGTGCCCGATGTTATCCTAGCAGAGAGAACAGAGGAGAAAAAAACCAAAAATATTCCAATAATAAGAGGAGCTTTTCCCCGTGGGTACGGGTAAAAAAAACCAAACAAACAAACAAAACAAAATACCACTCAGATCACACTATCATCATCAGCACAACCACCACCACCATCACCATCCTCATAATTGTCATCCACATCACCTACAGCGTGTAACATCAGTGTCTTCCAGCACAAGGAGCGGTAAGGGCAGTTGGGGTGACAGGAGATAGAGGGTGGGAGACTGAGGAGGTCAGGTTTTCCATTATGATGCATACATGAGACTATGTGTGGCCTGTAAACTACAGATACCCTCCTACAGAAGGAGTGCAGTTTTAATACCTTCTTAAGAAATTGGGCATGAGCATATCTGTTTTTTGTAATGATAAAGATAACACATCAAGTCACATCGACTGACTGAGAAGTTAACAAGGAGGAGGAGGAAGGAGAGGGCAATATATGTATCACACGCATACATATATGAACCACTACAGGGCGAGCTCTTAGTACACAAAGAAAAGTGACACAGAACAGGTATGGAAATCTTGCATTAACAAAACGAAGACCAGAAACTCCAAGCTTGCTGTGATTCCGTAACCATGACAAGGGGGAGCACCATGAAAACATATGCAGCTGTCACAAAAAATATAGCAAGAGGAAGAGACAGAAGTGGAGCTAGTGGGCCTTGGATTACCATTACAAGGCCCAGGCTGGACAGAATATGTATGTGTGAGGGGATATGTGGGTGTGCAGGTGAAGAGAGGGAGACATTGTGTGCATGTAACCCCATTCAAGGTGCTAGAAGAAACTATTGTGCATGTTTTTGGGCACCATTAGCATCTCTGGTCCGGTCCCAAAAATGGTCACATATTCACAATTAAACTTATTAGAAAAAAAAAAATTACTGTTAGTTTGACACCAGTTTTAACATTTTCATGGATATTATGAGTATTTGTAAAGCAGAAAACATGCTTTACAGTTCCGATGACTTTAACCTAACACACAACACACACAATTGTGCACTTTAAGATTAAGATCAACCAAACAAAATGCTAAAAATCGGTTGGAAAAATTTTATAAAAGTAAAAACGTGGTGCCACCAAAAACAAAACCTGAATCTAGATTGTGTGTACATAAAAGTAATTAAAATAAACTAAAATGATCATGAAAATGTCATTTCTAGGTGGTTATTCACACATTTTTAAAACATTTTTGACTTTTTTTTAATGTTACCCCTGACAAAAAAGTCAACTTGTACTCAAACTAATAGCATAGAAACAAAAACTAAGCATTTTCAAAATATAAAACACTAAACTAATGATAAACTACACGCCTGCTATTACCTTGAACTGGAGTAATGTCATCTGCTTTTAAGTATTAATTTTCTTATTGCACTAATGATTACTACGACGAAGTATAAACATTATGTGGCTAGTCACGTGGACGACATCAGGCAACTGACAATGAATCAAAGATGCTACAGAGAAGAGCAAAAACATGCACAACAGGAACTCCTATCACACTACAGGGCCAAATGTGCATGTCTGAGTCTGTTGTATCACTAGTATGGGTCAGCAAGAAAACAAAAACATTTAGTGAAATGCAAGACCGTCCCACCACTACACACTACAGTACATCCTCAAGCACAAATAAACAGGAAACAATGAGATTTCTTAATAAGCAGTGTTTTTCTGTTGTGATTATAACTATTCCAAGCTTGACTAACATTCACCAGAGTGCTGCATTCTACCAAAAAAGAAAAAAGAAAAAACAAAACATACAAACCAAACAAAAAGATATTTATAATCACAAAGAGATTGACATCAACTTTCACAAACAGAAAGTGAAGGGGTTTGAACAAAACAGAAAAACAGCATGCAGCTTTTTGTTAAAATACTTTAACAAAAAGGATCGTCGGTGTTAGTAGTGCACTGTGAATGGTACACATACAGAGGGATGGGGCGGGCTGGGAGGTGGAGCGCAGTGTAACAGAACTCCAACTGTGTTAGTTTCAAGTGGATCAGGCACAGAGAGGAAGGTGATGGCTCAACAGGGCTCGATTAGTTCTCTTTGACAAAAAGAGGAGGTTGTGACAGGGGGCAGAACAGAGCAGGCTGAGCCATGGTGGAGGTGAGGTTTCTAGGGTGGTGGAGGTGAGCTGAGCTTGAATGGGTTAGTGCATGTGAAGGGGAGTGGTAGTCACACACACAGCACACACTGCATCTCCGCCCACATAGTCTTAATTTTGAAATATGTTTACTCTTAATACTTCAGTGCAAAGTGTTGCTTTATTTAACATTTCTGGAAAAGAAAAATTATGTCATTTGTTAAAAAACAAAACAAAACAATAAAAAACTGTGCAATGGTGCTTCACCATCATGAACAGAACGAGACAAATAAATCAAAACATTAGCTGAAGTTTGTTTCTAATACACAAGGGAGTCTAAATGGCTTCACTTCCTGTTTCTGTTAGGGGTTGGTGTTTTTCCCTCCATTTCATGGATGTATGAGCTGTAGCTGTGCTTACTCAGTGTGACTGTCAGATCCCTTCCGCTGTGGGATGAGATAAGAGAGGAATCTGTACTGGGCCTCACATTGAGGGGAGAAAACTGGAGACAGCCTGGCTGTATCAACTCATAACGAGGGAAAATAAAAGCTACATTACCATTCTGCTGCTGTGTATATATTTATATAAAACTTCTCTGTCAGGCAGTAACTTGGCGGATTTGAAGGCCAGGTGAGTGAATTTTTTTCTGCTTGGTGGACACCAAATCCCCTGGGTTCATTGTGTAAAGAAACACTGCAGAATATGCTGCAGTGAACACCTCCCCTCCCACCATCATCAGGCATGTTCTTGTCCCTTACTGCAGTATTCTGGTGCAACAACGCTCCACACATGAACATTTTCACTGATTTGGGATAGGTTGATCTATGAAAGTTGGAGCAAGGTGGAAAATAATATTAAAAAAAACAGCCTGAAAAATGAAAGCAGGTGCTACATTGTTAGCTGTTTTTTGTACTTAACAAAATGTAGTCCAACTAAGCAGTACTCAAAGAAATGTGTACTGAAAGCTCAGAGAAGATAAGTCCATCTTACATTAAATAACATCCCTATCACTTGTTTTGTTTGCTACCAGAAAAATTTATAAACAAACTGAAAACAGGAAGGGCATGTTGGATGAAGCACCAGTCGCAACTGCTGACAATAATAAAGAGATTAGTTCATAATGGACACAGCAAAGGTTAGAGGGCGGAGATGAGGCGCAGACTGCGTGTTGAACAACAGATGAGTGCACCAAAAGAATAGACAGACAGACGGATGAAAGCAACGACGGCGAGTCCAACAGCAGTGCAAGTGGAGTGAAGGCATTTCCATACGAACCTGGCTTTAAAATACTGGGCTGTCAAAAAAACAGTCACACGTGACACAACGTAAGAAACCGGCCAAACGCTTTAAACTGCAATTCTGCTAGCTTCTCTAAAATCTTATAAATGCAAATCTCTCTCTGCTTTTAAACAAACACAATACTGTATACAAACAGAAAAGGTAGGCATGTCAATAAATCCACCAACTGACTGTTAATACAGGAGAAAGAAAAATAGAAAACGTTATCCAAAAGGTCTACAAGAGCGGGTGTTTTTTTTTTTTTTTTAAGTGTGCATTGTGCTTTCATTGGCACAGTGCATGGCAAAAGATATGGGTAAGGGCAGAGATATGCAGGGGACCCCACCTAGAGACCTCAGAGTTGTAATTCTTGAGTCCAAGTATCATTTGTGTGTGTGTGTGTTTGACAAATTACTCTGGTTCAGATGACTGAACCTTTCCCCAGAGCACATACGATTTTATTACTTAAGAGGGTGTAACATGGAAAAGGCAAACTAATTCTCAAAAGTAAGTGATTCCGACTCAACATTAAGCCACCTACTTTATTTTTGCTTGGCTGAAGGCTCCCATTACTGAGATTTCCGCATGTTCTTAGACAAACCCTTTAGGGATCTGTCTTGCTGCAGATAGTCATCTTTTCTCGTGTCCCTGTGGAATGTCTTTTGGCAAGTGCTGCTGGTGGACGGGGTCTGCAGCCTGCTCTTCAAGAAGTCTTTGAAACTTTCTTGCGTTAGGTGTTCTGGTCAGCCTAAGCTACTGCAGGCGTGACTAAATGGAAACAACTGTCTCAGAGCAACAAGAGGCATACAACAAAAGACTCCTACTATCCACTACACTGATGTATGTGTGGATGTGTCAAACTAAACCTAAGGGGATTTTATCAACTACATGTTGGTAAAAAAATCACAAAACAGCACAGTACACTTAAGATATAGTTGTTTTCATTACAGTTATTTAACATACATACTTACCTTACAACTCTGGAGACTCAATTCATCAACTGGAAGTTTAACAAAGTGTAAAATGAGTATAGGATTTGGAAAAGGGAGCCAGCAGAAGTTTTTAGTGTTTAACAATCTAGAGTCTTTAACAATGACCTTGACCCCTGTGCTTCTAGCAGGATTAAGAGCGGTGCTAAATGAAGAGCCTGTAATGTAAAAAATGAGGGTCAAGCATTTCAAAAGCTTGACCTTTTACTCGAACACTTCTTCCCACCTAATAAGGGATAAAAGTCTTAAGTGTAACTGACTAGCAGCTGTGTCAAAGCACATATAATGGAAAAAGATGCACGCTTTATGGATCAAAGTGAGACCAGCTACTGTGTTTAAGATTCAGAAACAGCTGATATGCCAACCCCTACCATGTCCATTTCCTGTGCTGTTCACTTGATGTTACTAAATTCCAAACAGGCTTCAGTAACACGAAAACATTTACAGAAATAAAATTCTTTCTGTGGGCTGGGCACATGTGTTTCTTATATTAACAGTGTGAACATGTGGTTTCTGTGGCTCTGAGGATGCCCACTGCATATCGCTCTTGGATGGGGTTGGGAGAGGGCAAGGGGAGAAGGGGGAGAAGGAGGAGAAGGAGGGGGGCGGGGGGTTGGGGTTTAAGGACTGGACGGGGCAGGAGACATGGGAGGGATGAGTCTGGGAGGAAAATTGTAGTAGTGATTAGGACAGTGTTGAGAGGAAATAGTACTGAATACTACCAAGTTAACACATGCAATGCAAAAACAATGTTAGAGAGAAAGAGCAAAGACCAAAGGGGGAGAGACAGAAAGAGAAAAAAGATCCCAATAAAGTACCACAGACCTCTAGCTGCCTATATATCACACACAATAAATGGCAAGGGAGAGGCTCTGGGAAGCTGGGCCGAGGCAGCACCTGTGGACAATAATTCCTACCACCTTAGAGGTTTGCAATAAGATGGCCAGGACAAACCTGTGTATGATCATGCATAGAGTATTTTAGGGTATGTACAAGGATAGAAAATCTTGATATTTTGCAGCTTTGGTCTATATACTCATAGTAAGAAAGGTGTTTGTTTTATGAAAATGTGTCTGAAGTGCTATTCAGGGCCAAAATTTTGTCATTATTTATTAAGTTGTAGAAAGTTATCCAATTCATTTGCCTGTAGACAAAAGGTGTGCCACTTTCTTTTTGTGTGTACATGCATTGCCACTGTAGCCTAATTGCAGCTGACAGCAATTCTAATGTGGCAGTTTTTGTACTGATGTGTTAAACTGTGTGATGCTGCCTCGCAGCCCTCAGTGCCTCTCCACAAATAATAGCGCAGGAGCAAATGAGCCACTCAAGCCAGGTGAGCAGGCCACCTCTCTCCACCACCCACACATAGTAGGCTTTATCTAAAAATTGTCCAGAAAAGATTATTTATATATTCTTGATTTGCTAGAGGCCTACATCATATTCCGGCATCAAATACATATAAAATTAACCTTATAGTTACATAATAATAGTGTTTGCTCACCAAGTATGGCACAACTGCCATTTGACTACTGCTTTAACAACTTATATTAAGGTACATACATTGTACCATACATCTCTTTTAATTAACCATTAGTTAAATTACATTTTAAGTGCATATTAACTGGTGTCTGATCTATTGCCTGTAAACTGCAAAACCCTATTATGTTTAATATCTGAAATGATTCTTATCCATTTATACTACTCAGAAATGTTTCATGTTTATTTATGGTGCAAAGATCTAATTTCCTTGTTCCACAAAGGAAAGCATTTATAATTTTTAGACATTTTATTGTAACTAATGAACTTAATTGATTAAATAAACAAGTCTGTTTCAGACTAAAAGATCTTCATGTGTCAATTGGCTGACAAACACACCCCTACGTTTGGCAGATGTGGCCTGAAACTGTGGAGGTGAGAAGAGTTTGGGCCTGCTCACCACTGTGCTTCAGAGACAGAAGAGGAGATAGAGAGAGTTGGAAAGACAGAAAAAGAGAACTGCCTGCGCTATTATCCATGTGCCTCTTCAGCGAAAAATGCAGTCCCAGTTGCACAAGCACCATGCCAGCACAGAATGACAGAGGGTACTGTACACCGAATAACTGTGTAGTAGAGAGGGAGCAAGAAAGAAACAGAGGTAGAGAGAGAGAATAGATACAGAGTGTGACAGTAGTGAAACAGAAAGAGAGAGAAAGACAGTCAGAGAAGCGTTACAAGGACCCTAAAGATAGGAGTAAGAAAGCAGAGCGTGCAAATACAAACCGGGTCATTGCTGCTTAGCTAATAGGGGCCAATTCGCTGCAGGAGAGAAATGTCGAACACCCCAAGTTGTGTACAATAAGATAACTGTCCTATAGACACAAACACTATACATAAATTCTAAGCTACATAGACACACACTCACTCAAAACACAAATGTAGCCATTCACACCATCTAATGTGCACTCTCTTGTTTGCTAAATGGAGTGGAATAAGCACTGCCTACATTTCATAAACAGACAATTTTGTACCATTGCAGAATATCAAGACAAAAAGTGTAAACGCTACAAAAAGAGGCTGTTTTTCCATTGTCATTATATGACAAAGATATAGCAATAAGTACCACCCTCTGAACTGTTTTAAATAAAAGAACAGCTTAATAACTAGATCATTAATATATGATGGAAATACAGCAAAATGCAGGGCTGAAAGTAGATACATCTGCTATTCACAATCTATGTGTAATCATTATGACAGACAGAATTGTCTTTTGAGTGAGAAAATGCTTTAATAGCCGTTAATGACAGTGCTTTATCCACTCCACACTATTAAGAGTCATCTCATCTCATTGTACTAAGATGACTAACAATGACTAATGGAAGACAAAAATCAAACTTTTATCTGTAAGCCCTATATAAAAAAAGATCTAGCATTTACATGATCATTTTAACTGTCACACAGGAAATGTAATAGGCAGAGGACAAAGGAAGTGGGAGGGGCTTAAAGGGTATTAATGGACATGAGACAAGTGAATCTACAGGTTAGGTGGCAATTGTGTTCAAGAAAACACTGGATGCATCTACTGTACATGGACAGAATGAATGGAGTAAAAGGTGAGGTTCTTATTTCTCCCTGGACCAATCATCCACTCTCACAGCTGGTCCAATGGTGCCAGATGATGGATGCAGCCTTACCGATTCAATGGGCTTGTCCAAGGACGCCTGTTCCAGCTCCAACTGGCCCTCTTCATACTGGTCAAAGTGATTCCCCCCCTGGGTGACACACATTTAAAACCTTATTTTAGAGATTCAGGAGACGGACCTAATTGACAGACAGCTTAGCACAGACATAGAGATAAAGAACAGCTCTGGAAGAACTCAGAAAATGTGTTGTTTCACCAAAATTTGCATTCAAATCTATGTGTTTTTCCTATCCCAGGGTTTTAAAAACACTGAAACAGCAATGTGCAAGGAAATGTGTTGCCTGCCTGTCATTCACAGTGAATATTTGTCAATCACACAAACAGAACAATAAGACGAGGCGTAAAAAGATTTTAATATACAAAGCACAACACAGTAACTGAATGAGGCCTGAATAAATATAACTACAGCCTCCAGCAGGTAAGTGTAAAATCAAATTTTATCATTTATCACTTCTGTTTTATTTACAGTATTTGACACAAAATAATGTGCATGTAGATTATTTACATGCTAGTAAAGCTATGGGTTTTTTTTTACTTGTGGCTATGACAGAAAATTAAGCTGACATGGTGTATTTTGGTGTCTTTTTTTTCTTTGTAAATTCATTCCAGCAGTGACGCCAGCATGCACTGAGGAAAGACGTCCTCAGGCTATTTGTTGTCTGAATTGCAAGCATAGCTCTACTTACACAAATTGAGCATTTGCGTATGTTCCTGGGTGGGACAGAGAATGAGTAATGGCTTTCTACTCCAACCAAAAGGAGAGTGTTTATAGAGCAGTTTCTGCCCTGAGACAGATGGCTTCCTCTCTCCAGCAGCAGAGGAGAGAGGAAGGTCATGTTTAAGAGTCTGTTTTCTTCTGACCTTCACAAGCAAAAACTGAAGGAATCCAAAAATAGTCTGCTGTGTGTTGTATTATTTACCAAGTGCTTGCAGCTACAAGCTAAAGGGTTTGACAGCTGTATCTAATGCAACAATAAACATTCACAGTCAAACATACACCAGGATATTTATTCTGCTTTTGTATCACTGGGGACTTACATAGGAGGATCACTGCAAAATATTTAACAGCCTGGAACACTTCCTGGTTATTCTTTTCTGCTGTGGAATAGAACTAGCTAATGGAAATGTCTGTAAAAAAGACAATACTAACATGAGCTGGCTCATGCAATTGCTAAAGGCTTTAACCGCCACATTCTCTAGGGATTCTGGTTTTGCAGAGATAAGCAACTGTTCAAATCAACCCACAGCAATGAGGTGATTTGATGCCACACTGGCAGTCATTAATTCAGATGAAACAGGACCCTGCATCAGCATGAGTGAAGCTGGGGATTATGAGAAAGGGAGTTGCTGTGGAAGAGCAGAGGATTTATTTATGAACAAATCAATGGCTCTCTGCACCCCCCCACCACCACCACCACCTCTACTCCCCTTGACTTTCTACCCAGACCACTTAATGTGCTATCAGCATAGCCTTCACACACCACAATGACTTCTTATTTTTAAGGCTGTCTGCTTCTTCATTGCTTAGACTCTGGTACACAACTCCACATACAAAGAAATGACAGAGTCTGCTGATTCGCATGACAATGGCTAACGTCTTCACAACAGTGGGCAGTTATGTGGGCTCACAAAAATGTTTTGGCATTTCTGCAATACAAGATAAGCATTATGGTAAAGTGCCAACAATAAAATGAATTGACAAAAGAGACAGGGCTGTTGGACTGGTTGCGCTGTAGGTATTAGGTAGATTGTCTGTGGGTGTTTCCTACATCATGTTGCTTGGCAGCAAACTATAGTCCATGGAGAGAGAAACTTTCTGAATACTGAACATATCAATGCCTCCAAAGTAGAGCTCTCACACAGAGCTCTACTGTGCTGAGCTGAAGCAGCCCTCAACAGACTCATTCAGACCACACAGCATTTCAGCTCCCTCTGACAAATTAGCAGAATACTGAGTTCCCACTGGACACCACCACAGCAGATTTAAATAACTCAAGTAATTCAATAAAACCTTCCTTACACTCGTGCTTAAAATTGTCACGAGGTTCATAACATTTGACTTTGCACCAAAATACTGCTGCAGTAGAGTTAGTTGTCTGGAAAACAAACGATAAAAAAACAGTAACATAAAACTAACATGATAAAACCAATAACAAAAATGACTAATCCTAAATTTTGCAACATTATATCGGAAAATGTTTAATAAATCAGAAGCCTATAAACTCAGCCTCAAACAGCATTAGCTTTACTGTCGTGGTCTGAAATGCCACACATATTTTTAATGGTTGTATTAGTGGTAACTCAAAATACGGCTGCTTAAGTTAAAAACCTCTAAAGGAGTAAAGACAACCATTTCAATTTGGGTTGGGATTTAAATATGATAGACATCTAACCCATTAATCCAACCCTGACAACCCCATTGTTGGGAAAAAAAAAAAAAAGAGTAAGATGTCACACAGAAGTTACATGGGCTTCTATTTAATGACCAGATACTTTTACTAGACTTTTTTCCCCACACATGTGCCGTACATTTTTCATAACAGGTTAATCAGGATGACAGCTGGAGCTCAGGTACAGCAGCGTCCCTAAGCCAGACAATAGAGACATCACAATCAGACATGATGACTGTTGAGACAGTTGTTACAACATGTGGTTCTAGTTAGCAGATTGGCAAGCATCAGCAGTGTTTCCCGGAATTAAAAACCTGTTAGGTGGCATTAAAAAAGCACAAAGAAATGCCTGTGTTTATAAAAACAGGGAAAAAAAATTATGCAGATGGAAATACCTGCCATGAATGACAAAATTAAATGATAAGCAAGTACACACAAACATGGATAACTCTGGATTATTTTACATTCTACAAATGTCTGACTTCAACCGGGTGTGGTCTAAGATGAAAAGTACACAACTGAAAACCAAACAGCTCACACATAGGCTGTGAAATGTTGCAATTCAGCTCAAATGTACTAGTGGCAAGCTCAAATGTAATAAACACACAACCTTAAACCAGGTTACAACAATGCAGCACCAAGATGGTTATGACAGGGCTGTTTTTCTAATCCAGCAATATATATCTTCAAAAGTGGAGTCAAATAGGGATGTAGGCCTACACCAGAACACACTGACTTCAAAACTTTATAACACAATGAGATTGTATTGATGTGAACTTGACCAGCTCAAGAATGATGAAATAATGCAAAGTTTAACATAAAGCCCACAAATGTTTCTGTCAAATTGGGGCAAAGTCAGAATGTCAATGGAAACCAGTAAAAGACATGACCAGTATGTATAATCAATAATTGGTATGTTATAATGTTCCTTAGATTACACATATCTGGCGAGAATAGATTGAAATAACGCCAGTTAATAACTAGTAAAACAGACAGTTTATTACAAAAACATAACTGCACAGTGTTAACTAGTAATGGAGGTTGTATTGTAGTTGTCAAACGAATATAGCCGTTGCCTGCTGCTGCTACAATTAGCTCCCCAATGTGCGTACTTGCTGCTAGTTATCTAGCTAGCTATACGGGCTATCCATCGTTAGCATATGTCGATAAATAACCAAGGTCACTAACGAGCTGCTTTGTCTTTAATATAACTATTTGTAATGCGTGGTTAAGAGGTTTAACCAAGTCTGCACCGACCTACGTTACTGTTCATTAACCACTACGGGGGTCTGGTAACGTACGCAGCAAAACACATAGACATAAGGGAAGTTAAATTCAGAAGAGCCGCAGTGCTCTAGCCTTGTTCACTAGCGTTAGCATAGCTAGCTTGCAGTACTAGCAAGCGATTTACAGAGCGAACTGCGCGCCTCTGTTTGTTGTTATGTTACGTCTGTCCGTGCCATTTAGCTCTGTTATTATTCGCTCCAGTATCCCGCCACGACAAAACACTCGGATGTCTTTAATTTTACAGCATGCATTACCTGGAAATCACGCTCTTCGTTGAACCTAGAAAATCTGTCGGCCATTTTCTGAACACAGCAGCAGCTTCTCTGCTCGCTCCGTCCGTGTCCGACAGAAGCGCGTTTGTAGTGATGGTGTGCACTGAGGGACTCGCTCTGCTACAGACACCTTGTTGCCAAAATATTACTCATGGAAATCTGCTATCCCAAACCCACTTAGCCCACAACACTGACATGTTTATAATGAACAATAACAATGAAAGTCTATTAAGTAGCCTCTGTCTAGAGAGAAATAGTGTTTCAGTTTATGTAAAATATATTTTCATCTTTTTTTTTTTTTTTTTTTTTTTTTTTTAATATTCACTGTATTAACCCATTGATGCATGAATTATAAGAACCTTAGTCAAGATTTTTTTTTTCCTGAGTGTTTTTATTCCTCTTTAGGCATGAAAAAAAACAATGTGACTGAAATTTTTGAAATTAACCTATTTTTTATGGAGTTATAAAAATGTCCACTCAGCTGGACACTATGCGTTTAATTTTTGAAGCAAAGAAACATATATTTAAAACACAGTCACAGAAAATGATATTCTGTGTGAAAACTATGAAATAAAAACATTTTTCATGCAGCTAATCTGATCTTTTCTCATATTTTAGCATACTCTAATACTAGTTATTACTCACTTCATGGAGATAATATGCAAAAAAAAAAAAAAAAAAAGCTATTTGTTTAAGAAAACTGTTAATTACAATCTAAAAATTACCAGTTGATTTATGCTAAGTATGTTACTGCAGATCAGGTTTATAGAAAACAGCAAAGTTAAAGAAATGGCATGAATTGCAGTGTATGGGATGGTGCATAAGCGTTCACTGCGTTGGCTGATATGGAACTAAAACGACAAAACCAATGAATATACAAGAGAACAGCTGTAGAACAGCTATCCACCGTAGTGACCACTATGCATGAAAGGGTTAATGACAACCTCTTCTCACTCTAAATTATATTTCCTCTCTAGTTGATCATTTTGAGATGTAAGGTTATATTGTTTTAAGTGAATACAATGATCAAATCATTATATTCATAAGCAGAAGTATTCAAAGTATCAGTACTACATTGAAAATACGTATCTACAAGCAAATCTTCTGAATTCAAACAATCAAGTAAACACCATCTAATTGTTACTGGTAAAATTGAAGTAAAGCGGAAAAAATTATTAGATCACCCTTTTTTTCTTCAATTTCTTGTTCATTTTAATGCCTGGTACAACTAAAGATGCATTTGTTTAGACAAATATAATGATAACATCAAAAGTAGCTCATAAGAGTTTAATTTCAGAGCTAATATCTAGCCATTTTCCATGGTTTTCTTGATAATAACCGAAAGCACTTCAGTTCTTACATCAATAGCTATGGCATACTGCCAAAAACAGTGCTTTTAGGCGTTCCATGGTTTCATTTCTGTCTGTTTTAGTCACATGATACACACAGGAGTTAGTGCTTTGATTGCATAACCAATGTTTTTGATGATTTATTATGGTCTAACATTTTTTTCTGTGACTGTATGTATGTTGTATTTTACTTTTGTATATATTATGGTTAATTTTAACTGCTTATTATATTTTGAGGTATGTTATTTAACAACTGCACATTATATAAGGTCATACACTTTTAAATAAGAACAGCACTTAAGTGCAAATTTTGGTACATATTTCTATTTTATGCAATTATACACATGCACTCCACTACATAGCACAGATACATGTTGTTTCTTTTACTCCAGTACATTTGTGCGACAGCTTTAGATAGTTTCTTAGATTAGTGTTTAATCCACATACCCCTAAATGTGTTGATCCTGAATGTTTGAAACTCCTTGGATTAGCTTGAAAATGCATTGTCATAAATGTCATAAATGTAAAAACAAGGTCTTTTCATTTTTTTCAGCTCATGAAAACCTGACTTTTTAGAGACAGTTCTCACAGGACAACAATGTTACAAATATATTATGATTTTATAGAATGCTGGACAACAGTATATAACATAGTTGAAATTAATGTAACCCTGAAGATATACAGAAGTAAAATGTAATGTACACTAATATAGCAGTGACATGAATCTAAATATTATATAAAAACACTGCAGGGACAAATTAATTGCTTAATGCTCATAATGCAGTGACTAAACATGCATACAGTAACTCATCCAGATGCATCCTCCCCCAGTCCACATTGCGTAATTCTGATGTCCGTTAGCTAAGACTGAAATTAGCATCTTAAAATGGGTTGTTGTTATACACTGCCTGGCCAAAAAAAAGTCTGCATCTAAATTTAACAGAGCAAATAGGTGAGGCTCAAATTATAAAAGAGTGATTCAGGGAGCATGGGATATCATTTTCATGCACAGACTGGCCACTGAACCCCATTGAGGATCTTTGGGATGTGATTAAGAACACTTTGCACACTGTTTCAGCTTTCCCATTGTAATAGAAGATCTTCGCAAAAATATTATAGCAGCTCTGGACAGAAATGAATGTTGTGACACTGCATAAGAATTGTGTAGCATGATACAATACAATACCATGGTGAATGTGTTTTGTAACCAAAACTAAGGGTCGTCTAATGGAATATTGTTTGCATGACAGCATATTTCATCTTCTAACAAAGGCTTGCCAGTATATGGAAGAATTCAATAAATTTCCCCCCTCTGATGTTTAAACAGTCCTTTTTCATAATGCTGACCTTTGGCTTTTGATCACACAGGTGTCATAACAAAAATATTTCCTGAAATATCCTGACTTGGCACTAAAGAACGGAGTCCAATTTCCTATATTCATTCTACCCATGTGTTAGCTTTAAAATATATGCAACTGAGTAGCTGGAACCTATTACACCACTGTTATTTGGATTTACTCTTAAAAGAAACCACATTACGACATGGATTTTAAACTTTTCGGTCTTATCCTATATTAAAGAACATAAACATAAGTCAGTGAATTTGATAAACACTCAAAGGCATGAGAGATGGTAGAAGTACTCAGATGGAAATACTCTTGCTCATGTAAAAAAAACTGCAAAGTCCTGAACTTACAATGTTACTTGAAGAGTAACCAAACCCCTCAATGTCTTAAGCTTTAAGTCTGTATTTAGACTGACCTGTCCAAGTTGAACACTGGTTATTATTGGCTGATCTAGTGCCAGATGACATCAACATCAAACTCTGTGTCACCTTCATCAGCTGTGATACACACAAAGAAGGCAAATCACTTTTCTTATTTGCAAATGTAGTAACTTATTCATTGGTTTGCATTTGTAGTAAAAGTACCGAAGTATTATCTGGTATTATCAGAGGATAGATTCTCTGGGAGCTGTGGTAAAGAGATGCACACAGAATCAGATGGGGACAATCTTGGACAATATAGATCATCTCCTTCGTGACAGAGAATTAGCGGCAGTGGATGACTCACCTCACTGCAGGACTGAATGATACAGATACAGAAGATTCCTCATCGCCACCACCATCAGACTGCACAACACCTTAACCCAGGGGTGTCAAACATGCAGCCCCCAGGCCAAAACCAGCCCACCTAAGGGTGTAATCCAACTCGTAGGATGAATTTGTGAGGTGCAAAAATTATACTGAAGATATTAACCCATAAAGACCCAGTGCTGCTTTTGTGGCAGTTCCCAAATAAATTTTCCTCTCTATTTAACCTTTCTTGAGTGATTTATCACCATTTATTATAATATTATTTGTTGTATTTTGCATTTTTCACTGTAAATCATGTATTTTTCTATATCTAATTTCTCATACTTAACTGAGATGTTCATGAAAATGCACAGTTAATTCAAAGGTTATCATATCAAAACAAAGAAAACAGCAGAAAAAGTGACTTTTTCAGCCAAGATATCTGTAACTGAACATAAACCAAGCATTTCCATCCACTGTCATTTATCAAACTCCATGGGTTTTACTGGTGAATCAATGTTGTAGAAGATGACAGTGTTTCCATGTTCACTACAGAGCCTCTGAATGTCCAAATGGGTCAAATCTGATCACCATGAAAAGATGACAAACTGCATGTTACACCAATTATTTACATGTATTCATGGGATTAGTGGATCAACAGGTATTAAAACATTTAGATCAGTAGATGCTTTGCTCGCCAGTGGATGCTTGGGTCTTTTTGGGCTAACAGTCCAGGTTGTCAAACTCGTTTTAATTCAGAAACCACATACGGCCCAATACGATCTCAAGTGGATCGGACCAGTAAAAAAACAGCATTATAACCTATAAATGATGACACCTCCAAATTTTTCTCTTTGCTTTAGTGTGAAAAAAAAAAATTACATGATGTGAAAAATGAGAAATATCTAAACAGCCTTGAACAACCTGAAATTTTGTAAGGAAACTAAGTGGAATTAATGCACATACATAAATGATAAGCTGTGGCATAATATTGTTAAAATTTAATTTTACCTTTCTTTTCACAAAAAGAAGGAAAAATTTGGAGTTATTATTTATAGGTTAGTTTGCTATAGTGTTACTGGTCTAGTCTGCTTCAGATCATATTGGCTCTTGAACTAAAATGAGTTTGACATCCCTGCCTTGGCCAATGGTAGTAAAGATGGCATTTAAACTACAGGACAGCGAAACATAATATGGAAAGCTGAAGTCCCATAATGATTGGTATTTGACCAACTGAATAACTTTCTTCTCTATGTCAGGGTTGCTATATATTGACATTTTAAGTCATTTATGCCGTCCATAAAAGAACAGTAAAAACACAAACTAAAATACTGTTTTTGAGGGCTACACTGAAAATGAGTTCATTAGTCAGACTGGAAATTATTTGACTCTTGAATGGCTTGTGGAATAATGGTGAATATTGTATTTCTTATGTGCTGTTAGTCAATATGTTATTTGTGTGAAGAGTAACAGTAGCTTCATCATAGCTCGACATGTACAAGTCATTATACATGTCTTATACATGCAAGTAACGGAGTACTTCCCTCTGAAATGCAATTGAGCATAAAGTAGCATAGAAATGGAATGTTTAAAGTAAGAGCATGTCAAAATTGCTCTTAACCTTTTCATGCATAGTGGTCACTACAATGGACAGTTTTTCTACAGCTGTTCTCTTGTATATTCATGGATTTTGTTATTTTAATTCCATATCAGCTGACACATTGGGCGCTCTTGCATCATCCCATACACTGCAATTGATACCATTACTGTAATTTTGCTGTTCTTGATAAAACTGATCTGCAGTTACAAATCTGAGTGTAAAGTAATTTCTTATTATTTTTATTAGACTGTAATTAACACCAAAAGTTTTTTTTTTTTTTTTTTTTTTTTTTTTAAATATTATCTCCATGAATTGAGTAATGACTAGTATTAGGGTATGTTAAAATGTGACAAAACATCAGATTAGCAGCATTAAAAATGTTTTTATTTCATAGTTTTCACACAGCATATTAGTAAATACATGTTTCTTTGCTTCAAAAGTTAAACAAAAGGTGTCCAGCTGAGTGGACATTTTTGCAACTCTATGAAAAGTAGATTCATAAAAATTTTTTTTAATGAATTGTTTTTTAAATCCAATCCAACTTTATTTGTAAAGCACAGTGGGTTAAAGTACTGTACAGAAAAATAAATAAAAAACTAAATAACAGAGTAAAATACAAGAATAGATTAAAAGACATAGAACAACTGTAAATATAAAATAAAATAAAATAAAAATAATAATAAAATAAAATTAAATAGACAGATAAAAATACAGAAGAATGGATAAAACCTAAATAAAAGAATAAAATACAAGAATAGATTAAAAACATAAAAAAGCTGCACAATTAATGCCTAATTTAAGAGGAATAAAAATACTCAGTAAAAAAATCTTGATTAAGGTTCTCGTAATTCATGCATGAAAGGGTTAAAGACAACTTATTTTCATTGCATCACTGGTAGCCTTAATGATTATATTTCTCAAACCAGACAGCCATTTATGCACTGTGCTAAGACACAATGCCTTTAACTCAGTAGTTTATGGCGCCATCTTGTGGTAGATCTGCGCCAATGGTGGTATTAAATATTCAGCTGGATAAACTTTTGTCCTATGAATATGAAACAGACTAAACACTGAAGGTAATAGAATGATAACAGTCAAAAAATATCCTGGTGAGAAGCAAAGAGGAATTACAGACACAACAGAAAATTAAAAGTAAGTAAGTAAATTAAAGACACCATGCAATTGCAGAGGAATGTTTTTACCTTTCATTGATTTGTGATTTTAGTGATTTATTCCAAACATACAATGAAATTTAACATATATGCACTAGCAAAACATACATAATAATACAAATATCAAGAATCATAACAATCTTAGTCAAAAGAAAAGCACAATAATTCCATTTAAATGGCTGAAAAGGGGTGGGAAGAACTGCAATTTATTTAATCCCACCCCCTCTCCCTACAATATTATTAATAATATATGTCCCTCTTCCTTTTACATTACTCTTCTATATTTATATATCTATTCACACACACACAAACACACATACTCATTCATCCATGTACACTAGGGCTGAACGTTATGGACAAAATTTCATATCTCGATATTCATGCCAGATATCTCGATATCGATATGATACGATATGGCTACGGGTTCGGTGAAAACCAAGCATTTTTTAGAAAAATATAAACATCATAATACAAAAGAATGTGGAAAGTGCAGTTTTTATAAGAACTCACTGCCAGTCATCAACATTAACATAAAGTACAAATAAATTCAATTTGTTGTGACTTCCAGAGCTGTACATGCAGGGCGAGCATGGAGGAAATCTAGATCGTTTATATTGTTGCTTTTTCGATATTAATATCTTGAATGTTCATATCTCGATATCGATACGATAACGATATATCTTTCAGCCCTAATATACACATATATACGTTTATACATATACACAACATACAAATACACATATAATCTTTTACCAGTGCCTTTCTTAGTTGTGCTAGTGAATAAATAAACAAATAATAACTAACTCAAGGAAGGAAATATATACATAAACAACAGTGAACATATGGTGACAATTAATAACCCTCTTCCCTATATCTTGTGAAAAACATGTTCTTATAAGTGTCTTTGAATTGTCTTATGTTTGAACATTCCTTGTGCTCCTCCCTCAGTCTATTCCATACTTTAACACGACACACAGATATGCTTAAACTTTTCCTAGTAGTGCGCGCCCTCTGAATTTTGAAATTAAATCTACCCCTTAAATTATAACTCCCTTCCCTTTCAGTGACTAATTTCTTTATGTTTCCTGGTAGTAGATTATTTTTTGGCTTTGAATATGATTTGTGTTATTTGTAGGTCTATGATGTCTGAGTTTTAGTAACTTTGACTGTAAAAATAATGCATTTGTGTGATCTGTGCCTTTCATTGAAAACTTGCAAAAAAAATGAGCAATGGAATGATATGTGGAAATTTGTATTTTAT
The DNA here is from genome assembly GCF_902148855.1 of Sphaeramia orbicularis. Classification (NCBI taxonomy): domain Eukaryota; kingdom Metazoa; phylum Chordata; class Actinopteri; order Kurtiformes; family Apogonidae; genus Sphaeramia; species Sphaeramia orbicularis. The sequence continues at coordinate 19,299,349 of NC_043964.1, read as the reverse complement.
AGAAAATGTAGGTCTTCAATGTGGAATGAAGTGTATCTTATGAGAATGGCTGCTTAAAATGTCATTTCAACTCACACCTCATGATGGTTTCCTTGTGTTTTCAGAGCTCCGTGTCAGATTACAGAAGATGCAAACAGGAAGCTCTTCAAAATAAAAGCATATAAAAACCGGCTATTGTTATTAGGACGGGACAATAGCCCGTAATCTATAAAAACAAAGGGTAGATAACAGTAAGAGCACCAATATGAATTTAGTATCTTTATATATTTATGTTTAACTGTAAATTGAAAAAAGGGGCGGGTTATTTTGAAACCGGAAACACCTGCGTACATTCGTTCGCGTTGACGTACAGCCGACGCCTACTGATTGGAAGGTCGGTAAGTGAAGAAAACTCGATATGTTTTTACTTTAAAATGAATTTTCTAACCAAGTAAACAGTTTTCTTAGGACGGTGTTTTCTGCTTTTCAACGTGAGAATAGTTTTTGTTATGTATTGTACGTCTTCACGGTGAAAAGCAAAGATGTACGGGCCTAAGTTTTGATATGAAATGGCGCTGAATGCACACAGGAGGAAGTTATCATTTCGACCTTATGAGCTCATACGCCTTTCGACAACAGTTACAGTTAAATACATTATGTTTTTATCTGTGATCGCAGGTGAAAAAAATAACTTTGTAAATGTTGTTGATTTAGGTGTTTGTTACTGTAAGATGAACAGCTCGCCAAACTTTTTTTTTTTTTTTTTTCTAAACCGCCTTTTGAATCCAGATGTGAATGGTTAGAACAACAGCTGGACACTATTGACTTTTTCTGTGCCCCGTGCTTTGTTTTATTATTAATGTCAAATGACAGAGTCCTAACATCAAACTACCATTAGGATTAATTAAAAGCATACATATATATAAAGCATGCATAGATACAAAGAACACACCAAATTCCCATTACTATTTTTTCCTCAGAATTCCCAAATTACATATTACTGATTAACCCATAAAGACCCAAACATCCACAAGCGACCAAAATCTGTTACTCATATAAAACGTTTAATACCTGTTGATTCACTAGTCCTCTCAATGCATGTAAATAATTTGGGTAAAATTTAGGGGTGTAAGAAAATATCGGTTCTGCAGTATATCGCGATATTTCATTTCACAATACTGTATCGATATTAAAAATTAAAAAGAACTGTATCGATATTTTTTAGGTATTTATTCAAATGCGGATATTGTGGAGGTTCATTTTTGGGGGTTTTTGTATTCATATTTTATTTATTATTATTTAACACTCTTTTATTAAATAATGTTAGTTCCTGTCTTGGGATTGAACTAAAATAATGTTCTGATGTTAGTTCTGAACTAATAGAATATGAACATTTGAACAGGATCTTAAACTGTAATGTCTGTAAAACAGAATTTAAGTTTTAACACAGGGAAATTTTGTGATATAATATTAGATCCTGTTGTGATCAAATAAAAATGTGTTTAGTATTTGTGCAGATTTCTGGAGTAATTTAATTCTTCGAGGAAATTATCATTTTAAAAAAAAGAACAAACAGAAAAATTGCCTTTTTAACAGTATCATGATATATCGTGATATATCATATTGTGATCCTAGTGTTGTGATTTGTATCGTATCGCAAGATTCTTGCCAATACACAGCCCTAGTAAAATGCAGTTTGTCATCTTTTCATGGTCATCAGATTTGACCCATTTGGAGAAAAATACTTGATTTTCACTAAAAAAACGGAAAATACAGAAGATAATATTATAGTAAAATGATGATCGATTACTTTAGAAAAGTGAAATATAGAGAAAAAAATATTTTGGAACTGCCACAAAAGTAGTACTGGGTCTTTATGGGTTTAACAAATCATTTTCTCTCATATCTACTTTTGTTAGTCCTGTGAGATTGGACAGATTGCGCTGGATGGACAGACACAAGTTCTGCTGTTTGTCCGCATTAACGAATACATGATTGTGATAGATCCCTCTTGGACCTGAGTCAAACTCATGGCCTGCATTTACAGCTTAACAGCCCTGGCCTGGGTCTATTGTTAAATAAGAAATTGTAGTGTTCTGTCAGACCAAATGTCCTTTCTCCTTAATACTGCAAAATACAAACAAAATGCAGAGAACAGGAATGATTCAATGCCATTTCTGTGAATGTCTACACATATTCCAGTACACAGTTAGATGTAACTTCATTGTCAACAGTAGAATTGATAAAGTTGCAATAAAGACCAACTTTGAACACATTAAACGGTACATTTTTATTTGGTTGTTTCTCTTTAATGTCGCACGGTTGTGAATTTATAAGATTTACACAGTAATAATAATAGGTTTAGAGCAGGACAGAGCCGATGAATATGATGTCATTCCCATCTTTTCCATCATTCCCATCTTATGCATTAGGCAAAATGTGTTATGTCTAAAATGATTTTTCACTTTACTAAAAAGACACATCAACTGAACATTTGTATTATCACTTAAGAGACGTTTGTATTATCACTTAAGACAAAGTGATAAATTAATACAAAACTGAATATGTCTGAATCACTTATAACTGAATTACAACTGAGTAACTGAGAATCAAACTGTAAAAATCAATGCGGGAGTGATTTTTATCTTTTGACCTGTTATTTTCCCACAGAGTCACTATTTCCAGTGCAAAAATGTAATATCAGTCTTTACTGTAGCTGATTTCTGTGGATGCTGACCAGCCAAATGGATTATTTTCTCTATCTCTACTTCCCAGTACTGCTTTGGATATCAAGTATCTCATGATGTAGCCTACTGTACCTAGTGTTATATGAATTTTAGCTTCACTTACGTACATATTCTGTGTTGTTTATCTCTTTTTTTACAGTATAAAAATGTAGAAATTCTAGTTTTGCCTCAAGTCTATCACTGTTTGTGTCTCAGGTCTAAATCTGTGGTTATAATGTAAAAAATCTTTTCAGTAATTACAGAAGTAGAGATAATACAATTTTTACAAGATCGCCTCATTGTAATAACAGCTGTGTGAAAATAACAAAAACTGTGGTAGATAATTAACACATTGTCCTCTCCTGTGTGACTCTCACTCTTCTAATGACATCATCTTGTGCCCTTTTTCTGCCATGAGTTCAATGGAGTTGAACTATTATAAGATACAAAATAGAACAGAGAGAAAATAAAAAATTTCTTAATATTCATTATTTCTATTGCAGTTGTCATCTTAAATTTCAGTATTGTGATGCTCTAACATGGGCAATAGACTACACTTAATTAAGTTATACATAATATTAAGTCTAAATTACAATGTTGTAGTAAAGGTACAACACAAATCATTACAGAAGAAACACTGCGTTAATTAATTTTCAGATTTTTAGGTTAATCAGTCACAATTTAAAGCAATGTATGACTTTGGGCACCAATTTTTCATCAAATCCGTAAAACCCGAGTCATAGCCTAAGTATCACAAATTCGTAAGCCTTTCTGTGATAACTGACCTGAATCTCTTCCCTCATGGTGAACAATTTCGAAGTGTACTCCACCACAAACAGTCCATTTGTTTACAAACAGAGTCGGTATGTCAGTTGGGCATTTTCAGAAATTTGTCGCATTGTAGGAAACGTAGCAAAACGCAGCCGCATTATGGCCGCAGCGGCAACAAACACAGAAACGTCTTCATTGCCTCGAGCTACTGCGGCTGCGTGTAGCTTGGCTTCCCACAATGCACTTTGCGACAAATTTCCGAAAATGCCTGACTGACATATGGGCTCTGTCTGTAAACAAATGGATTGTTTATGGTGGAGTACACGTCAAAATTGTTCACCGTGAGGGAAGAGATTCAGGTGCGTAATCATGGATAGACTTACGGATTCGTGATACTTAGGCTATGACTGGGGTTTTACAGATTTGATGAAAAATTGGTGACCAAAGTCATACACTGCTTTAAATTGTGACTGATTAACATACAAATCTGAAAACTAATTAACGCAGTGTTTCTTCTGTAATGATTTGTGTTGTACCTTTACTACAACATTGTAATTTAGATTTAATATTATGTATGATTTAATTAAGTGTGTATGACTCAGGTTTTACAGATTTGATGAAAAATCGGTGACGAAAGTCATACGCAGCTTTAACATTTTCTGAGAGCATGTTATCTATTAGGACGACACGGGTGGTGCAGTGGAAAGCACTGTTGCCTCACAGTAAGAAGGTCCTGGGTTCGATTCCAACCAGGGACCTTTCTGTGTGGGTTCTCTCTGGGTACTCCCACCATCTAAAGACATGCACTGATAGGTTTATTGGTCTACCTAAAATTGCCTGTAAAAGTGAATGTGAGAATGATCGGTTGTTCATCTCTATATGTCAGTCCTGCGATGAACTGGTGACTTGTCCTGGGTGTGCCCCGCCTTTGCCCATAGGTAGCTGGGATTTTGGCAGCCTGGCAACCCCGCGACTCTAGTGAGCATAAAGCAGGTTCAGAAGATGAATGAATATTATCAGTTAGTTTAAATCATTTATCATTGTCAAATTGTGATAAGTGAACAATAAATGAAAATAAGCTGCAGCGTTGTGATTAAATATATGCACACGTTGCTGCTACAACATGAAATATTTCCACTTTGTAGTAATTATTAACAGTAGATGAAGAATGGTCTGGTTTTATAATTTACAAAGCACGTTGTAAACCTGTGCGTGCAATGATAGCATGGTTCTTGAAACCACTTTAGTCCTAGCTGTGACATTTTCCTGAGAAGCAGCCGGTGTTTCTCTTTAGGAATGCTTGGCTGTGTGTGTTCTGCAGCCGACTTCAGGTTGCGTCCCCTTGCGCTGCCCTTACTAAAGGCTTTGGAATTTCATTAATCTGTGTGGGTGTACAGCAGAGGTCCGCTCAATATAGCCACCTCTTGTATGTGGAGTTAAGCCCTGGATTTCTCTGCAAAACTAGACAGCCATGGATTCTACCACTTCATATTTAAAATAATGTATTATTGTGTGACTAGTCTATATCATATCTAGTGTAATCAACAGCAACGTCCCTGCAATAAATCCTGTATTTGCTCTGCTTTTACAGTCTGTGTTGCCTAAGATATTGTTGCCATGACATTAAATAATTGCCTTATCACTAAGGAGGTAGTAAATAACTTGAATTCACCCTCTGTTCATGCTTAATGCTGAAGCCTCTTAAGTGGTTTTCTGAGTTTCCTGTGTTCTGTAGCAGTTCTTGTATATGTAGGTTGTTTTGCTGCTGAAAAAAAGTAAGCAAGATCATTTCAGATACAGAAAGGCAACAGTTTCCTCTTAGATACCTCACAGTTGACAGCTCATATATTTGCTCCAAAGTCTTGCAAATGTTTTCCATGAAGACAATCCTTATAATATCAAATGTCAGACTGTAGGATTTTATAACCAGGTGGTTGGGAACTTTGTCTTATTGTCGTCCTTCAGTTGTAAGTCATGAGGAATAGAGGAGAGTGGATGTGCCATAACGTGTGACAGACTCCTGTGTATTATCCAGAGGAACATGCTTGTTAACATATCAGAGCACATGAAAGGTCACAAAACTCTTTACATTTCATTGTGGTCTTGTACTAAAAGGTTAAGATCATAAATGACACAGTGTCTGTACTATAAACTGCACAGAGCATCCATTATTGGAACATGTGAATACAATAAACATGACAGTTCTGCAGGTTTTTTGACTTTGTTGGTAAATGTCTGCTTTTGCTTTGAACACTTTAATGATATTTGGCTTGTCTTCTTAGTAAAGCCTGATATTATCCCGATAGGGTCATGATCTCCTTTTGTCACTGTCTGCGGTTAACAGTTGATCATCAAAAACATAAGCAAAAAAATTATCCTTTAATCTAGTTAGAGGGAAAAGCAACGTAAGCCAGCCCTGTTGGAGGGAGCGTAGGGAGGGGGAAATAAGGGGAAGTGGAGATGCATTTCCCATAAGTCATTGTCAGCCAGCTCCGCCCCCTGGTTGGCTGTGAGCCAGCATCAAGCCGAGCTGTGCGGCAGCAAAGACTGAGCCGAAACATTATTGAGAGTCAGAACATGAAGGACAAGGCTGAAAAACAGAGCACCTAGTTTTACAAATGTAGACTCAGAGCTAGTCCAAGGGAAAGAGAAAGCAATCTGGAATTGGCATCTGTGGGTATGTTTGCAAACTCCACAGCCTCACACATACACAGAGATGTTTTTGTGGTTTGTCTGTTTATTGCAGTCGTTTTTTCTCTATTTCCGTTCCAAGTAAATTCATTTGGGGTGTGGTGTTTAGTGGTGCTTTAGAGGACCGGTGCAGTGTCTTAAGAAGGAAGTGACAATTGAATGGCACTGTTGTCTTGCAGCGCATGAAGTCGGCACACAAGGTACGACATTATTAAAGCCTGAACTAGAGCAAGACTGGGTAAAGATTAGTGGGGTATCCTCTTAGAGCCATGTGATTTCTGTTGTCAGGATATTAGGATTAATCTTTGGATACAAATATAGCTTGTCAGCGATGTATGTGTATAAACATCCATAAACTGTGCAGCGACAGGGAGAAGCAGGAGGCAAATGTTACGGACACGCTGATGCAACATGCTGAAACTGCAGGCCCACTTTACAGTTAATACCCTTTAGATGCCTGAAGTGAACTGTATTTTATGCATGTAACAAGAGCTTACATGAGAGCAGTGTGATAGAGCGTGCTGATTTTATGGTCATCCGCGTTGTGACGATTTGACCTTTCGAGTCACTGGTAGTTAGTCATGCAGATCTTTATTAGACATCCAACCTGGCTCTGCCTGATCTGCTGTACTTCACTTCCTCTGACAAGACGGTTGCAACTGTCAAAACAAGGCCAGGGTGGAAGGGTTGAATTTCCTGTGTTCTGTGCTCACCGCAGAACTTTCAGACTTTCAATGTTCTCAAAATGGTGATCTGTGCCCTTTAATAAGTTAAACTGTAACTTCTTTATTTGTATTTTGATTGTTGCTGTCCCTTTTATAGCTCTTTTGGTGCCTAAGGCTTCTCTTAGTCGATACAGTAGTTTGTTCCATCATGAAAAAATGTTTTACATGTTTTACAAGAACAAACACATTCAGATTCATCAATATAAACATTTATAAAAGCCATTAATGAGTAAAGATAGAGAGCAGCTATGTGAATGACTATGCAGCAGTAATTTTCTGAACTTACTTAGTGCTTTTCGTCACTTTTGATATAAAAATTTGGTTGTGACGACAGAGATACCACTAAGAATTTCTTGGGCTTCTATGATGTGTATCGCCACAAGTAGTATATTTAACATCAATGTTCTTGTAAGCTCAAAGGTTTCTCATGCCATATTATTGATTTTCTTTCCTCTAGATCCATTAGATAAAATGGCGGTGAGGCAGAGGATTTTCAATTCAACAGCGCCCTTTTCCGGGTCATCCCAGGCTGAGCTGAAGGGATCATACCCATCCTGTTCAGCTGTGGACCAAGACACTGAAGACGAGGGCGAAGAGGCGAAAGACAGCAAAATCGACTTAATAACCTATAATTATTTAAGGTATTTTAATAAAGTTGTGTCGCAAGGGTCTGCGGCACAGGTTGGAGAAACACCATTGAAGACCTCAGGCTTTATTGCACAAGAAAGTAATTATATCTTTTCATAATCTGTTCCAATATAATAAATGTAATTACTGTGCCAGGATAGACAATTCAATAACACAGTCCTCTCCTCCAGGTCAACCCCAGGACTCTCAAGAGTTTTCTCCATCTGTTTTCGAACGTTATGTTCCTGCTCCCAACTGCTTCAACAGCAGGTGAGACATTAGCTCAATGATATTGCTTCAGTTCCTTTTATTTGTTTATCGTGTTTAAACTGACAATGATAATCCCATTTAGTAAATTTACAATGTTGTCCTACTCTGGTTCAGTGTCTCAGAACACAACAACGTGGCTTGCCCGACCACAGCTTCCATCCAGGAGCCAAACAGTTCATCAACACAGGTCACGCCAAGAAAGAAGGCCCGGAAGAGACAGAAGCGCAAGGGGAAGAAGAAACTGGAGACGAAGAAGGAGAAACAGCGCCTCAGACATCGTGTGCCTTCTGGAGTTCCTGAACAAGAGAGTGGAAGTTGGATCCTGGTATGAAATCTGGTCATACTATATATTCAACTTGGATGTGAAAGAATTTTAATGGTATCATAAGTGAGAAGTAAGTTAGTGCACAAATTAGTCCTGTTTTGAGCGCTTACATTGTGAATCATCTTAACAAAAAAGAGAAATGTGCTCGTGGTTTTAGATATTTCCAAGTAAGCGCTAGCCTTCCTGTGTTGTAAATATGAATCACTGAATATAGTCACACCCACCTCTCATTTCTCAAAAAGTTCAGTTCCTGAATAAACTCACTTGAGAGGACATCACTTTTCTGATTGGATGTTCTGATGCTCTTTTCCTTTAGGGTGAGCCATCTCTTGATGACAGAAGCAACCTCAGTAGCTCTTGCTGTAGCAGCATAGAAAGCTCAGACGATCAGGGTCAGAGGTCGTCTATCTATAGCCCATCGGGATACAACAGAAGTACTGAGCTACAGCAGAGGTGCTGGGGTGGAGGGGACCTGATCTGTGAACCCCTTGACTCATATGGGCAGGACAGCGACTCGGACTCCTCCAGCAGTCTTGGTGACTGTTCGCTGGCCTTAGCGGGCCTCAGGGGCAGCGTGAGTCAGGGGGACCCGTGCTACACTGGCCACTTCTTTAAAGAGGTGGAAAGAGAGGCGAGACAAGAAGAAGATGAGCTGTCAGCAGCTGATTCTATCACCACTGAAGGATTAGTCTATTACAATCAGGTAGGCCTTGCCTTAGTTTTTTATTTGATAACCAGTTTTTTCTAAGGAACTTGTTGCTCGAGGCGATGTTTCCCTTTTGATTGTCTTATATAAGAATAATCAAAGATACTTGATACTTTTGTCTCTGTGTCAAGGTCTAAAATATTTATGTTTCTCTCTTCCTATTAGCAAATCCAGATTGTGGACTCCGAATACAGACAAGGGAGGGAGTATGTCTTCTTAGAGTTCATCAAGCAAGGTTCTTATGGCGAAGTACACAGTGCTCAAGATGTCAACACAGGCTTCAGATTTGCTGTCAAAAAGGTAAGACACCTCTTTTTCCTAAAGCCTTGCAGTTTTGAAGTGTATTCTGTCTGTATGATTGTTTACGCTTTTGTCCTTCCTTCTTCACAGATTGCCCTTAAGAGGTTCAGCAGTGAGGAGGCGGGTACGTGGAGTACCCTCAAGTCTCCTCGCGTGGTGGAACTCTTAGGAGTGATCAGAGAGGGGCCTAATGTTGTCCTTTTGATGGACCATAAATCTGGTAAATGAGCCTTTAACCTTTTACACACAGCTCATGCTTACAGTATTCACCACTGGTGCTGAAAATTGACGGCTGAGATGTGATGAATAATATCCTCTATCACTGCAGCACCTGATTGGCTTGAATAGCAGAATTAGATGTTTTTTGTTAGCACGTATTATGGTCTCACCTTATCTGTTATTCCAGGCTCCTTGGGCCAGCTGATTGCGGAGCGTGGACGACTGCCAGAGGACCTGAGTCTCCACTACCACTTCCAAGTCCTTACAGCACTGGAGTACTTGATGAAGAAAAAAGTAGCACATCTAGATATAAAAGGTATGTTATGATATTTGACCTATTTCACTTATTCTTTCTTTGTGATAATTGTATAAAATGCCATAAATTCAAGCTAAATCCATAGTCATACATTTTTGTCTTCAAGGGGTTCTATGTAGTATTGGTATTCCAAACTCTCAACAACACTGGGAAGTCACATACCATAACACACTACCAGAACCACCAATGAATCAACACTAGGGATCCACAGTCTGTATTACTCACTGAATAAAGTATAAAGTTGATTGTTTACACACATCTGTATTATGGTATTCTTTGTCAAACTAAAACTCATTGCTCCTTTTTTTTTAGCTGCTTATTTTGATTGTTGGTCAAAATAATGCTGTGCCCTATAATCTTCATGTGCTGCGTCAGCTGATAGTTTACATTATAGCTCTGTTAGCTTAGGTCTGTTTTTATACCAAAAACGGCCACAGTATAACCACAAATCACCTCTTTTCTGTATGGTTTGTGTCAGTAGCTACACCAAAGATCTGTCTGTAAGTGTCCAAACAAGGTCAGAACTGTCACAGTTTAGTCTGAACCCCAGAACTTCATAATAAAACTCATTTGTGTAGAACAAATGCTGCAACTTCAGCATCAAACTGCATTTATTTAACTTAGACCTGTGTCCAGTGGTGTAGTTTTCCTCACCAACAGAATGACTCACTACTCCCTCTAATGGTCACGTAAATATCCCGTACAAGTCTAAATCTAATCTAATGATTACTCTAATGGTAATTTTAGCTATTTTTTTTTTAAATATTTGAGAGTACAAATACTGCATATAGTTCCTTTAAAGTGGCGGTTTAAGTAGCAGCATTTTTACAAAGTTTCAGAGAAAATATCCTAGTATTTTAACATGCCTGAAACACATATCACATGATAAGTAGAGCTGATAATGTCACGTGAATTAGCTGAATAGCTGAAAAACCTTAATTTAACTGTACAGGAACTGCTTGCAAAGACAAGACAAACAGACTAGCTTGTCATCTGCTAGAAAAAGTCTCATAATGAATGTGTCCTTGTTTCTAAAAGTTTCTGTTTGAGCTTGCAAACTTGAACAGGACCCTCAGTATTTCCAAAAGTCTCAGCAAGGGATGCATCAATATATCAACCAGATTGTATGTTTGCATCTGTGTTCATTCAAAGATCATGTGATGAAGGGCTGAAAGACTTTAAAATAGCAACTTCTTTTATATTTATATAATGATTATTTTGTTACTGGGGGATAAAATAACTGCTGACATCGGTATTAACATCGGCTATTGGCCAAGAATTGTGCAATCAGTGCATTCCTAGTTTCAGCTTTTTCAAGGTTAAAATACAAAAGTAATATAGATGTTATGCATAAATGTAACAAAAGCAGTGCATTTTACAACATAAATATATTAATATGGATATAGCCTCAGTCTCTTGTCTTGAGCTATTGTTCATTTCTCCTGGAAGTCGAGATGGTGTAGAAGATAACTGAGAACCTTTTTCTAGTACTTAATTACATTTTTTAGTTACTTACTTTCTACTTCTCTCTACAAGGTTCTGTTTTCTACTTTTCACTTTTTAGTCCAATAATGCAAGTAACTTTAGGGAGTTGTTACTTTGTAGATTTATTTTTAAGATAAGATGATGTCTTATTAAGGAAAACACATTAATACATAATTCATAATGTAATAATATATATTATTTAATGGCAGGATATACTCTTTCCAATACTTTTAGACTTTCACTTAATTAACATTTTGAAGGCAAGAATTGAATTTGTAACTGAGCACTTTCACAACCATTGAATGTAGCATCTAAAATCTAAACTAGTCATAGTGCAGTCGCGGAAAAAATTATTAGACCATCAAAAGTCATCAAAAACAATGGTTATGCAATCAAGTACTAACCCCTGTGTGTATCGTGACTAAAATAGACAGAAAAGAAAACACGGAATGCCTAAAAGCACTGTTTTTGGCAGTACGATGCCATAGTTATTGATGTAAGAACTTAAGTGATTGTGGTTATTATCAAGAAAACCATGGAAAAATGGCTAGATATCAGCTCTAAAATTAAACTCTTATGAGCTATTTTTGTTGTTACCATTATATTTGTCCAAACAAATGTACCTTCAGTTCTACCAGGCATTAAAATGAACAAGAAATTGAAGAAAACAAGGGGTGGTCTAACAATTTTTTCCGGAACTGTATACATCATATCAATATGGTAACAACTCAGAATAATCATTATTATTTTAAATATTGATCTAAATGTAGTGACAGAAAAATTAACAATCGCGACCTCCTCCCAAACAGATAACAGTTATTGGTATTAGATAAGATGATGAGTCAAGATGAGTTTCCTCAGAGCAAATATACACAGATCAAAGTGGCACGAGTGTAATAACAGTAAAACAGAATGTGTCAATGTGACTTTTACTTATTGTGGTCCATGATGGAAAACAAAAACACAATGACGGAGTTAAGTCTCTGTCTAATCAGTGTCTTTGTACAGGTGTTTTTTGGAACACAAGTGTCATAGATAGAGACTAGATTCGATCTTCAGCACCTGTGTTGTGAAACTAGACTACCGCAGAAAACACAGGCTGGGAATTTCCCACAGTGTGACTCACCGCTGCACTTTGAAAACGGCGCATGTGCACAGAATCAGGAGAGCACGAAAGAAAAGGGAGAACGAAACAGAGAGGGGGGGGATGGGACGAGGAGCAGGAAGTTGTTAGCAAGAGGATGGGGGAGGAGGATCAACGCGGTGACAGACAGAAAGTTCTAGATCAAAATAGAGTTGAAAAAAAGTTTTAAGAGACAGAAAAAAGAAACTGAAAATACTAAGAAGAGGAAGAGCAGTGAAAAGACTTTTAAGAGAAGGATGGATAAATAGAAAGTTTGGGTTGCTGAAGCTCAGGCGCCACCTGGTGTTGAAAACATCACTGAAAAACAGGGCTTACAGCAAATCTGCTTTTCTTCTGCCTGTTTTCTTGACTCCCCACCACATCCATTCCACATTAAAGTGTTTTACAGCAGCTGTCCCTCTCTGACTTAATTTTTCCCTTTTGTTTTCCTCCTTTGTGTCCAGACTGTTTGTGTCTGTGCAGCTGCTTCACTTCTAATTATATCATCCACTGCTTAGGTCTTGGAAATCAACCAAGATCAGAGAAGCGCCAAGATTAACATTCTAGATTGTTTTTACTGCTTGTTTCTCACAGCTGACAATGTGTTGCTGTCGGACGACGGTCAGGACACTTTCCTCTGTGACTTCGGACACGCAGAAAGGCTCGACAAACAGGGACAGAGCCTCAGCAGGTCCAAAGGTATTTAGCGTTCAGCTTTAGAGCAATGTTTTAGACGTACTGGAATAAATTGAAAATGTGTCTAAATTCACTGTTTCCCCAAATTATGACAGATCTGAAGGGTACAGAGACACATATGGCCCCTGAGATTGTGAAAGGTGAACCCCGCGGAGCCAAAGCAGATGTGTGGAGCAGCTGCTGTATGTTTCTTCACATGATCAACGGGTGTCAGCCTTGGACTCGATACTACACCTGCAGACTCTATCTGAAGGTACTGCGCTCAGCTGTTTCATTACAGATGTTGAATTTGCTGCGTTCACACCAGTGCTTTATTGAGACGATTTTGTGATTTTTGCAGATTGCTCACGAGCCGCCGCCTCTGAGAGAGATCCCGACTGACTGTAACCCTCTCACGGCTGAAGTAATCAAGGCAGGACTGCAGAAGGATCCAGTCAAGAGAGCCTCAGCATCTGACCTCAAAGCAAAAACTGCCAGAGCTCTGAAAGAAGGTAGGCAAAAGTGTTTGAAAGCATACCGTGGTGTAACAGTAGACAGTCATCATACATTATACATTTGCTTATCTAAAGTATTAAAAAGAGGGCAAGCGTGTTTTTCCCTCGCATTTAGGTCGTTGCAAAGACAGTTTGGCTCATTTATTTCTATAGACAGATTACTTTTTAAAGGCCTATTTCTTTATAATGTCTTTTGATCTTTCAAGAAATGTAAAACTTCTAAAACCTCATGTTAGAAAAAGAGACTTTTTGCATATTGTCACTCTCCAAGTCATTCTTTTCAGATATTTCAGGAAACACAAAAAACTTAACCAGAAACTGAGTATTTGATGATTTAGGCAATTATTTCAGGAAGGTGACAGTATACTTCCACAAAAGTTTCAATCATATTTAGAGGTTGTTCTACCAAAAAGAGTCCTGTTTCCAATCTTTTAACATTACTACTACTACTACTACTAATAATAATGATAATAATAATAAGTAAATTGAAACAAAATTGATGTTTTTATAGACGTGAAATTTTGCCCATTTCAAGTAAATGGGGAAAAAAAAGATTTAAAAAATTCCTAAAAAATTTTAACTTTGACCTATTTTTCCCAAAATGTAACCACATCTATTCTGGATCACTGGCAATCTATACTGAACAAAAATATAAACGCACCACTTTTGTTTTTGCTCCCATTTTTCATGAGCTGAACTCAAAGATCTAAAACTTTTTCTGTGAACACACAAGGTTTATTTCTCTCAAATATTGTTCACAAATCTGTCTAAATTTGTGTTAGTGAACACTTCTTCTTTGCTGAGATGATCCATCCACCTCACAGGTGTGGCATATCAAGATGCTGATTAGACAGCAGGATTTTTGCACAGGTGTGCCTTAGGCTGGCCACAATAAAAGGCCACTCTAAAATGTGCAGTTTTATCACACAGCACAATGCCACAGATGTCACAAGTTTTGAGGGAATATGAAATTGGCATGCTGACTTCAGGAATCTCCACCAGAGCTTTTGCCTGTGAATTGAATGTTCATTTCTCTGCCATAAGCCATCTCCAAAGCTGTTTCAGAGAATTCATGAAGAAGACTGTGCGAGGAAAATGGTGGTCACACTAAATACTGACTGGTTTTCTGACGCCCCCCCGGACCTCCCAATACAGTAAAAGTGCACATTTTAGAGTGGCCTTTTATTGTGGCCAGCCTAAGGCACACCTGTGCAATAATCCTGCTGTCTAATCAGCATCTTGATATGCCACACCTGTGAGGTGGATGGATTATCTCAGCAAAGGACAAAGGAGAAGTGCTCACTAACACAGATTTAGACAAATTTATGAACAATATTTGAGAGAAATAGGCCTTTTGTGTACATAGAAAAAGTTTTAGATCTTTGAGTTCAGCTCATGAAAAATGGGAGCAAAAACAAAAGTGGTGCGTTTATATTTTTGTTCAGTGTATAAACCCAATTTGGTATGAATTCAACCAATAGTTTTGCTGCTAAAGTGTTGACAAAGAAACAAACTGAACCAAAAACAATACCCTTTGCCTCCCCTTTGGGTGGCGGGGTAATAATAGTTCAGTACCATATCGTGAAACTCTGTGAATGTGAATATCTGAGCATCTCATACCAATGCTACCCTACCTACAATACTTAAAGCATTTACTCTAACTAAGACATTAACCTAGACAGCTGGTGAAGGGTTAATTGTGTTTGTCTGATTTCAGTGGGAGGACTCAGCAGCCCAGTGAGAGGACCGTACACAGAGCCCCTGTATGTTGTCAACAAACCACCTGACTCCGTCCAACACATATACAGCAGCGTTCAGGATGAGGATGACAATCAGGAGTCTATTGAGGAAGTGCAGACTCCAGAGAGAAGGAAGAAGAGCTACGACGAAAAAGATGAAGCTAATTGTGATAAGTCAGATCTGGGCTCACCTCTCCGTCTGCAAACACCTGTTTACGAACCGATCCACAAGACTGGCAGCAAGGTGACCACCAAGTCTGAACTTGAGCTGCGCAAACTGGAGCGAGGTATGGTTTTGGTCAGTTTTCTGCCTACTTTTTGGTGTGTTTTCCATTCGAATTCCTCATTATTTTTTTCTGTTTGTGTGCAGATTTCTACCTGAGCAGTCTGTCTCAGCTTCATTCGGCTGAGATGCAGGAACAGCTCTTGTCTTGCCTGAGTAGTGACTATTACTCCAATCGAGACCAACTGGACAAAAAGGTAACCTAGAGTGCTCATCTATCTGTCTGGGCTCATTTCATCATGCAACAGCTTCCATATTTTTCAGGGTTATACAGGGGTCTTAAAAAATCTTAAAAGTCTTGAATTTACAAATCTGCATCTTTAAAAGGTATTAGAGTTTATATGGTAGGTCTTAAGTTATATTACCTTAAACTTGTTGGCTGTATTGTGTTTAAATGTGTCTCTTAAATGTCCAAGCTTCAAAGAAAGTAACTTAGTCGACTTAGTTCCAACCTGACAATTTATATTGAAATTAGGAACCAATTATCGCTAACTTTGCAGATCCCCGGTGAGGAATAACTTGTGATGGTGGGAATCAAGGCATTAGAGTAAATAAATACATTTTCCTAAGTTGTACGAATCGCAAATTTTTTCCAGTATGGCTGTGAAATGGGCATTAAATTCTGTTCTATGTTGTCTTAAAAAGTCTTAAATTTAATTCGTAGAAACCTTAGGAACCCTGTTATAATTAAATAAAACTAAAACCAGCTGTGAAAAACAAGCTACACAAAAGTAAAATGAAATAGAGCTGCGAGCAACATTAGGTTTGGTGTGTTAGGTTATTTAAAGCTCAACTTTAAATAGTTATAAAGACAGTATATCTTTATAGAGTAGCACTAGTTTATGCTGTGGATCGAACAATGTTAAGAACTTTGCCAGTCTATGTTTATCAGACTTTCATATTAACTGAAAAACTAAAGTTGTATAAAAACCAAATTGAAACAAGTCAATTCTAAATAAAATTAATCCAATCCAACCAATCCAACTTTGTTTATAAAACATTTTAAAACAACCACAGTGGACTAAAGTACTGTACAGAAGACTAAAAGCACAATGAAAATTAATAAAAGCAAAATTAAAAGTAAAACTACTTTGGCACTTATGTAACTAAAATGAAACCATAAAATAAACTGAAAGGCTAAACATAACTATAAGCTAATGAAAGTTTCTGAAAGAATTGGCGCTTGTGGTGCTAAATAGATAAAAGATGGAAAAAGAGCAATAGCACGCACCTATTGAAATCCTTCTATCAGTTATGTTAATATGATAAGGGTGTTGTCTGATAACCTGACCATGTGCTATCATTTAGGAGGATGCAGTGTATGTCAAAGTAATTAGAACAAACCTTTGGTCAGTCACAGGGACAGTTGTGGTCACATGGTTTTCAAGAAGTCTAACATGTTGCATTGAAATGAAAAATTAGAAAAGACATTTAAAATAGATGAAAACTATGACTGGAGTTCATGAACAATACACGCTAAACCATTTTGACTGAAGTAATAATGAACCTGTCGATGTTTTTTTTTTTTTTTTCTTCCCAGGACTCTGGCCGCTGGTCTCTGAGCCCAGGAGATGACTTCAGCTCTGGTGTCTTCTCCTACAGCAGTCAGCCGGACGGGCAGGTTTTCAGCATGGACTTCCTCGGTCACTCGCAGCTGCCACCTCCCTGTTGTTTTGAAGGTAGATACAAAATGTTCTGTTTCTTTTCTTTTTTATTGTTTTTTTTTTTATTGAAGCATGAGACACAACGTCTTCCAGTTACATTAATCTGTTACATATTCCTCACAGTGTACATATTTAAAAACACATTCTCCATTAAACAAGGTACAATGAGGCTAAAACATTTCTGGTTGTCTCTGTCCCACTTTCTTAGGGATTAAAACTGATTTATTTATTTATTTATTAATTTTTTCTTCAAACATCCAGAGAGAGAACAGCATGGACATATCTAGCTTTGTAAAACACTCATTAGAAAAGAAAGATTACGAGCAATAGTAATACAGAATAAAAGATAAAAATAAAAAAGGACATTAAATCAGATAGTCTCATTTGGTATGTATCGCTTCACATAATTTTCCCATTTTTGAAATATTCTGTATTTTAAGCCCTTTAATTTAAAGCCCAAAACTAACATTTCAAAGCACTGATACCATGTGGTTCTCTCTGTGCTCAGGAGTGGACGTGTGTATCAGAGACTTCAAAAGGAGAAGCATCCGCATCAGAGAGACTCGCCGTGTGAAGGTGGGCCACATCGCCACAGGAATCAGTGATCAGGTGAGGACCAGCAGATTCTTCTAAGAGCTGCACACTATTTAAGTCCTTGTTAAAGAATCAGATCTCACTGTATCTTTAATGTCTCTCCTTCTCAGATATCCGAGAGGGTTTTCACGTTGGAGACCCTCCAGGGCCAGCAGATTGCTCATGATGAGGAAGTGCAGGAGTCTGGGCTTGAGCTCTGCTGTGTGTCTGCTCCTGACTTCAGTCCAGGATGGAAATGGAGGGTCAGAGACGGTGTGCTGGAGACCAGATAAAGCCCAGTGTCATCTTAATTGTTGTACACCACACTTACTGTTGAATTGCGCCTTCTGTGTGTTGTCTGGGGACCAAGGTTTGATCTGTCGCTTTCAGCATATCTGTCTTAAATCTGAAGAAAGGTCATGGTGATGTGTAACTGCCAGATTATGTCTTGCATTTACATACGATTCAGTCATGCCACTGAGCCATTTTTACCCCTGTGATGTTTACATTTACCCAATAACATGTTTTCCTATTCAATAAACCACATTCAGCAGAAAGAAATGTGTGTTGTTTTAATTCACTTCATTCACAATTACAGGGGTTGGACAAAATAATGGAAACAACTTAAAAAATCAACAAAATATAATTTAATATGGTGTAGGTCCGTCTTTTGCGGCAATTACAGCCTCAGTTCTCCGAGGTATTGATTCATACAACTTGTGAATTGTTTCCAAAGGAATTTTAAGCCATTCTTCAGTTAGAATACCCTCCAACTCTTTTAGAGACGATGGCGGTGGAAATCGACGTCTTACTTGAATCTCTAAAACTGACCATAAATGCTCAATAATGTTGAGGTCTGGGGACTGTGCCGGCCATACGAGATGCTCAACTTCATTAGAATGTTCCTCATGCCATTCTTTAACAATTCTAGCTGTATGGATTGGGGCATTATCATCTTGAGGTGAAGGTGTTTCCATTATTTTGTCCAACCCCTGTATAGCATCATTGTATCGATCACTCTGTTCACTTCGTGCACAGAGACAGTTTTTATTCAGTCAACTGAAAATAGTTGACTAAATTGAGTGTTTGTACCCCACTAGGGTGAGGTTCAGACAGGGAAAGTGTTCTTTTCTCTTTTTTTGTCTTTAAAATTATTTCTGTAAAAAAATTATATGAAAATGCCAGCTTCTAACAAGGTCTGTTTTTGAAAAGATAGGAAAGATGGATTAGGTATGTTACACCAGTTCAACCATTATTTTTCTAAAGCCATGTCTAATGTCTATTTCACCCCTTTTTTCTTTTTAACCATTTTGTATCAATGTTTTTTTTTCTTTTAATTTTTTTTTTTATTATCACAAAGGTGCACCCCAGTATTCCTGTTCTAGGGAGTTAAGTTCTTAACCCATAAAGACCCAATCATCTACCATCAACCAAAACCATCTGTTGATCTAAACTGTTCAATACCTGTTGATCCACTAATCCTATCAATACATGTCAATAATTGGTGTAAAATACAGTTTTTCATCTTTTCATGGTCATCAGATATGACCCATTTGGACGTTCAGAGGCTCCATAGTGAATGTGGAAACACTGTCATCTTCTACAACATTGATTCACCAGTAAAACGTGTAGAGTTGGATCAATGACAGTGAACAGAGACACTTGGTTTATGTTCGGTTAATGACAGATTTTGTAGAAAAAGTCACTTTTTTTTTGTCATTTTTCTGTTTCCAATATTATGACAATCAACATTATTCTGAGCTTTTATGAACATCTGATTTTATGATCAGTAAATTAAATATGGGAAAATTCAAGATTTTCATTGAAAAAAATGCAAAATACAGAGAATGATATAATAAATGGTGATAAATCACTTAAGAAAGGTTAAATAGAGAGAAAAATTAATTTGGGAACTGACATAAAAGTAGCACTGGGCCTCCATGGGTTAATTTTGTATTGTATAAATTACATCTTTTGTTTTGCTGAGGAAAGACCAATCATCCTTATCTGTATTGTCTGTGGAGTCACTGACGTATCGCTGTGTGATACAATTGTAATTTTCAGATGAATGGATGAGAATGGCGAATTGTTATGTGAATAAACATGTGAACCATGGGAAATCCCAATAAAAAGAGAATTAAAAAAAAGAAAATTCCAGCTTCTGCATTGGTATACTTTAAAGTATGAGATCAGGTGTAACTGGCTTTCCTGTATTTAATATCAGCAGCACTCATAGGCCTATTTTACGGCCCAATTTCCATCAAAACTAGCTTTGATGATGTTAGGTTTTAAACAAAGATAATCATACAACTGAGCATTAAATTTACAGAAATAACCTCAACATATTGACAGCTCAAAGATAATTTCCTACATATTCCATAAGATGTTTTTTTCATGAATTTAAGGAGATAACTGATACAATTGTTTTGAAAATGTCCTGGACTTTCTACTACTATCAGGTCAAATTTCAACTTGTACATAAGCAATGACAATCCATGTGGAGAGAGAAAATACAGTGAAAAAGTGAAAATGATGGGACAAATAGATCAAGTTTGTATACTCAAGCCACCCAGAATTTGTATCTCCTCTAAAAATGTAATCTTTTTTTATAATCTCCCTGTATTTATTTTTTGTTTTATGTTTTTCTGCATAAACGTGCAATGTTTAAAGAACCCAGGGGTATTTTCATGCTGTGACTGTTTTTAAGTGAGAAATACCGAAACTGTGAACACCCGGTTCGTATATTGATTTTTACACTTTTGTATGTATAAAATAATACGAAAAGGTCTCTAATAGATAAATAACATCTGTATGAATGGTAATATTGGAAATATATCACCTCTTTCAATAAAAACTAAATGAACATTTAAAACAAAACAAAAAACAAAACTTAACTACTATTTTTGCCCTGTTATCCATAGACCATGTGTAAATTTGAATAACTGTTAATCTTGTGGTTTCCTTCTTCTCTCCAGGGATTAAATGATTCTGTTGGGTCCTTCTGAGTGATTAACGGTCATACTAACAGTAATTCTTAAAAGATTTATTTTCCATTTTACAACATACAAAGTCACTGCAAAAAGATTTTCAGGGAAACAAATATCAAGCTTTACAAATGTGATAGAAAAGGTGAAAATTTCAGAATATCAAATTCCTTTTGTAGTTTAAAAAAAAAAAAAAAGAAAACCCACCAAGGCACTGACAAACAAGAAAAATGTATAAAAAGCGTTTTGCTGTGTAGATAAGATTGCTGTTTGAATAGCTCACAAAAATACAGTACTTTGAAAATGTATAAAGTGAGGTAAGCATATGTGAGCATTCAGAGTACTTTGTCTGCAGTGCAACATCCTCTGCAGACCACAGGAAATGTCAGTTCATGATGTGGCTCTGCACCACAAAGCGAGAAAAAAAACAAACATAGGCAGAATATATGTCAACGTGAACCACGCTGAGGTCACAATGCTGGTTGAAATGCCCAAAGGAGGCATGTGACAACAAGTTACACAAGAGAATTTAAATTTAACTTACTGACAATCATCTGAGATCATGTTAATTTCAACACTATCTTAACACGTAAACTTAACTTTGTACATAGTTCTTGGCTATGATGTTTCAAATTTTAATTCACAGAAAAAAGGTTGAGCTATGTAATTACAGGAAGCAACAAAATTATTTATTTTTACATTTATTGTACAACCTCTTATGTGTATTTATTAAGCGTGTCATCTTATTTGCTAATCTTACTTGTCAAAAAGAATATTTCAACTTTTTGGGGACCACCCTCAACACTTTGATTGCCAGCAGATCATTACATCAGTAATTTACACCAGTAAACACTCACAAATACATATGAACATATGACAGCAAGAAACCATGATGAGATGGTCGGAGAGAACGGGAAGATCAGAAAAGAAAACAGACATGAACAAAGAACTGTAATGAAAATAATGCACAGGGGGAACTTTGTCCATGGATCTTTAGGCAAATAGGATCAAAAACAGATTGCAGTGACTTGTTTAAATCTGTACCGTAAAAATAAATTACTTAAAATGTATACCCCATTCAGGTCTGACAAACTCTCCAGCCCATTATGGTGCATTTACTCATGCACTGCTCGCTTCCTCTGTGGCGTAAGAGATCATGGGCACAACAGTGCATTCAGTCAAACTCCCAGTCCTTCCACATGAATGGGAGGCAGGGACGAAGGGTGGTTTATCATCTCCAAATACAAGTTCTTCCAGTTCTTCAAGACTTCTTATTGTTTTCCTCTCTGATTTTGTCCTTGTTCCTGCCCCGTCTCCCTCCATTCCAGGCCTTTTCATCTTTCATCTGTCTGTTCTTGAACAGCTCACATTTTGCGAATGACCAGAACAGTGGTGAGCACACCAGCCAAGAAAACACCCACAGTCTGCCATGTGGGAGTGCCAAAGTAAGAACGAATACCTTCCTAAAAACCAAACCAAAACAAAAAACAACACAGGTTCAGATATTGATAAGTACCATACAAGCAGCCACGTGAACAAGAATTTACAAACATTTGCTGGTTCATCCTTACCCAGCCACCCTGCTCTCTGATCCAGTTGATCACATGTTCTCGGAGGTAGTCCATGGTCCAACTGATGATGGTTCTGATGATATCAGGAACTTGGGTCACAAGAGCCTGACAAGTTTTACATATAAGTTAGCAATACAAAATACTATTTATTTTACTTACTGCATAAGGTTTGGTAAGGTTTAACATGCTGCTTCACTTACTTTGATAACTAGTCGACAAGCAAAGTAGAACAGTGCAACTACCCGGCCCCAGTTGAATTTTCCATCTGAAAAGATCTCACAAGCAACTCTCACGAACACGTCTTTCGAAGGACTGAGCGCAGAATCATTTATCATTCTGGGAAAGACAACATTCAACAAATAGGAACAGGTTGATTATAAATTTCACACTGAGATACAATGGAGTTTGTAACACTTTTATACCAGGTATTTCATGAACTTAACCAACATAGATCATACCTTTGGAGCTCCACATTCCCATCCAGCTCATCTCCGATCTGCTGTAGACACTTGGCAAGTCTCTTTTGGCTTGGGTCACACAGTTGTGATCCACCCAGTTGTGCCCTGGTCACTGTTACACTGTTGCCATCTCCATGTCTCTTAACTCGCTCATATATGAAACTAAACAGGACGACATAGAGAAACAGTAAGTATACTAAATTCTAATGTTTGCTGATGAGGATACTACATGCACAGTTTATACTTACTCCTTTAATAAAATTGCTCCTACTTCCAGCATCTGATCTTTAGAATTGGCTGAAAAATAAAAGCCAGTGTTAAATCATTGAAGAAAAAATACAGTTTATGCTTGCAACTTCCTCTTATATTTCATCTGACGAAGTTTTGTTATTCATTGTTAAACAAATTTAACTCTTTAACCCTTTAAGATGACAAGTGATGAATCTTATTCAAATCAATAAAATTACCCAAATTGTTACTTTATACTACAGTTGAAAATGCAGGTAATTTATACAAACATTATTTTATTTTTAATCGTTACTCAATTTTTTTTAATACTTGACTGTTTCCCACATTTTTTTCGTGTAAAGAAACTGAAAGATACCTTTAAATCGTAAAAAAGAAAGCACCGTATCGAAACCATGTCTATCTATAGAACGGTATTGTTGCTGGGCAAGTTAATTAGGCTAGGACAATTTTAGCTAAAGTTAGACAATGTTATGTCTACACAATATTACATAATGACAACCAGCTCCGGATCGGAAAAAAAACATTAGAATCAGACTTTCTAGACATAAAACGAAGAATCCTGACATGTCTCAAGCGCTTTTATTAAGACGTGTTTGTTTAGCCACTCTCCCGCATCTTTTTTTTTTTTTTCAAATTAGCTAAACATGCTATCGGTAAAACGCAGAGTAATAACTGCTAGCTAACGTGAGGCTAATTGAGCTAACTTGCCTTGCTAACCGCTTACATCAGTTGACCTAATGTGAGTGCGATCGGGCAAATAGAAAATGCGAGCCATAAATCAGTCGTTGTTAGTCAAAGAAGCAGGGAATATGGAACTAGACCACTGCTATCAACCCTGACACAGTGAAAAACATTTTTTATAATATTTCTGTCGGTAGCCTGTACCTTGGTCGCCTCCTCCCGGGTGCGATGCCATCTTGTCTTCTATTTAGATTGTTAGCACTTCCGTACAATCATGTGACGATTTTTGTTGTTTGTGGACATAGATGGAACTGGAAGGGCGGCTCTAGTTTCGTGGATTAGCTCATCCATCAGACGGTGACGTGACAATGATTCATCAACGGCCGGTGTTTTTGCACGTTTATTAAGTATTATTGGAATAAATGTCGTAAAATAGTGAATGCGGTTCGATTGTGATTTATAATCGTACATTTATTGTCAATTTTATAATTAATATCTATCTAACCAAGCAATAAATTTCGAATAAAAGATAGAAAATTAATTACTTTTATCACTGACTATTTGTATTTATGTTATTTTATCGGACTAAACTTCAACAAGTTTTGATATGTTATGTGGAACAAAGATCGATTTGAACCCTTTCATGTATGAATTATGAGAACATTAGTCAAGAATTTTTTTCTTTATTCCTCTTTAAAAAACAAAAACAAAAAAACAATACGAATAATTTTTTTTCTTTTTTTAATGAAACTTTTTTTTTTTATTTTTTTTATTTATTTATTTTTTTTATGAAGCTTTTTTTCATGGAGTTGCAAAAATGTCCACCAAGCTGGGCACCATGCGTTTAATTTTTGAAGCAAAGAAACATGTATTTACTGATATACTGTGGGAAAACTATGAAATAAAAACATTAGATTCTCCTTATTTGATGTTTTCTCACATTTTAACATACACTACAAATAAAAACTTATGGATATTTTTAATTTTTGGGCAATTTTTTTCAGTTGGGATTCTTGCACAACGCTTTTTACTTCTTTGTGTGTGAACTGAATTGAAACACTTTTTTTTTTTTTTTTAAATGACCAGACATAGTTTTATTTACAAGTGGCAAAAATGACACACACAAAAAAGACCTAAATAAATAAATAAATAAAAATAATAATAATAATTAAATAAAAGAAATATCCTTAACTTTTTGTTTGTAATGTACTCTAATACTAGTTATTGCTCACTATATGGACATAATATGCCAAAAAAACACCAAAACTAAACAAAAAAAACTTTTGTTGTTAATTACAGTCTAATAACAATAACAAGGAATTGATTTACATTCGAACATGTTGGATCAGGTTTATCAAGAACAGCAAAGTTACAGTAATGTTTTCAATGTCAGTGTATGGGATGATGCATAAGCATCCACTGTGTTGGCTGATATGAAACTAAAACAACAAAATCCATGAACAGCTGTAGAATAACTGTCCACTGTAGTGACCACTATGCATGAAAGGGTTAGTTAATAAATAAATAAATAAATAAATAAATACATGCTAGTAGCTTTTTTCATGTATTCTATTTATTATATAAATTAAGTCTCAGAATATACTGAGTTTATTTAGGCCTCATTTGCAATATAACATAGAAAATGAAAGGAAAGGAAATGGAAAGAACGTTTTTGTAGTAGTAGTAGTAGTAGTAATAGTAGTAGTTGTAGTGTAGTTTTATTTCGAGCACACAGAATCATCAGATAACAAAGAACCATACAACATGGTCAAACAATTTTTTTCTGCACTCGAAAAGGAGTGGGAAGAAGTATAACTTATTGACTCCCACCCCTTTATACGAACTAATAATTAAATTAAATCTGTGTCCTTTGCTTTGTTAACACACCTTTTCTTCTGTATATTTTTTATAGTAACACATAACATCCATACAAACCATTCACATACATTTTTTTGGTCACCTCACGCACAATCAGATTTGCATAATCAACCGTTTTTTATTATAAACTATAAAATTTATATGCACTTTAAATATTTACTACAAATACAATGTTCAATAAATGTGATAATATCTTCTTATGATAATTAATTCATCACAATAATATCTTATTTTATGTGTACTTCTGTGTTATAACTAGATATTCACTTATTCAGATAATGTTCTGTAATTTGTTATTATAGTGGATTTATACATCTTTTTAAATGCACAAATTGTATATTTATATCCTTTCATTATTAACTAAAGATTGTTGGACAAAAATGTATAATTATATTGATCTTAAAGACTAAAGTCCTGATAAAGAACAAAGACTTTTAGCCCGCTTTGCACCCTGTGATATCACTGTTTTACTCATTTATTCCCTTGTTTCATGATTTGTGTACGGCACTTTGCCCAGCTGCAAAGTTCTTAAAGTGCTGTATAAATAAAGTTGGTATGGTATGGTATGGTATGGTATGGTATGATATGGTATCCAACAAATCAGTAAATGACAAGATTAGTAAAAACAGTTCACCTTTTGCAAACTCGTATTTATCTTTAACATAACACTTTGAAGTAACAAAGTGCTCCACTATGTCCAATAAGTTGTGTATGAGCGTTTTTTGTAGTTATTTCTGTCTAAATTGTATTTTCTCTTCATGTCATTTGTGCAATCACATTGTATTAATTATTACTGTCTGTACCAAACTTTGGTCTCATACTTTTTAAATAAGTCATTCTTTTAATTGTTGCCAGAAAAGATTGGGCAAATAAACAAATTTCTTTATATTCAAGATGTAATTTCACATTTTCCTATCTTTAGAATTTAGTTAAAGTCCCCACTGTTCTCAATTTACAAAAATGAAATGGCAAATTTCAAAAAGACACTAAGACATGTAAAAACCAAACAAACCTTGATTGTCTATGAAAATTTAAATTTGTTGATTCCTGATTAGACCTCTGACTTTATTTTGATAATTATTTTATTTATTTTATTCTAATTTATTTAATTTAATTTTTATTTTATTTTATGATGTTCTTTATTAATATTGTTCTCTTAAATTTTGAAAATGTTGCTCAGTCTGGAAAAAATATGTATTTTTGTATGAAAGTGATTGAAATGTAAAACCAGATTTTGATTAATAAAGTTGGGGGGAAAAAAGGTGAAAACAAAAAAATAATTTAGTTAAAGTTCCTCAGACAAAAAAAAAAACAAAAACATGTTGATATGATTTTCTGGAGCCTCACCTTTTTCTTATAACGTCACTTCCTGCATTTCGCAGACTTCCGTCCGTCGCGCGCATGCACAGGCCTCTTTACGACTCGGCAGGCAAAGATGGCGGATGCACAAGTACGTTCTGGAAAACGGCGTGGTGGTTTTAAATCGATATATAAGCATTTCATTAAACATATAAGTGAGCTTATATCAAGTATCTGTCCTTTCTAGTGAATAATACACAGTCCGGAGCCATTTATAGCCACACAGAGGCCGTCATATTACACATTTGTTGTTGCTGTTCTGTGTACCCCTCGTGTGCCGTTGAGTTAGCATTGAAGCTAACAGCGTTACCTCAGACTGCTATTAACC
This sequence comes from Sphaeramia orbicularis, assembly GCF_902148855.1. Classification (NCBI taxonomy): domain Eukaryota; kingdom Metazoa; phylum Chordata; class Actinopteri; order Kurtiformes; family Apogonidae; genus Sphaeramia; species Sphaeramia orbicularis. The sequence continues at coordinate 19,272,129 of NC_043964.1, read as the reverse complement.
TAGCATTGCTATAGCGGCGAAAGTCAGTGATTCTTGTTTCTAGTCCATTGGGTAATGTACTAGGTCACTTAGCTAAATGTATATCCTAGCTGTTGAGAAATTTGAGGTATCAGTGAAGAGAATTACGCTAGCTAGCCGGGTCAGGGGACGATGTATGGAAGGGCTCATCGGATCTACGGAAATATGGAGAAGTGAGTGCGGTCTCAGGCTTTAGAATGTCTTAACTTGATTGTTTCTTTTGTTTTGCAGACCGAGAGGGCCTATCAGAAACAGCCCACTATCTTCCAGAACAAGAAGCGTGTTCTGGCCGTTGATGGTGGCAAGGAAGGCAAGGAGAAGCTCCCCCGTTACCACAAGAGTGTCGGGCTGGGCTTCAAAACCCCAAGAGAGGTAACTGGAGTTGTCTGCAAACTTGTACAACATAAACCTAAAGCTGTTTAGGTCTTAAACTGCAAATGATGTCTTTCTCACGATGGTCTTCCAAACCTGTAGGGTTCTGACGATAGTGCCTTTTGGCAAAGCTGATGCAGTAATTCTAAAACAATTTTCACATTTGTATTGTAGATTAAAATGTTTGGATTGATAACACTAACAATGGTCCTTTCTCCTCCAGGCTATTGATGGCACTTACATTGACAAGAAATGCCCATTCACTGGAAATGTCTCCATCCGTGGCCGTATCCTCTCTGGTCAGTCACAGCTTATACATATTAATCTTGTGGTATTGACATTGGCTCATAAAGTGTTTTTTAATATGAAATTGTTTTTGTATCAGTTACTTGAGTTAAATGGGAATTCTACTGAAGTCTACTTAAATGAGTACACCCTTCAGCATCTTTACACATAATTGGCTAACACAATGTGGAATATGGGGTTAGTGTTTAAAGGGACATGCAGTAAACAACTCTTTGTTCATCCAGTATAGTTCTTTCATTGTATTTTCATAGTACTACCTCAGATTTTGAACTGTTGAGCAAAAAAATGAATTATTCTGACAGATTTGTTTAAATATCTCCAAAATAGTTTTTCATTTCTGTGTAGTTTCTTATGACTGTCCTACAAATGATGTTTTTTCTCACGATGGTCTTCCAAGCCTGCTGGGTTCTGACGACAATGCCTAATGGCAACACTGATGTAGTGACAGTTATTGAATTAACTGAGATATTTATACAAATCTTAGTAGTTTGACCCAAAGATTGGAGATTTTATTAGGCTGGTTAACAATACTGTACATTTTGTTTGTTCTATAGGTGTGGTGACCAAAATGAAGATGCAGAGGACCATTGTTATCAGACGTGATTACCTGCATTACATCCGCAAGTACAACCGCTTTGAGAAGAGGCACAAGAACATCTCTGTCCATCTGTCTCCTTGCTTCAGGTACCACACTTCATTTGTTTTTTTGTTTTTTTTTTCTCCAGACTTGAAACTGAAGAATGTCGTTTCATTTGACTAAAAATGTGCCACAAAAGGAAATACGTAAATCATCATGCTGCAACTTAAATGTTGACTCCTAAAAAACTTGGAGTAAATCTACTTGGAACAAAATAACATATTTTGCTGCAAATGATGCTTTTTCTCACGATGGTCTTCCAAGCCCACTGGGTTCTGACGACACTGCCTTATGGCAACGCTGATGCAGCCTGGGTTTTCACACTCATCGCAAAGACAGTTAAATCATTGTTGGCACACAGAAGGCTTCCTACCAGTCTGTATTTTCTAGTCTGACTGATCTTTTTTTCTGCAGAGACGTCACAGTCGGAGATATTGTCACTGTTGGAGAGTGCCGACCCCTCAGCAAAACCGTGAGGTTCAACGTCCTCAAAGTGACAAAAGCTGCTGGAGCAAAGAAGCAGTTTCAAAAGTTTTAGGTGCAAGATGACTGAAAGGAAGCTTGCTGTTGCGAACTTGCCTTAATGTCAAATAAAATCACATTGTTTAAATAGCTTTTTCAGCTGTCCATTTTTTAAATGTTTCACATTGATGTTTGAAAATCTGGGATGGAGTTGTGCACCTCCGCAGTATCCTCCATCACTGGTTTATTCATAGCATTGACATTCATAAATTTTCCCATATGGGACAATAAAGTTTATCTTGATCTGAAACTTCTTTTAATGCATCGGCTAGTCTACTTTTGACATATTGACAAGACAGACATTTTTTGTTCAGGTCACACTGTCATCAAAGCACGTGTGTCTGTGTCGAGGCAGTGCACACAGTAGTAGATGATGAGGTTTAATGACTTCTCACATTTGGAACCATAGCTAAGATAACTTGGAGAAATGCATTGCCCTCCAGTTCTGCTTTGATTATCAGACCCCCTGCCTCTTTCTTCCATGTTTGTCCTACAGCATTGTAACAAAGTCAACATGAGAGTCGAATTCTGCAGAGTAGAGACAATTTTGCCAGTAACATTGCTTTTGTAATAGAAACTTAAGTCCCTTGCTCTGCGCTGCTCTTTTCAACACATTTTAGAACTTGCTGTAAAATTACCATCTACCCATTGATTTATGTTTGTTAACTAATGTCTTTTTGACACACAACTGTCCACTTTTGGTATTAACTGAGAAATTGGAATGACTGTCTAAATGTCATTCAAGTCTTTCAGTACATAAATAGACTTTTTTTTTAAAATCCTCCCAATGGACCATTTTCACACATTACAGATGATGTGGATCTTAACCTACACTTGAAGATCCTTTTGGTTTAGGTCTGAACTTCAAACTTCAAAAAAATGTACATGAAATTGGTGTATTTTTACCATGCTCACACTGTAGAATTAGATTCAAGTAATTTGTAGGTCTGGAAGAATTTCTAATCAGATGGAAATCAAATTTTTAATAGAAGATTAAAAATAATATGGTATTAGCACTTTGGTAATTAAATGAGGCATGATTAATGCACTTTAATAGTATCTTTTAATTTCCAATATTATATCCCTATTAACTGTAATGAAGTTGGGAAAATAGCTTAAATACTATTTTTGGTGTCTTGATCTATACTAATTTATAATAGGGCATGCAGCAAATGCTAGGACAAGTATTGTAATATAAAATTACAGAACTTAATGTGATTTTCCCCCAACAATAGTATACAGAAAACCAGGTAAATAGCAGAACATTGTTTGTGTCAGTCCATGAGCCTGGCTATGACAAGTATAACCTCCTGAGACCCAGCAATGTATTTTTGTCTTGTAGGGGACAAAAGTTTCACAGTTTTACTTAAAAAATGCTGTCCGTTGCAAAGAACATTCAATTAAAAAATAATAATAATAATATTTTAAAAATGTATCTGAAAAAACTGTGGCATTATGCAGTTTCCAATCAAGACAATTGTTTAATGTATAAAAAGCTGAAACTTTTGCTCTCCTGGGTCTCAGGTGGATGAATAAGCTTCTGTTTCACATTCATCTGTCATGGTCGCTGTGTGGGCAGAGATTGAGAGAATTTGTGAATGAAGCAGGTAGTAGTATTCATGTGACGTTGGCACAGCCATAACCATTTTGTTGAGCAGCAGTTTTTGAACAAATCCACAATCTGATTACATTTTTGAGAGGAGAGGGGTAAACGTCAGTCTCTTTTTAACTCTTATTCCTTCATCATATTTAATTTACCCCCCTCTGGACACCTTCCTGCAAAAATGCACATGCACAAAAATTCCTTTTTTTTTCTTTTTTTTTTGTTTTGTTTTTTTTACCAGCTTCAGACTTACTCAAAACTATTAACAATCCAATCCTTTTCAGAATGTTAACCCTTTAAATGCCATCTTAATTATTCAAATTATGAATTATTTATTTATTTAAAAAAAAAACTCAAAAAATGAATAATTTTCCATGTAATAAATAGTAGGAGGATGTGATCATTAAAGTCTTGGATATGGATATTTTTGTATATAGTCAGTTACTCTGTTTGGCCAAAAATGTCTCTGACTTCCATTATTTCAGTTGACTTTCTGGTGCATCAGGTTACTTTTTGGGTGTTTCAGGGTAGGTTGAACTGTGCATCTGTAGATGACTTTGTCTTCTCCATCTGTCTCAGTCTATGAGCTAGCAGAGAAGTTGAAGTGAAATTTCAATTTATTAATAAAGCAAGTTCCATATAGAATCATGAAATGGATCCAACCTTAAACGTACTTCCACACACTAATTGTCCATTTTATTATATCTGTGGACAACAGTGCCCCCAAGTGGTTCACAAGTTACCATGGCTCCTCTTATAGTAAACTTCCACCAGAGGGCGACATATAACCGCTGTACTGGTGACATCAACTGCCGATGAGTGGAGCAGTTCAGTCAAGTTCAATTTACTTTATTTCGAATATGCAACAAAACAAACAAAATAATCCTACTTTAGTCCTTAGAAATAAAACAGATTGCAAGAAAACATGAAAACTCATACATATACAAGAAAACAAAATGTGACTTCATTCTCATGTTTTCAACTATACCCAATGCAATTCAATGTACAATGCAAGGTTTCATATTATTATTCAAATGAAACACCTGCTCCTGAAGGAATACATACATAATCCACCACCTGATTTTTTTTCCTGAAATACTTCAAGCAGCACTTAAATAGTGTAATCTTTAATTTAATCTTCCATCTTTACACAGTTGGTGAAAAAATTATTACACCACCAAAAGTCATCAAAAACAATGGTTATGCAATTAAGTACTAACTCTTGTGTGTCATGTGACTAAAACAGACAGAAGAAAACCATGGAATGCCTAAAAGCACTATTTTTGGCAGTACAATGCCATAGATATTGATGTAAGAACTGAAGTGATTTTGGTTATTATCAAGAAAACCATGGAAAATGACTAGATATCAGCTCTGAAATTAAAATCTTATGAGCTATTTTTGTTATCATTATATTTGTCCAAAGAATTATAACTTTAGTTCTACCAGGCATTAAAATGAACAAGAAATTGAAGAAAAGAAGGATGGAGCTCAGCTTTTATCACTTAAAATGTATTTATACAGCCCAACTTTACACATCAGTGATTTGTCTTCAAGGACTTTACAGTCTTTACAAAATGCATTACTTGCTGTCCATAAAGACTCATGCACATGCTTCTAACAACAAATCAGTAGGAATTATTGTCAGAGAATTAAGATACTTAGTGTAGTTGCCATGGAAGAAACATGTGGAAAAATGACCAACACATGTGACATATGTTGGTCTTTTTTTGCACGTTTCTTTTGAAGCCTAAGCCTGTTATGTGGACAAATCCAGTGTCCAGAGCATCCCACTTAATGATGCTGCAGCAACAACATGACCTCCTTGGATTGTCCAGTTTCAGGCTTCATGATGCTAAATAGTGTCTGAGATCCACAGAAACACAATACAGATACAAACACTCAACAAGCATAGATGGCGGTGTATTCATGGCCTGTCTGCATCAGCTGAGTCATTTGCATGTGTCCCTCTTTATGTTTGAGAGATGACAGCTTTTCTGTATGGGAATTAGCGACCCCACCCCCCACCCCCCTCCCTCCTCCACCCACTCCTCCGTCTGTCTGCTGAGTGCCACAGCAGAGGCGTCATCATTAACATAATGATGCTGTAGATACTCTTTCCCAGTCCTCCAGTCAATGTGGAACATATGGCGATGACGTGTAGGGGAGAAAGTGGTTAATGTGATCTGAGCCGTGCACAGAGTCCCATCATTTCATCATTAACATTCATTATGTGAATCATCATGTTTGCTTTGAAATAACCAAATATTTCTCTCTATTACAGTTTTCACTCATGTTTTGTTGTGTGCATTAACAGATCCAAACATAATACACTGTTTACCTAAACAGCAATGTCTCAGCTTCTAACTAACCACAGATTGGCCTCTTTAGTTGTGGGGCTTTCCCAGTTCTGTCGCTCCACAGGCTGAGGCGCTACAGGAGGGCAGGGCGGTCTCAGGATGTTCCCTCAATAAATCAAATCAAATTAAACTTATTTATATAGCACCAAATCATTACAAAAGTTATCTCATGACACTTTACATATAGAGCTGGTCGAAACTAGACTCTCAAGCCAATTTACAGAAACCCAACAGAAACCTCCAGGAGCAAACACTTGTGAGTGGTGACAGTGGAAGGAAAAACTTCCGTTTAACAGGTAAAAACCTCAAGCAGGTCCTGACTCCTGGAGGATGGCCGTCTGCCTTGACTAGTTGGGGTTAAAGAGAGAGAGAGAGAGATGGACAGGCTGGGGGAGAAGGGGGGGAAGTAGGGGGAGACACATGGATGCAATTGATGCACTAGAACTAGAACAGTCAAAAATAGATCAGCTGCCTGAAAAAAAAGGACATATAGCTAACGTATCAAACGGAAAATTTTCTGTTATCATGGTTGGGGTCTCAGTGGTAGTTAGGATTATTCTTAAACACTGGAAAACCCCTAAAGCCGTACAGTTTAAAGAATGGGTCAACATGATGATAAAGACAGCTTCATATGAATGTATGCAGCATAAGTTTAACAATAGGGATGGGACCACAGCGCCAGTTTGGGAGCCATTCTGGTCTTACATAACTATAACTGACAATCAGTGGGATGACAGCTGAACTACTTCCCTCTAGTATGTATTTATTTTATTTTATTTTATTTATTTTAATTTCTTCTTCTTGGGACCTTCCACGTTTTGTAGTATTTTTGATACTTTTCATGTTTGTATAGAAGCCCTATTTGTTAACATTAAGTAATTTTGTTTGATTGTCGTGTACCAAGTGAAAACTCCAATAAAAACTTGAATTACAAAAAAAAAGTAGATCAGTATGTGCTAGTATAATTACTAAAAACCAGAACAAAGGTCCATGACTCTTACTACTACTACACAAAGGTGGGTAATCACAGGTTCATCAAGTCAAAGTCCTGTCATGTATTGGTCCCAACCTATTCCCTGAACCAGCCGTTTTTTGTTTTTTTTTTCCACTGAAGTTTTTATTGAAATTTTCAACACATATATTTACAAAACAACAAAAAACAAATAAACCAACATTGCTTGGGCACATTACACACATTTCATTACATTCGCATTATCCAGTGTTTCCACCATTCTGAGCTCTGTAAACAGTCCATTGATTCCACTTTTTGTCCATTTGAGCTTCCTGTAGTCGCAGTGAACCAGCCCATTTTGATGAGCAGAACTCCTCATCCAGGTAGATGGGATACTTAGCGGAATCACCTGTGTTAAGTGAACAGGTTGAAACCAAGATATGGCAGGACTTTGACTTGATTACCCACCTCTGCTACTACTACATAAGTATTAACAGTAGATGTACTACTACTACAACAGTTAGTACAAATGATAGAAACTCTACCATCAATGGAACTATATGATAAACACTTATCACAACTATATGGATAAGTGAGTGAGTGATGATGATGATGAAGGCAGGAGACAGGCCCTGTTACCAGAAGGCACCCCAGGGAGCCAAACAGCCCAGCAGGCCACCCAGTCCACATGAAGACACACTGCCACAATGTGAGAGTGGAAGTCTGATCCCTCAAAAAGTAAAAAAAAAACAAAACATAATTCTGACAGAAATATCCAAGGAATAGGTTGCATGTTATCTGGTTATTAATTAGCCTACTTAATTGATGTTAACATTTTGCACCATTTAAGCTAAAGAAATCACTTTTGGTCTTAATTTAATCGAACATCAGCTTTTATAATTTTCTCATCAATCATGTATTGACTCTGTATCACAGGAAAATTAATATTGTATGAACATGATGGAGTAGATTGTCGCATGAGTAAACCCAAACATCAGTGTTACCAGGCAATGAAACATTATAAAAGACACCGACACTGTCATTGTGATACTATCTTTTACAAGACATGTTTTTTTATGTTTCTGTTTAAAGTCCTTTGATTTAACTTGACTCTTGCAATAAACGTCCCGTGCATCCTTATTGCGAGTGATGACAATAACAACAATATAATAAAATACATTACAGTTTTCACTTTTGAAAATTGTCACATTTGTTTGTTCACTTCTGTCACTTTTGCCCAAAGGGGAGGCAAGGGGTATTGTTTTTGGTTTGTTTTGTTTGTCTGTAGTGGCAGAACTGTTGGTTGAATTCATACCAAATTGGGTTTATAGATTGCCAGTGACCTAGAATAGATGTGATTACATTTTGGGAAAAGTAGGTCGAGGTCAAATTTTTTATGAATTTTTAAAATCATTTTCTCTCTCATTTACTTATAATAGGTGAAATTTCAAATGTCTATAAACACATAATTTTTTTTTTTTTGATTTACTTCAAACTTGGCACATATATAAAGGCAGTTCATATGATGACGTCAGCTGGATCGATGCCAAAATAAGCTACAATACATGCGAGGGGCGGGGTTTGTTGTGCCTGGCACCACTTGAGTTTTCCATCTGAAAAGTATTTAAATATTTCATTACAACAATGTAATAATTACCTTACTCATATAACATTACACATCAATAGAGTAAACACTAATCTGTAATACATTACCTATTAAAAGACAGTAGGATATTGATTTATCAGTTAACAATGGGCTAACATTGATTAATTAACTGTATTATCACTGCAATACTATATTTGTATTATTGTAAATGTACTAGATGTGACAGTAAATGAGCAACGGTTTTATTTTTGCGGGGGAATCAACAAATCTGCACTTCTTCCCACCCTTTTTTGGACATGTAAATGGAACTATTGTTATGTTCTTCTTTCTAAGATTGTCTTGATTGTTGATTTGTGTATTATTATTTATTTTTTTACTTGTTTACATATATGTTAAATTTCATTGCATGTTCGGAATAAATCACTACATCAAAATCAATCAAATCAACAACAAGTCTGCAACAATATCTTGATACTCAAAATACTGCCTTTAACAAACAAAAAAAACCCCACATTTTCCAGGTGCTGGTGTGAGTCACAGTGATTGAAAAGCCAGTTTTTGGTTTTGTTTTGAGTTTTCCATTTGGAGCCATTACCAAAAGGTGAGGGTGAATGTTGTAGATGAAGATTTAGGGCTTCATCCGTCACATCTGATGACCCACCCGGGTTAGCGGGGTCACAGCAGATGGCCTTCTATGTGTACAAAACAAATCTATTCTGTAGAGAGGGAACAAACCCAGACACCATAACCAAACACATGTCCTGTTGAGGCAGTGCTTCTGTAGAAATTAAATCCATACATCACTTATTGTTTGCTCACAGAGAGGTGCTTAAGTGCACCATATTGTCTGGAAATTCTACTCTAGCTCTTTGTATTTTCGCTTGAAACACATTTGAACACATTTACTCCTCAGCAGCAGTCTGTAAACATTACCACCCATGTAGTAGATGTGGATGGACGTCTCTCCGCTGTCTGCGGTCGAACACACAAACCTTTGAACTGTCTTGTTTTACTCACTTCACATTCCACCACTTCGCCAACATGTTTACCCAGTGTCATGGTGCATACTTGCGGTCGTGCTTACTTGTGTATCTAATGGCAGGGATGTTAGCTCAGAGGGTCACCCAGATGAGGGTAATGGCCACTATCAAAACATAGGCCTTCTGGTGGCCCAGCGGGGGTCTGGGCAGCAGGGGGTTGTATAGTCCCATGCTGGACCCTTGTTTTCTAGGGGTCTGTCAGCAGCACCCAAACTGCTTTTTTGCAGAAATAGCAGCAGCAGCAGCATCAGACCTGATGAGCTGAACAGATGGAGGTCATGTTATCTAGAGGAGCTGGACCGTAAGAGATAAAGCCCTCCATCCTCTGTCAACTCTGAACAACAGGCCATCAGGTCATCGCAAGCTGTGCAACACTCAACTAGACCTGGACACAAAGGTGAAACTCAGATGAATATACATTTATTCCTTTATTCATTCTTCTTTGCACTGTATATGCATCTACTCATCATAATTAAAGGAATAATATTTAGCTGTTTTAAATGGAATTATGCATTTTAAAACATTTCCCTGTGGTCTACATGAACTATAAATTCTATGCCTGGGTCTGAATTATTCATTCGTTCAACTCCGCAGGTCCATCTTTAACCCTATTTCTGACTAATGATACCAGAAAGGTAGTTTTAAGCGCTGGCCCTTTAAATGCAAATGAGCCACTTCAGCCCCACCCCCTCCGTGCTTTCTGTCCTGTTCAGCTACTTGTGTTCGTTAATAAAACCAACAACTGAACATTTTAGGTAATCGGTTCGAAGTCTGAACATATTTTCAGCTTTTACTACAACCGCTGCTGCTGATAAACACTTAAGTCGTACTTGGAGAAAAGTTCATCGGAAGTCTTGACCTTATATGTGCAAATGCCGTGATGTAACTAGTTATAAAACGTAACAAATTTACCAGGTAGTGAAACGGGTTGTAGAAGTCCACTAGATTTTTGCTGGAATTAGTATAAAGATAGCTTTGCAGCACCTGGAGGATTCAAATTCAAACGTTATGAACTATTAGGGTCCAAATACACAAATAAATGCACCAAAGACTGATAAAAGTGGGTTTAGCAAAATATGAGCCCTTAAAGTATGAAACAACTGTATTTAGTTTCAGTTACTGGGCTAAAATATGTGATGAAATAACTTATTTACTTGATTACTGATCAAAATGTTAGTGATTAAGAGGGTGATACATCTGAATATATTCTTGCAAAATTATTTATTTATCAGGGTGCATACAGGTGCTTGAAATACTTGAAGATACTTGAATTTCAATGTTGTGTTTTCGAGGTCTGAAAAGTGCTTGAAGTTGAGTTGAAGTGCTTGAAAGTGCTTGCAATTATAACTCTATGATATGATTTATTTGTTTACTTTTAACATTAACTCTGCCAGATTAGATGGTAAACCAAAGCTACTTACAGAGAAGTGATACATCTTGAAAAATAAAACTTTATGTCAAAAAAGAAGGTACATTTTCATCTTAATCTTTGTCTTGGTGAAAGTGTGTCTGAAGAACAGCAAGTGGATTGCCTGTTTTTGGATAAAACTTTGTGTTCTCCTTTAATTTCTAAACTTTTTGCTCTTATGAAACATAATTTTAGATGTTTGTAGCATAATAAAATGTGCACCATTGTGATAAAAAGTGAAAAAAAAAAAAAATCATGAGTATATGCATTCCTGTAGATATGTATTTTACCCCAGTGATACGATGCTGTGCTTGAAAAATCTGAATATGACCTTTAAAAGTGCTTGAAAAGAGCTTGAATATGACCTTAAAAAATGTTTGCAAACCCTGATTTATACTTATACCACTCCTATTGAGGTTCATTATGAACTTTAAAGCCCTCACTACCCCTCACTGCATGCCTAAACACTGGCATGTTCTGATTTATAAAACTATTTAATCATATTTACATCTGTCAGAAAAGTACAAGTAGTTAGTATTCTCTCCAAGGGTTTATGATTATGGTCTGCAACAACTGTGTGGGAAAAAGTCCTTCAAATTTGTTGATCTCTTTGCTTGAAACAATCTGTAACTTACCAGACCATGGCAGCATAAACATACAGCTACAGATCCCTTGCTTGATAGCATATATATTAACTTTATATTGATTTGTAGTAGTGTTAAGTGGTGATAAAAAGTATTTAAATGTTTCATTACAACAATGAAGTAATTACCATACTTAAATAAACACTAATCTGTAATACATTACCTATTAAAAGATAATAGCACATTGATTTACCAACTAACCATGGGCTAACATTGATTGATTGACTGCATCATCATTGCAGTTGTGTTTTTGTATTATTTGGTCTAGGGGTATGCTTCTGGCTTGGGGTGCGAGAGGTCCACGGTTCAAATCCCGGATGAGCCCCCAGCTTTGTTACGTCTGGCTCATAATGCAACAAAAGAGGGGAGAAACCATTTATTTACACACTATATACAAACAAGTTACTAGATCTGAACTCAGATTGAGATCTGCAACAGAACAGTGGAGTGGCTGGATGTGGCACCGGAGAGAGTCCAACTGGAATGAGGTAGACGCTGATCTTTTAAACATTTGTAGAAGCAGTGGGCTGAGATGCCGCCAATTAGCTGATAACCAATCCTGCCTCCTAATACCTGGACACAAATATTATCTTGGCATCAAACAGACTCATAGGCCATGACAGTAAATGTACTAAATGTGACACTAAATGAGCAATGGTTTTATTTTTGCAGAGGAATCAAGCTATTGCTACTCTGTCCATTTTAACCCTTTCATGCATAGTGGTCATTACAGTGGACAGCCATTCCAAAGCTGTTCCCCTGTATATTTATGGGGTTTGATGTTTAAGTTGCCAGCACAGTGAATGCTTGTACATGATCCCATACACTGTCATCTACTGGACAGTCATGGGAAGTGCATTTCTTTTTTTTTTACTCATAACCAAGATGGCTGACAGGAAGTCAGAAATGCTGAACATCCCAGGAATATCTGGTAAATCCTTCTATATCAGGACACCCCTCAAGGTAGAAAAAATATGCTAGCATCAAGTAGCATCTAAGGATTAATAGCAGTGTTAAAAATTCAAGATATTTATATTACATTGGAAGAAATGTACAATTAAACATGTCCACTAAATTGGACGCCATGCATCACTGGCTGTATTTCAGTTGCAAATTATACCATTACTGTAACTTTACTGTTTTGTTAAACTTGTTCTGCTTCAGCATGTTTTAGTGCAAATCAATTACTAATTGTTCTTAGAGCAGTTTTGATTTTTTTTGTTTTTGTTTTTTTGCATAATATCTTCATAAAGTGAGTAACAACTAGTATTAGAATATGTAAAAATATGAGAAAACATCAGACTAGGAGCATTAAAAGTGTTTTATTGAATAGTTTTCCCACAGTACATCATTTTCTGATGTTAAATACACATTTCTTTACTTCAAATGATAAACATATATTGGACATTCTTGTAACTCCGTGAAAAATAGGTTCATTAAAAAAAAAAAAACAAAAAAAAACAAAAAAAAACAAACTAGAAGCACTCGGAGAGCGCAGACCTCCGCCAAGGCTGATCAGTGGCCCCCCCCGTGGGCCCCCCCACCCCCGATCACCACCAAAATTTAATCATTTCTTCCTTATCCCATTTCCAACAAACTCTGAAAATTTCATCCAAATCTGTCCATAACTTTTTGAGTTATGTTGCACACTAACGGACAGACAAACAAACAGACAAACAAACAAACCTTGGCAAAAACATAACCTCCTTGGCGGAGGTAAAAAAAAGCAATTGGATTGTTTTTACATGCCTGAAGAGGAAAGAAAACACTCACGAAAACCATCTTGACTAAGGTTCTCATAATTCATGCATGAAAGGGTTAATGTAAAAACTACACCATACATTAAATCTTTTAACCCTTTTACTCCTGATATGTCTGTGGTGGGCGTTTTAAATGTATTATTTGAAATATTCCTAAAAATGAAAGCATTTGCTCAATAGAGAAAAATTCCAAACAAGCTGACATCTGAGCACGCTCAGTGTGTGCGACCCCCTCCCCGTTGTATCCAGTGTTGTGGCAATTTTCCTTTATTTTTGTTTTTTGGAGTTCAACCAGGTACCAAAAAGCAGCTGGACTGATTTGGAAAAAAGAAAAAGAAAACTAATGGCCAAAAAATTCAAATACTTGTCATTGTTCAGTGTGTTCCAGTTCACAGTTCATGTTAAATACCCTAGATCTCTTATTGATGTACATTCTGAGTGCTTTATTTAGTAAAAATCTGTAAAACTTAAATGTCTCTCTTTGTCTTTTTCTGTTATTCCACCCTGTTTTGACCCTAAAACAGTAAAACAAAACCACTGAAGAAAAGGAACATGAGCACATACTCACAGCAGCTTTTATGACACTGAAACAGACGCAAATTCACAGCAGCACATTTACCTGAAATAATGTCTTAGGGGTAAAGGGTTAAATCAGACTTTATAAGAAGTAAGTTCTTTATTAGTGTGAATTCCAGACTAACTCATGCTTCCCTAAACACCTGCAGATGTAGTGTTGTGATTAATTGCAACCTGTAAATTTTTTTTTGTATGTTTTTTTCTTTCTTCCTGTTATTTTTGTAACTGCTGTTGTTATTATTATTATATTCACCCATCAGTGAACAGCAGCGTTATGCACAACAGGAACACTGTGGGCGCCACTGAGGGTCATCACACGGCCACCCTTTACATCTGGACATGTCATCAGCGCTCCAGATCCGCACAAAGACAGCCAGTGTTCTAAGAGGAAAGACAGACGAGTCTGACGGCATCCTGTTGAAAAAAATATTGGCGTTGTATGAGGCAACACATAAATGATTATATGCCTGAAAATTGTACCAATAGATGCAAAGGGATGGATTACTGCAGAAGTCTGATACTGGTTTTGGGTCAGTGAAAGTAGAGACGGTTGATAATGAGCATGTCAAGATCTATGGTGTTCAGGTTAGAGGTTCTGGTCACAGTAATCAGTGTCTGATATCTACGATCTTAACTGATTTTAAGTGATTTAACAGATGTGGCTGCTGCTCCTCACTTGCACATTTCTTTTATCTCTGTCAGATGATGCTGACTCTTCATTTTTTCTTTAAATTAACCCATAAAGACCCAAACATCCAAAATCAACTCCTGATCTAAACTGTTTAATACCTGTTGATCCACTAATCCTATCAATACATGTTAATAATTAATCAGCTAAAATTTGCTTAGAGGTCTTATTTATGTCTTTGTGGATAAGAAATCAATATAAGTGAATCCCCAAAGGAACTCTGTGTTGGTAAATGCAAGTTATGCAAATTTACAGGGTTTCAGTTCTGTTGCAACACGCTGATGGTCATATGAACTATGTTTTCAGGTCAAAAATGTCCAATTTCATCACAATTAATGCTATTTTTTCATGTCACAAATGGCCAAGTCATATTTTAATTGAATTTACCTGAAAAACAAATATTCTATTCTTTTAGATTCCCCAATTTTTCTTACCAGATTATATCCTAAATATCACGTTTTATTTTTACAGGTTGCAATATGGAGTATGGTGCTGATCCATCCTGCTTATGTTATGCAGATACATACATTAAGAATGTCACACATCACTTTTTAAATCAACAGTTTTCTAATAATAAGCATTTTTATAAAGAAATAACAATTCTATATTGTTATTTACTCTTTAGTATGATGATGAACTATACAATAAATAATTCTGATCCTAGTTTCTGCACAGGGATCATTTGTGGAAACGGTGACATGGCTGCCGAGCATCAGTGTGATGGGATCTGTAACAACCATGTCACATCCGTCCACTGCCACATTTTGTGTTTTTGCGTCAGCTGTTATTGTTTTAGATCCACAATTCTAACATTTATGTATAAGAGGAGAATTAGCAATAGTAAGTATATAAGTTTATAACTAATAAAGTACTGGTACTGACCAGATCATCATGGGTAATGTCACGTCTGTCCACCAGCAAAAGTTTTCACATACACATACTATTCAAAATCCAATATTTCTGAAAATATAGCTTCCACTGTCAAATAATATCAGTAGTCTGTGCACAAATGTATTAGCATTATTTCAACACAGTTCTATGCATTTCTTACAACTTTTTTTTTTTTTTGACAAAAATGGCCACTCATTTGACCCCCTAAGTAAATTTTAGCCGTAATGTAAAATGCTATTTATCATCTTTTCATGGTCATCAGACATGACCCATGTGGATGTTCAGAGACTCTGTAGTTACCATGGAAACACCGTCATCTTCTACAAGATTGATTCACCAGTAAAACCCATGGAGTTGGATCAATGACAGTGGTTAGAGATGATTGGTTTACATTTAGTTAATTATGTATTTGACTGTTTTTGATATAATAACCCTTTCCTAGTAACTTTGATCTGAGCTTTTATGAACATCAACATGATCACAGTACAGTAAACACAGGAAAATACCTCATTTCCACTTAACAATGCAAAATACTGAGGATAATATTATACTAAACAATGATAGATCACTTAAGAGAGGTTAACCCATAAAGACCCAGTGCTACTTCTGTGGTAGTTCCCAAATTATATTTTTTTCTTTATATTTAACATTACTTAATTGATTTGCCACCATCTATGTTAAAATAATCATCTATTTTGCATTTTCCCAGTGAAAATCAGGTATTTTCCTATTTTTAGTTTACTGATCATGTAGATAGTCATAACAGCTCAAATTATAGTTAAGTGTTATTACATCAGAAACAGAGAAAACTGAATAAAAAGTGACTTTTTCCTTAAAATATTTCATTAACTGAGCATAAAATAAGTGTCTCCATCCACTGTCATTAATCCAACTCCATGGATTTTACTGGTGAATCAGTGTTGTAGAAGATGACAGTGTTTCCACGTTCACTACGGAGCCTCTGAACGTCCAAATGGGTCATATCTGATGACCATGAAAAGATGACAAACTGTATTTTACACCAATTATTTACAACACAGGTGTCAAACATGCGGCCCGGGGGCCAAAACAGGCCCGCCAAAAGTTTCAATCTGGCCCACGGGATGAATTTGCAAAGTGCAAGTTAGGGCATCAGACTAAAACATAATATCATAATAACCTATAAATAATGACAACATCAATTTTTCTCTTTGATTTAGTGCAAAAAACATTAAATTATGAAAAATATTTACATTAACAAACTATCCTTTAACAATAACATGTGAATAACTTGAGCAAAATGAAGAAATGAAGAAAATTAAGTGCAATCTTAACAATTTTCTGCCTGTTACTAAATGTTTTGTGCATATTTATAAATGATAAGTCGAGACATAACATTGATAAAATTGTACTTACATTTAGTAACAAATTCCATTTTTTTCAGGTTATTCACATCCTTTTTGTTTGGATAGTTTGTAAATGTAAATATTGGCATAACTGAACGTTTTTTTTGCACTAAAACAATTTGAAGTTGTCATTATTTATTGGTTATCATGCTATTATTTTACTGCTCCGACCCACTTCAGATTTAATTGGGCTGAATGTGGCCCCCGGAAGAAAATGAGTTTGACACCCCTGATTTACAATTATTGATAGGATTAGTGGATCAACAGGTATTAAACAGTTTAGATCAGTAGATGCTTTAGATCACCAGTGGATATTTGGGTCTTTATGGGTTAAATATAGAGAAAAATGAATTTGAGAACTGCCACAAAAGTAGCACTGGGTCTTTATGGGCTAAGGAAAACACTGGTTATTTACACTGTTGACTTTAAATTTCCATGTGAGTGAAAGATGTGATGGATAAAGTTTCTGACCTGCTGGTTGGTTCCTGCAGAGCCACGTATCAAAATAGGATCAGTGACAAAACTTTGATTGATCGTTGCTCACCTGGCTTGTCTTGTAAACTGAGAGCCTCGCAGCCGCATCCTAAACGGCTCTTAATTCAATATTCTCATGTTCAGCTGTGTTCATGCCTGCCTGTCAGATAGACTGCTTGTCTGGCTTCTATCTGTGCAGCGGGCATCTCCAATTTTACACCACGTTGTCAGATCAAAGTGTGAGCTGAGCTGGCAGGTCACAGGACAGGGTTTTTGCGTGCAGCAGCGTTCTTAGGTCATGTGTGAACTATCCAGCACGGCTGTCATCAGAGCATCCCTGGGGTGTGTTCTCACTGAGTGATGACCGTACAGTGGAGCCCCAAAAACTGGAGTCCAGAAAACCTGCAAGACCTGGACTACATATCTAAGCAGGACTATTTTCACAGCCTTACAGATGATAAAGGTCTGTAGATGGAATACAGTAATAGAAAGAAGGTTTTGGACACAGCTGAAATCTTACTTAATCTCAAATATTATTACGAAATATGTGTGAATGTGTGACTTGACTGAATGGGTGAGGGGCGTGGTGTGTATGTGTGTGTGTGTGTCTTTTTTTTTTTTTTTAACAGTTTTTTTATGGAGGAGATTTAGGGCCACTGGAAAAAAAAAATTAAGGTCCAATATATATTTTTTATTATTATTCTGAGAAAAAAGTCAGAATTCTGGAATTAAAGTCAGAATTCTGAGAAAAACATCAGAATTCTGAGATTAGTCAGGATTCTGAGAAAACAGGCAGACGTTTTTCCTCAGAATTTTGACTTTAATCTCAGAACAATAATAAAAAAAAAATATTTAAAACAGTCAGAATTCTGAGAAAAAAAGTCAGAATTTCAAGATTAAAGTCAGAATTCTGAGAAAAAAGTCAGAATTCTGAGATTAAAGTCAGAATTCTGAGAAAAACGTCAGAATTCTGAGATTAGTCAGGATTCTGATAAAAAAGTCATAATTTCAGATGTTTTTCCTCAGAATTCTGAGTTTAATCTCAGAACAATAATAATAAAAAATATATATTTAAAACAGTCAGAATTCTGAGAAAAAAGTCAGAATTCTGAGATTAAAATCAGAATTCTGAGATTAAAGTCAGGATTCTGACTTTTTTCTCAGAATAATCATAAAAAATATGTGTATTGGACCTTATTTTTTCTTTTACTAATGGCCCTAATCCTCTTCCGTAGTTTTTACTATCTAATACTATTTAAATATTTTGCTTTGTAGATTTCCTTTTTCAAGAAGTACGATGTTAGAAGGATGTTAGAATCATTTTAGGTCAATTCAATCTCAAGTGGGTCAGACCAGTAAAATACCATCACAATAACCTGTAAATAATGAAAACTACAAATTTGTCTCTTTGTTGTAGTGTAAAAAAAAGTAAAATTACACAAAAATGTTTACATTTACAGACTAGCCTTTTACAAAAAATGCGAATAACCTGAAATTTCTTATTAGAAGTATGTGGAATTGTACCAATATTCTGCCTGTTACTAAATGTTGTGTGTATTTGTTGATCCACTGTGATCTGTGTGTTGTGATGCATATGTATAAATGAAAAACTAAGGTGTAATATTGTTGAAATTGCACTTATTTTTCTTAAGAATTTTCAGGTTGATCAGATATGTTCATGTTATGTTCAAGTAGAGTTCGTAGATGTAAACATTTTCATTACAGAATTTGACTTTATTTTCATTCAAAAACATAGAAAAAAACTTTGGCGTCAACATTATTTATAAGTTTTTATCCTATTGTTTATATTATTTTACTGGTCCAGCCCAATTTATATCATATTAGGCTGTACGTGGCCCCTGAACTAAAATGAGTTTGAGACCCCTGCCCTATATGATACTTCACAGTCCCTTATGTTCACTGTCTCCATTCACCTGCTCTATTATACTTCCAAAAAGCACACTCTGCAGTTCACAGCACATCACATAAAAGTAAGGGCAAAAAGTTAAGGAGCAGTACTACAAAAATAGACATTCGATTCATTGCAAGGGTTTTTCGCATTCTTTGTGGTTGTGTTTGAGACTGTAACAAAAGACACGTCAAGTGTAACACTTTCTTACTATAAAAGGTAACCAGAGTAACTCAAAGCAACGCCCCACAGCAGCAGTTTGTGCAGCTATTGAGCGTTTTTCCCAACACCAAGAGGAATTCACCCTGGCAGATGGCGGGGCCGGGGCCCTGGAGGCCTGAGGCAACGCTACACCCTGGGACTCTGATACCTAATCGCGCCCTGTTGAGCCTCTCACCTGCTGCTCCACTGCTCACAATGTTATCTCATCTCTCTGACCTATTGTGGCTCCCATCGCTGATAATGACAGTTAAGAGACCCACGCAGCGCCGGAGCAGGAGCCCACTCTCCCTGGAGAGAGCCTGGATCCTGGGAACCTCAAAGTAATTGATCTCTCCATCTCGCCTCCTCTGGTGGATCTCGTTTCTTATCAGGACTTACATGTGGCTACTGTGATTTTGTGTTTGAGATGAAGCAGAGATTACTTTGATTTTCATGTGCTATGAAGACACATGAAAAATCACTTCTGCTTTAAGTAGTTATTTATGCTCTTGTGTGTTGCTTCTTTCTTTTATCATTTCACAATGGGGGAACATTTCCACTCTTTCACCATGAGTTCTGACCATAAATTTACTGCCGTGGCTAACCGCAGTTACAGCATTTTGAAAACCCATTTCACCACACCACACTGTAATGGAGATTGTTGTTGTTGTTGTGTTTTTTTTTTGTTGCTTTCCACTGTTTTAATTTTCACTTAGTTGTTTCCCCTGAGAAAGCACCATCCAATTTGTGCATGACCTCAGTTCCCACCGTCTCGGTGAGACATTGTCACAGTGGCCCAGTTCTCACTGAGCATAATCTGAATGTGCACTTCAACATAAAGCAACACATTAGATCAGATATGGATGGGAAAGTGACCTGCTTTAAGAGTAAGAGTTTCTTTGCTCTATTTATTATTACTGTGACTTAAAATGTTCAAATGTTCTTATCCTGTTTTTTTTATCCCAGACTGTTTTTATGTCCTCTGGGTTTTTATTGTGTTTTATTGCATCTTGTTTTTATTTATTTGATCTTATTTATTTATTGTATTCTTTTACTTATCCACTCTGCTATACTGATGAATGGTGGAACACCGAACACTTTTTGTCCTGTCTTTTTGTCCTGTCTGTAAGCTCAATCAAGTACCTGTCTAACACGTTCAATGTATGTCTTGCTGTAATGCCAAAGCAATCACCTCGACTGCAAAACAAATCTACCCACGGGTACAAATAAAGTAACCTTGAACCTTGAAAGGGAGAGCTAGCAGTTCTACTTTAACATGTCCTAGAAAAGATTACAAAGGCTAATTTCAGGGCGTATATTGTGTACAACTTTGCAACTTTTCAAGCTCCACTAAAAATAGACATGTCTTTGTGTTGTTTAATACATAAAGACCCAAACCTCCACTGGCATCCAAAAGCATCCACTGAACTAAACTGTTTAACACCTGTTGATCCACTAATCCTATCAATACATGTAAATAATTGGCGTAAAATATCGTTTTTTCATCTTTTCATGGCCATCAGATATGACCCATTTGGACGTTCAGAGGCTCCGTAGTTAACGTGGAAACACCGTCATCTTCTATAATATTGATTCACCACAAAAACCCATGGAGTTTGATCAATGACAGTGAATGGAGACACTTGTCTTTACATTCACTTATTGGTATCTGCTCTGAAAAAGTCACTTTTTCTACAGTTTTCTCTGTTTTGATGTATTAACCTTTGAATTAACTGAGTTTTCATGAACATCTAAATTAAATGTAGGAAATTAACTATAGGAAAATACATGCTTTACAGTGAAAAATGCAAAATACAGAGGATAATTTAATAATAAATGATGATGAAACCACTTAAGAAAGGTTAACTCAGGGGTGTCAAACTCATTTTGGTTCAGGGGCCATATTTAACTCAATTTGATCTCAAGCGGGCCAGACCAGTAAAATAATGACTTAATAACCTATAAATAATGACAAATCCAAGTTTTTCTTTATGTTTTAGTCCAAAAAAAACCCAATCAAATTATGAAAATATTTATATTTTACAAAAAAGATGTGAATAACCCAAAAAAACAGAAATTTCATTTTGAAAATTAGTGTAATTTGAACAATATTATGCCTTGACTCATTATTTATACATGTACATTTTCACACAATGTTCCATAAACATTTGGTAACAGGCAGAATATTGTTAAAATTTTGGAATTTGGAACTAAAATTTGAACAATTTCTACAATATTCCATCTCTTATTATTAACACAACTACAGATCACAGTGGATCCATAAATGCACAAAACATTTAGTAACAGGCAGAATATTGTTCAAATTGCACTATTCAGGTTGTTCATCTTTGTTTTTATTTATGTATTTATTTGAGTTTTATTGTGAAAGAATAGTTTTGTAAATGTAAATATTTTGACAGTGCAATGTTATTTTTTTCACTTCAATATTTTCCACATAATTTTTTACAAAGAAAATTTGTCGTTGTCATTATTTATGGGTTACTGTGTTGTTATTTTTACTTGAGATCACATTGGTCTGTATGTGGAACCTGAACCAAAATGATTTTTACAACCTTGACTGTTCAGGTTCATTTTTGCACTTTCACCCTGCGGGCCGGAATGGAACCTTTGGCGGGCCAGATTTGGCCCCCGGGCCGCATGTTTGACACCTGTGGGTTAACTGGAGAGAAAAACTACAAAACTCACACTGGGTTAAGAACATTATGTGATATAAATAAACCTATTTAGCTAAAACAAGTAGCATACAAATGCTCTTTTGCTGTAAAACATTACACCTCATCTTTAGTAAAGACATAAATCTTGCCACTAATTGCAAGTTTAGACTTGAATACAATTAAAACATGTTCAACAAGGTACATCACACCACAAAACAGATTCTGTTTCTACTTCATATGTGCATAAACTTTTTTATTAGGCATATACTGTAGCAGCACAACCTTGTCTGTCTTGTTTGATGAGGATGCATTTCATATCCTGTTGTGCTGCAAATATAAAGGGAAGGAAATGAGTTTCACAATGATCTGTTTCATTACTGGTTTCTATATGAACAGAAAAAAAGAGTATCTTCTTGCTTCAGTAAATTGCAGCAGAGGAGGGAACAAAAGAGATCAAATGGAAAGAGCACACCCAGTGATTGTCTGACTGACTTAAACTGTGTTCCCTTTGTAGTCATACTATAATATATAACCGAGAGAAACAATGGTTTTCTTTACATCTCACACAATGCAAAGAGAAACAGTGTGTCTTCTGTGTCACAGCTGATCTGTCGCAAATGTGACCTTATACAACATTAAAGTAAAGGTCACTTATTGTCAGCGTCTCCAAATCAGCCTGATTATAAGAGGATATGAGCCTTAACTCTTGTACTGTTTTACATCAGTCTTTCTGTTTCAGTGACCTTTGCTAACTTAGAAAAACAACACACCCTAAAAATATGTCTACATAAGTAACATATGGTGTTTTCAAGTCCAGAAACAACTCCCACACATGACCTGCAATGATATATTTACAATATCATATGTGATTATATCAGTGCTGGTAGGACGTTGTGCAGGAGTTACTTTTCAAGTTTTGATCCAGTCGTTCCCTTTGTTATGCAAAGTTTGGTTGCTTTTGGTTTGTAATTTCTGTAATTGTGAGATTATAAAGATTTCCCTGTTTGGATGAAGATCAGGAGGCTCAATTAAACCTCAAGGCCAGGGAAAACTCAACGGAGAGCAGTATTTTACAACCAGAAAATGATACATGTTCGAGATTTCTGTATCAGATAATGTTGTTAGTGTAGACGGGAGGTTCCAAACATATCTTTTGTGTCTTCTACTATGCTCCAAGAAGAGAACAACATTAAAAAAAGTACAAAAAATACACAAAAGTAGTAATTTTTGTACATTTTTTAAAAATGTTGTTCTATTCTTGTAGCATCTTAAATGCAATTTTAATATTTTACTTAGTTTTAGTGTCATTATATTTAAAGGGGTCATATTTTGCTAAACCCAATTTTAATTAGTCTTTGGTACGTTTATTTGTGTATTTGGGGACTAATAGTTAAAAAAATATATGAATATGAACCCTCCAGGTGCTGCAAAGCTATCTTTATATTCATTCTGGCAAAAACTGAGTGGATTTCTACAGCCCATTTCAATTCATTCTTAATTTGTTACGTTTTATAACTAGTTACGTCACAACATTTGTACATATAAGGTCAAGACTTCTGACAAACATTTCTCCGAGTATGACATAATTGTTTGTCAGCAGCAGCCGTTGTAGTAAAAACTGAAAATATGTCCAAACTTTGAGCCGATTACCTAAAATGTTCAGTTGTTGGTTGAACGGGACAGAGCAATGCATTCAACAACCTGGAGGGGGTGGGCCGTGAAGTGGCTCATTTGCATTTAAAAGGCTAGTGCTCAAAACCCCCCTTCCCCCCTTTGATGTCATTACTCAGAAATAGGGTTGAAGATGGACCTGTGGAGTTCAATTAATGAAGAATTCAGATCCAAGCATAGCATTTACAGTTTATGTAGACCACAGGGAAATGTTTGAAAATGCATAATTCTATTTTAAAAAGGTAAAATATCACTCCTTTAATGTTATTTTCATCTTTTTGCATCTTTTTTCTCCCACCTGCATTTGTCATGGCTTCGATAAGGTCATCATTTACAAACTTTTGCAAAGAATTCTTGTCTTCTATCTGATTAACCCTCTGGTATCCGGGTGCACCTTTTAGGCACACTTTGCACTTCGTTCTATAAAAACTTTATATTATTTTTCACAATTTAAATAAGGTTAGGATTCAAAAGTTGTTCATTTTTGCATGATCTTTAAAATTCTGGTCACCAACTAAAAATTACACATTGTAAACAAAAGAAAATTACAAGACTAGCATCTGTCTCCCAAGTGTGTCTAAAATGCACTATTTCTTCCATTTGATATGTATGATTAGGGCTGGCCTTGATTTACTAAAATAAAATCAAATTAGAGCAGAAAAAAAAATCAATATATAATATTTAATAGTTCGATTTATGGGTGTGCCTTTTTGGCACACTTGGTGACAGATGCTATTATTTTTGAACATTTGACTTAGCGCCAAAAATAATAATGCAAATTAACCAATGTTGGAGTTAATCATTTACATATGCCAGGCTGCAAAAATCAAATAATATGTGATCCACTTTTATGTAGTGTATTGAAAAAAATATATTTTTTTGTGTTTTTTGCATCTAAAAAATGGTTTGTTTACATTACAAACACGGCATTTAAAGGGTTAAAAAATGTGACAGTTATTGAGTATTTGGTATTTTTATTTACAGCTCAAGTTGATGAAATAGAAAAAAAGTGTAAAAGAATTAAACACAAACTGTATGAAATTCTTTTTTGACATTTTTCCACAAGTGTGCCAAAAAGGCACACTTGGTGCTTAGTAAGGGCCTTGCTGGACGGGATACCGGAGGGTTAAGCAAAATGAATTCATGTATCATGTTGTTGTGATGTATTAGTGATCTGATAAAAACACCTCTGCAGCCTATTTTGGGTCCTAAATTTGGGAAATCCAAGTACAGGCTGGTACTTTGACTGAATTATCATTTTTGTTCTTATAGAGGAAATTGTATAGTTCAGGGTCATTGGAAAACATACATCTTTGTTTGACGTCTGACTGCAAGAATTTGAAAAACCCCAACCCCCCCTCCTTGAAATGATGTCTTTGTGTGAAAAATGGAAACGAACATTTCCATTGAAAACACACAGAGGGCATGACCTCCTTGTCCTCAGCAGTATGGCCCCAGATGACATGGTTTTCTGCAGGAGAAAAAATGGAGCGGGACCCCCTCCCTGAGAAACAGAATGGGGGGTTTCACTGCAAAGAGAAGCTGAAGTGACAGAGCTGATAACCCTGTGCCATTGTGTGTCTGCCTGCCAAGCCTCTCTGTTTCACTGCAGTGTGTAAAACATGATGGAGATAACAGCAAACCCCAAACATTCCCCAAAAGAAAAAACAAACCCTGCATTTTTCACCCCTGCTTAAGCAAACACCATTGCTGACCGCAACAGTAAGACCACCGCATTTCAAAGAGAGGAAAATTTTGTTTTGCTATAGGGACAAAGTGGCGTTTGGGAATCTAATAGGAAAATATACTGTCTTTAAACAGAGAACATAGTGGTACATGCTGTTGAATAGGCTCATCCAGAGGCCAGTTCCTACAAAAAAGTGCATTTTAGTCTCACTTTCAGTTTACTTTAACCCATAAAGACCCAGTGTTACTTTCACAGTAGTTCACAGATGATTTTTTTTCTCTCCATTTAACCTTTGTTAGGTAATTTATCACAATTTAATATAATATTATCCTTTATATTTTTGCCTTTTTCAGTGAAAATCAGGTATTTTCCAATATTTAATTTACTGATCATATAGATGTTCATAAAAGCTTAGGTTAAAGTTGAGGTTTTTTATATTGAAAACAGAAAACTGAGGAAAAAGTGATGTTTTCATTGATCCAACTCCATGGGTTTTACTGGCGAATCAATGCTGTAGAAGATGACGGTGTTTCCATGCTAACTACGGAGCCTCTGAACATCCAAATGGGTCAAATTTGATGACCATGAAAAGGCGACAAACTGCATTTTACATCAGTTATTTACATGTATTGATAGGATTAGTGGATCAACAGGTATTGAACAATTTAGATCAGTAGATGGTTTTGGTCAGTGGTGGATGTTTGGGTCTTTATGGGTTAAAGGGGTCATATTTTGCTAAACCCACTTTTATTTGCCTTTAGTACATTTCTTTGTGTATGTGGACCCTAATACTTATAAAAGTTTGAATTTGAACCCTCCACGTGCTGCAAAGCTATCTTTATATTCATTCTGGCAAAAATCAAGATTTCTACAACCCGTTTTATTTCCTGCTTAATTTCTCACGTTTTATAAAAAGTTACGTTACAATATTTGCACATATAAGGTCAAGACTTCCAACGAACATTTCTCCGAATATGCCATAATTGTTTGTCAGCAGCAAAGGTTGTAGCAAAAACTGAAAATATGTCCAAACTTTGAGGCGATTAACTAAAATGTCCAGTTGTTGGTTGAACGGGACAGAGCAGCACAGCCAATAATGTGGAGGGGGTGGGATTTGAAGTGGCTCATTTGCATTTAAAGAACCAGCACTCAAAATGACCTCTCTAGTGTCATAACTCAGAAATATTGTTGAAGATGGACCTGTGGAGTTGAATTAATGAAGAATTCAGACCCAAGTATAGCATTTACAGTTTATGTAGACCACAGGGAAATGTTTTAAAATGCATAATTCCATTTTAAAAAAAAGCAAAAATTTCACTCCTTTAACACTTCAAATGTGATGTTTTGCTTATTAATGTATAGTATGTTACTTCTAAGAACAAACTAGTTTACGATATATACCAGTTATTCCATATGGTATTGCTAAACACTATAACACAATGAGCTTTAAGCATGAATCTGACCCGGAAAACTAAATGACCTCTGAACCCCTGACAGTTATTGGAAATGGGAAATATCTGCAGGCAAGTCATGCTTTCCTGAGTCATGTTCAGATTTATTTTCCTATTCTTGAGCCAGTGTTCATTACAATTGAGACAGTGTGTCTTTCATTTATTTGTATTACTGGTCTGCTTTTGGAAATTCATTTACATTTTTTAAATCAATTTTACCATTTTAACAATAGGAGACATCTGTTTTAGATGTCCCATACTAAAGCTGCTGAAAAAACATGTTTTCCCCTAAGTTAAACCCAATTGTACATGCATGCATTTCAATATCCAACCTTTGTAATGTGATTTATCACCATTTGATATAATATTGTTTCCACATTTTGCATTTTTCAGCATAAAAAAAGGTATTTTCCAGTATTTAATTATATTGTATTGTAATTTACTGATCATGTAAGATGCTCATCAAAGCTCAGAGTAAATTCTAAGATTATTAAAAGGGATTAACTGAAACAAAAAGGACTTTTCCAGCAAAATTCCTACTGCCATTTGTATACAAAAACTACATGGGTTTTAGTGGTGAATCAATGTTGCAGAATATTCATGTTTTCTTGTTAACTATGGAGCCTCTGAACACCCAAATGGGTCACATCTGATGTTTCTGAAAAGCTGAGAAAATGCATTTTACCTGAATTATTTACTTGTATTGACAGGATTAGTGGTTGAAAAGTTATTAAACGTTGTAGATCAGTAGATGTTTTTGTTTAGGTGTTATTTGTAATGTGATTTATCACCATTTGATATAATATTGTTTCCACATTTTGCATTTTTCAATACAAACAAGGTATTTTCCAGTATTTAATTATATTGTATTGTAATTTACTGATCATGTAAGATGCTCATCAAAGCTCAGAGTAAATTCTAAGATTATTAAGAGGGATTAACTGAAACAAAAAGGACTTTTCCAGCAAAATTCCTACTGCCATTTGTATACAAAAACTACATGGGTTTTAGTGGTGAATCAATGTTGCAGAATATTCATGTTTTCTTGTTAACTATGGAGCCTCTGAACACCCAAATGGGTCACATCTGATGTTTCTGAAAAGCTGAGAAAATGCATTTTACCTGAATTATTTACTTGTATTGACAGGATTAGTGGTTGAAAAGTTATTAAACGTTGTAGATCAGTAGATGTTTTTGTTTAGGTGTTATTTGTAATGTGATTTATCACCATTTGATATAATATTGTTTCCACATTTTGCATTTTTCAATACAAACAAGGTATTTTCCAGTATTTAATTATATTGTATTGTAATTACTGATCATGTAAGATGCTCATCAAAGCTCAGAGTAAATTCTAAGATTATTAAGAGGGATTAACTGAAACAAAAAGGACTTTTCCAGCAAAATTCCTACTGCCATTTGTATACAAAAACTACATGGGTTTTAGTGGTGAATCAATGTTGCAGAATATTCATGTTTTCTTGTTAACTATGGAGCCTCTGAACACCCAAATGGGTCACATCTGATGTTTCTGAAAAGCTGAGAAAATGCATTTTACCTGAATTATTTACTTGTATTGACAGGATTAGTGGTTGAAAAGTTATTAAACGTTGTAGATCAGTAGATGTTTTTGTTTAGGTGTTATTTGTAATGTGATTTATCACCATTGATATAATATTGTTTCCACATTTTGCATTTTTCAATACAAACAAGGTATTTTCCAGTATTTAATTATATTGTATTGTAATTTACTGATCATGTAAGATGCTCATCAAAGCTCAGAGTAAATTCTAAGATTATTAAGAGGGATTAACTGAAACAAAAAGGACTTTTCCAGCAAAATTCCTACTGCCATTTGTATACAAAAACTACATGGGTTTTAGTGGTGAATCAATGTTGCAGAATATTCATGTTTTCTTGTTAACTATGGAGCCTCTGAACACCCAAATGGGTCACATCTGATGTTTCTGAAAAGCTGAGAAAATGCATTTTACCTGAATTATTTACTTGTATTGACAGGATTAGTGGTTGAAAAGTTATTAAACGTTGTAGATCAGTAGATGTTTTTGTTTAGGTGTTATTTGTAATGTGATTTATCACCATTTGATATAATATTGTTTCCACATTTTGCATTTTTCAATACAAACAAGGTATTTTCCAGTATTTAATTATATTGTATTGTAATTTACTGATCATGTAAAATGCTCATCAAAGCTCAGAGTAAAATCTAAGGTTATTAAAAGTGATTAACTGAAGCAAAGAGACTTTTTCAGCAAAATTCCTACTGCCATTTGTATACAAAACTACAAAATTCCTGCAAAATTCCAACTACAATTTGTATACAAAAACTACATGGGGTTAGTGGTGAATCAATGTTGCAGAATATTCATGTTTTCTTGTTAACTATGGAGCCACTGAACATCCAAATGGGTCACATCTGATGTTTCTGAAAAGCTGAGAATAAGCATTTTACCTGAATTATTTACTTGTATTGATAGGATTAATGGTTGAAAAGTTATTAAACACTGTAAATCAGTAGATGTTTTTGTTTGGGTGTTTGAGGGTTAAAGGATTAGTATCTAGATCTAGTGATACAGTGGTGATTTTTTTTGCGGCAGTCTTCTTAAACACAAACTAACCAACTGAACAAACTCAGATTAACGCTGTATTGTTGCAGTCGATTACTTCATCGCTCATTTTAGGTCTTCTCCTCATTGAACTGTTTGTCCAAGAGCTACATCCTGCTCACCATCAGTAACAACAGAACCAATTTGTTTGCTTTTTACTTATCACAAGAAATTAAGACTTATTTAACGACACACAGAGTAGAAGAGAAAAAAAAATCAAAGCTGCTCTGCATCCTAGCGAGGTGGCCCCAACATAAACAGCGATCTGTTGAGCAGCAGAGTAAACTTCCTCTGCTTGCACTGGTGCACACACTTCCTGAGGGGATTGAGAGATGCATCAGACTGAACCCGGTTCTCCATAACGACTGGAAGTGTTTCACTCTGCAAGCAAATGAGTCAACCAGGCAAATTCAAACCACATGCTGATTGCACTTCCCTCTCCATCCTCACATGTTTTTCTGAATAAAACCTCCTGAGATAAACTAAAACAAGACTGAATATTTGTTTAATTTTACCTTAAGAGTATTGTCATTGTGAGACATTAACTCCTTATGTATCCTTTATATTCATCTTTTAACTGTCAAAGACCTAAAAGACCAAACACTTCTATTTATCTAAAATGTTTAATAACTTTTGAACCACTAATCCAGTGTTTTTCAACCTTGGGGTCAGGACTCCATGTGGGGTCACCTGGAATTCAAATGGGGTCGCCTGAAATTTGTAGAGAAAAATAAAAATAAAAACCTACTAAAAAAAATATATGGTGAGTCGAGAGAGACAATCACAATACATAAAAGACATGACAAACTGTGAAGCTGAAACTGAAGCACTGTGGTTCTGTTTATCTGTCAAATGTTCATTGTGGTCAATTTCAGATGCTGCAGCTCTTTCATAATTCATAGTTTAAGTTCTTGTTTGTTCAGTATTAATTGTCAGCCTTGTAAATCCAAGCTGGACTGACTGGACATATCCTGACCAAGGAAAATAAAATTCTCACTTTGTGCAGTAATCTACACCTGGCTTTTCTGCCTCCGTCCATAATAATATACATTATATAGACTAAATGTCATCTAAAATTGACGTTCATTTGCAACATAGTATAGCAAACTATTATATGATCAAAAACAAATTAATTTTAGCCCAAAAAAAAAAAGAAAAAAAGGCTCTGTTTTGAATGTCTTGAAATTTGTGATGTTAAAATGGGGTCACGAGCCAAAAAAGGTTGGGAACCACTGCACTAATCCTCTTATTGTACTGAAATAATTCAGGTAAGGTGCAGTTTCTCAGCTTTAAATATGTCTTTTTTGGACATTCAGATGCTCTGTAGTGACCATAGAAACGCTGATTGTCTGCAACATTGATTCACTAATAAAACCCATGTAGTTTGACAAATGACAGTGCTTGTAGAGGCTTTCTAAAAATATGTTTAGGATATATTTTGCTGAAAAAGTCCCTTTTTTGCAGGTTTGTCTGTTCTAATATAGCAACTTTTAAATCTACTATGAGCTTGTATGAGCATCTTCATGATCAGTAAAATAAATGAAGGAAAATATCTAATTTTCACTGAAAAAAAAAAACAAAATTCAGAGGATAATATTATAATTAACCCTTTCATTCATAGTGGACACTACAGTGGACAGCTATTCTACAGCTGTTCTCTTGTGTATTCATGGGTTTTGTTGTTTTAGTTCCATATCATTCAACACAGTGGACGCTTATGCACCATCTCATACACTGCAATTCATATCATTACTGTAACTTTTCTGATCTTGATAAACCTGATCTGCAGTAACATGTTTGAGAGTAAATCAATTACTAGTTGTTATTAGACTGTAATTAACAGTTTTCTTAAACACAGAGGGGTTTTTTTGTATATTATCTCCATGAAGTGAGTAATAACTAGTATTAGAGCATGCTAAAATCTGAGAAAACATCAGATTAGCGGCATTAAAAATGTTTTTATTTCATAGTTTTCACACAGTATGTCACTTTCTGATGATGGGTTTTAAATATGTGTTTCTTTGCTTCAAAAATTAAACATATGGTGTCCATCTGAGTGGACATTTTTGTAACTCCATCGAAAAATAGGTTCATGAAAAAAACCTCAATTGCATTTTTTTTCCCCAGATGCTTAAAGAGGAATAAAATCACTCAAAAAAAATATTGACTAAGGTTCTCATAATTCGTGCACGAAAGGGTTAATGGCGATCAATCACTCAGTAAAGGTTACATATCTAGAAAAAAAATCCTCAGTGTGTCACCACCGAAATAGTGTGTGGACTTTAAGGGTTAACAACACTTTTTTTTTGCACACTCTTCCGACAATGCCGTGTTTGGACAAATTTCCTCTCTTTAAGATGAGTTCAGCACTAACATGTTTTCTGAGAAACATGTCTGTCACTCGGTTGTTATGGTCAAAGTGGATTAACTAGCTGTTTCTACAAATTCAGTGCGTTTATTTTTGATTTCCTGCTCCATGACTGCAGATTAATATCTTTAATGGCACCAGCCCAACTGTAACAAACCCTTAACTACGAGGGTCTCGATCCTCAGCACCCTGAGAAACACTATAGCCAGTGAGAAAGTATAGTGCTGCATAACCGGACACATATCTACTTGGGAACAGTAGATATGTATGAGTTTTATCGGCCTGGGGGAGTCCCACCCAGGGAGACAGGAGAGGAAGCTGTGCAGATGGAGGTCAGAGTCGGGTGGCTCACATCCTACGCTCTATTTGTCCTGTTATTCCGATCTTCGCCAAGACATAGACAGAACCCTGACGGGGAATAATGTCTGGGGAATCTTCCCAAAATGCCTTTTTTTTTTTTTAAGCAGGGGATTTTTACTGTCAACATGACCATTTCATGACATGACACTTGGTAAGCCACAAGATTCCACTCGTATGAGGAGCTGCTCAGTGTGATCGCACAGATAAAATTGCCACAAAATCGCAAAAGTCACATAAAGTAGTGAAACTAGAAATCAGCTGGGTTCAGAACCTCCATTTGTCATCGAAATAGGCCCCTGATGCAACGTTAGCAGCATAAATTGGCACATGTAACATCCTCAAAGACTTTGAAGATCCTCCAACTAGTGTTCATCACTTCCATACATGATATCCCCCTGCGACTTCCTTCTTGTATTATGTTATTTCCAGGCTGTTGCTGGAATTGGCTAAAGGATGTTTGTCTTGACTTAAACAGGCACAGACCATCCTCAGATGTTAAATATATCTATATGGACATTAATCTTAACATTGCCTTGTTTTGGCATAGAATATTTCAAGAAGAGAGTACGTGTAATTATGGCCAGGACTTCCACATATTCCCCTGATTTGTTTTTGTTTCCTTTAACCCTTTATCAGGCAAATGACTATTTTTGGTCATTTCCAAATGCATTACAAGACACTAGTCACTTTTCCATTGGACATCTGTGCAAAACTTTACCAATATTTACTTAATGTCGAAAAAACAGAAGTGGGTAATGTCAGTTTTTCGATTAAATCACAAATGCGATGATTTGTTTATTATATATTGTTGTATGTGTTGTTGTTATATGTTTGTATATTATTTATTATATAACAGACAAACAGACAGACAGACAAACCCTGATGAAAACATAACCTCTGCTGTTTCACTTGGCGGAGGTAAAAATATCCAGGCCAGTATTTACAACATACAGACTACAAAGTCACAATGAAGAGTCTTCCTGAAGATGTGACCATGTTCACGTTGTCCTGCTCAGGTCATGGTGATACTTTGGCCAAGTTTAGTTGAAGCAGCAGCCGCGGTGGTGACCTGGGAAATCAGGATCTTTCCGTCAATACTTCAGAGACAAAGAGATGTCAGAGGATGATGACCTTTTCCTGTTAATCAGGGAGAGATTTGCAGAGCGGAAAAGACTCCTCCCCTCTGCTCCACCTCTGCTCAGCGTGATGAGGTTTCCATGTTTGTGTTGGCCGATGGCGGGATGAAGGTACCTGTATCCTATCTGGCAGAAGACTGGGATACACACACTTATCTCCTGGCTTTGTATGGAAAAGAGGAACTCCAAAACTTTATCAGTCCAGCTTGTTTATTATCCTTTGAGTTTTGGGCAAATATCCACATTACAGTCACGGAAAATAATACTAGACCACCTGTTGTTGTCTTCAATTTCTTGTTCATTTTAATGCCTGGTACAACTAAAGGTACATTTGTTTGGACAAATATAATGATAACAACAAAAATAGCTCATAAGAGTTTAATTTCAGAGCTGATATCTTGTCATTTTCCATGTTTTCTTGATAATAACCATAATAACATCAATATCTGTGGTGTTGTACTGCCAAAAACAGTGCTTTTTGGCATTCCCTGTTTTCTTTTCTGTCTGTTTTAGTCACATGATACACACAGGAGTTAGTACTTGATTACATAACCATTGTTTTTGATGACTTTTGATGGTCTAATAATTTTTTTCTGTGACTATATAACCCAGAATTACTCAGGGTAAGCACTCAAATAGATGCCAACATAATTCAGAAATACTCTAATTCAATCATTATACACCCATTTTTAATCCTTTTATAGAAATATCCTTCATACTGAGTTAAAGGTTTAATATCTACCATTTCTGTCATTAACCCTGCCATGTATGAATTGTGACAACCTTAGTCAAGATGTTTTCCTGAGTGTTTTTATTCCTCTTTAGGCATGAAAAAAACTATGCGATTGAATTGTTTTTAATGAACACATTTTTCGTGGAATTACAAAAATGTCCACTCAGCTGGACACCATGTGTTTAATTTTTAAAGCAAAGGAACATGTATTTAACACACAATATAAGAAAGTGATCTACTGTGTGAAAACTATGAAATAAAAACATTTTTAATGCTGTTAATCTGATATTTCTCACATTTGATCATACTCTAATACTAGTTATTACTCACTTCATGGAGATAATAATAAGAAAAAAAAAAAAACTTGTTCAAGAAAACTGTTAATTACAGTCTAATAACAATTAGCAATTGATTTACACTCAAACATGTGACTGCAAATCAGGTTTATCTAGAACAGCAAAGTTACAGTAATGGTATGAATGTCAGTGTAAGACATGTTGCATAAGCGTCCACTGTGTTGGCTGATATGGAACTAAAACAAAAAAAACATGAATATACAAGAGAACAGATGTAGAATAACTGTCCGCTGTCGTGACCACTATGTTAAACGTGTAACAATTCATTCATCAGTGTTATATTTTTATGGATTTGCTTTCTCAACAATGCTCAGAGAAATATATATATTTATTTGTGCATTTTATTTAGTTATCGTGCTTACAGGGAAACAGAAAAACACTGGATAAAACATCAGAGACACAGTAATAAAATGGAAGCAATAACTGTAATACAGCAGTGTTTTGGCTGCAGTGCATTTTTCCATCATTTATATGTCATTTTTTTGTTTACCTCCGCTATAGAAGGTACTGTAGCTTTATTGTGTTGTAATATTGTATTGTACTTGTACACTCTTGGCCGTAAAGTTGGAATAATTTAGTTTTCAGACATATTCCTCTTTTAATTCCTATTCATACACATCAGTAATCACCTTTGACCAGGTGTAATGGTTACACACTGAGTCCCAGTTACATTTTATGTATCAAGAATAAATCACATTTTCACAATTTCATGAGGTGATTTACAAATATTCTATTACAATTTTATGTGTTGTTGAAAGGCACTATTCTTAATACACTAAATGCATTTTTTTTTTTTTTTTTTTGACAGGTTGTGTTTCACGCCCAAATGTCTTTGAACTGGAGACTAAAAATCGTGAATCATTGTATTATAATCACGGTTGTTTCACTGTACATTATGATAAAAAAACACATAATAATAGCCTACACTGGCAAACTATAATGACTTAGTAGCCACTTATTAGTTGTTTAACCCTTAAATTTTGCTCTGATTTTAGTGTCCAATAGCCCTTTTTCCACCAGATTCCTGGGAACTTTTGTCTTAACGATACCAGGAATTAATCTACCTGGAATCTTTACCAAGAATCATTTGTTTTTGTTTTGATTGAGAGACCCCTCGCAGCACAAATTACATTCTGTGTTTCTTGGAGGAAAGCCACTTCTGATTTGTTTCACATGCACAGAGATCTCCAATGTGTTTTTTTATTGTATTTACTTTTTTTTTATTTTTACTTTCCATTAAAGAAAACATATTCTTCCATGAGCTGTAAACCTGAGGATCACAGAACTTTAAGAAAAAGAACTTCAGATTCACTTCGTCATTTGTATCCCAATATGAAACTCTTTGTGTCCTCCAGAGAAGTTCCTTCAGTTCTCCCAACAATAGCTCCATAGAAATGACCGGGAACTTTGAGGGCAGCCATTCATTGAGCTCTTTTCAAACATTATGGCCGAGCATTGGCTGAAGATGCATATCTAAGTATGATTTGACCTGAGCTTTCTTCGTGCCGGCTGAAGTTCAAGATTTGTCCAGAGCCCTGACCCACTTTCTTTCATTTACCCGTATCATGTTGACCGTGGGCTGTGACCCTGGTAATGTTATACAAATGTCATGCGTCACAGGACTGATGGCTCCCGTGGAAGAGGTTAGGAATAGAGGTATTGTCAGAGGGGCCTTTGTAGAAACATGCAAACCTCTAGAAAAATGAACAATGCAGGGAAAAATCCAACCAGAGAAGGGCAAAAACACATCAAAGTCTACTTAATACGAGCTACAAATGACTGCAGCCACACCATGCATCCAAATAAACTACAGTATTTAAATACTTTTGAATCTGGGTGCTTCTATGAAACTGGTCCCTAAAAACAGGACATGAGGGCTCAAAATTAACCTGATGTAGACTAATGTTATGAAGCAAGTTTGGAAGCACTTTGGGTCTATTTTAAAAATAAATACTTACTGAGATAAAAGAGAAACTATTTTTCAGATAAAACACATTTCTATATTATTTTACATTTTTTTGTAATACAAAGATTCGCATGTAACATGGTCAAAAGACACAAAAATTATACACTACTGTTTTATTGAATATCTCTTTATTCTCTCTCAGGTACATTTTGGGAATTGAACTAATTATGCAAGGCAGAGTGTTTCACAAAAATGTCCGCTGTTGTAAAATCAATTGCGATTTATATGCGTTTAACTGGGCAGGTTCCGCATGTAACACCAGTGGACACGATGGGTTACACACAAAACCTGGAATGAGACTGAGATTCATGAAAAACCTACATGTTTGGATTGGAAAAACCACTAGGATCAACAAATTTAACACAGTGTCTTTATTTATAGTGCTATATAAGACCATTTCAAGTCATGTTTTCGAGATCAAATGCACTGACACCTAGGTAGTTTTTCCTGTCCCAATTTTGGTCCTATTTTTGGCCCAAATATTTGATGAAAAATTAATTAATTTTGGGATGGCACAGAGCAAGAGTATAATTTTTTTTTGCATTTATCTGAGGTCATCATTAGGTACATCCTGGGGGGTGATTTGTCTACATTTGTCTTTTATTATTGGGTCTAAAAAAGCTGGCAAAGTGCAAGGTGCCAAAATGTACCCAGTTTCATAGAAGCACCCAGCTTATTTTACTTGAGTTTACTAAGTGAGCTGATAAAGTGTACAATGTCTGAGTCTAACAAGAATTTCCATAAACTACACAGTCAACAAATCAATATTTTTATCTGTCTCACAACTGACATCCTAATATATCCTTATGGTCTGTCAGATAACAGTGAATTGTTGAAGTAAAACCTCTTAATGACACATATTTGTATCCTAATCTATTCTTTTCAATGCTCAGTAACATTTGAACTTATTTAAAATGTTAGAGGTCAACTCTCTTTGAAACCAGATGTAATTTTTGATCATTTTCAGTCATTTAATGCTGTTATTTGTGTGTTTGATCATAATACAGTTGCATAGTTTATATGCTGGGAAAAATGCCATTGTGTACGTACTACCTCTGCCAATAAATTAGTATTCAAGAAGCAGATGACCTTATCACGTATGGTGCTTTCTGATCCTGCATGTAATGTAATGCTGCACCCAACAAAGACTTTTCAAGACTGACAGAAGGATAACAATTGTATGAAGATACACTCTTGCTCATAAAGTTGGAATAATTTCTTTTTTTTAATCTTTTCTCATGAAAAGATTGTGACAATGTGAATTATTCATGATAGATAAAGTGTAACTAGGACTCAGAATGTAATCATTGCACCCGGTCAAAGGTGATTACAGATGTGTATGAATAGGAATATAAAGAGGAATGAACAAATCATTGCATTTGTGATTTAATGGAAAAAAACACATTACGCGCTTCAGTTTTTTTGATATTTAGCAAATATCGGTAAAGTTTTACGCATATGTCCAATGGAAAAGTGACTTGTGTCATTGTAATGTGTTAAGACTCGACTCTTGGTGTGGACCCAAATGCACGAGACGCAATTGTCAGTGGTCAAAAAAGGATTTATTTTAACAAAAGTTCTCAAAGTACAAAAGATTAACAAAAAGAGAAAGCACAACGTGCTCTAAAAATTTCTAACAACAAAAGGAGAAGTACAACGTACTTTAAACAAACAAAAAGCCATGAGTAGAAAACATGGAGTTCAAGATTCTCAAGACTAGATACTTAACAGAACGCTCTTCACAAGACCACAGATAACGACGCACTGACAAGAGACAAAGGGAGCGGGGAGAATATATAAGGGAGGCAGGGATCACAAACAGGTGTGGACAATTATGAGGAGACAGCAGGTGCAGGCAATGATGGGACAGGGAAGACAAAGACAAGACTGACAGAGTGCAGACAGAACAGGAAGGAAACCACCATCACCAAAATAAAACAGGAAAAGACAAAAACCCAAAACTAAATCAACATAAACGTCGACGCATGACAGTACCCCCCCCACCAGGTCCGACTCCTGGCGGACCAGGAGAGGCAGACTGTCCAGAATGAAAGTCTCTGATGAGCTGCTTGTCCAAAATGTCTCTTGAAGGAACCCACATTCTTTCTTCTGGACCATACCCCTCCCAGTCCACCAAGTACTGGTGACCTCTGCCCCTCCGTCGGACTGCCAAAAGTCTCTTGACCGTGTAGACTAGACCCCCATCAACAGTCCGAGGCGGTGGAGGAGGCGTGACTGGAGGAACCAAAGGACTCTGGACAACTGGCTTGAGCCGGCTTACGTGGAAGGTAGGATGAACACGAAGTGACCTGGGCAGACGGAGACGCACGGATACAGGGTTAATCACCTTGGAAACTGGGAATGGTCCAACAAACCTGGGAGCGAGCTTCCTGGATTCCACGTTGAGCGGAAGATCCCGGGTGGAGAGCCAAACCTGCTGCCCCGGTCTGTACCCCGGTACCGCGCGCCGCCGGCGATCAGCCACCATTTTCATCCGAGAGGCATTGCGAGTGAGAATCTTGCGGGCAGCAGCCCACACCCGGTGGCATCTCCTCACCAAGCTATGCGCGGACGGCACCACAACCTCTTTTTCAGCACTAGGAAACAAAGGAGGTTGAAAACCATAGGCACAATGAAAGGGGGACAGACCGGTAGCAGCGGTAGGCAAGGTGTTATGGGCATACTCCACCCAGGCCAGGTGCTCACTCCAGGATGCCGGATTCTGCGACACCAGGCAACGTAGGCAGGTCTCGAGCTCTTGATTAAGGCGCTCCGTCTGCCCATTCGACTGTGGATGGTATCCTGATGTCAGGCTGGCTGTGGCACCTAGAAGAGAGCAAAACTCTTTCCAAAATTTCGAGGTGAACTGGGGGCCCCGGTCAGAAACAACATCTTTAGGTATGCCGTGGAGTCTGACTACTTCAGTAAGAAGGAGTTTAGCCGTTTCCTTAGCTGAAGGCAGTTTAGTCAAGGCCAAAAAATGAACCATCTTAGTGAATCTATCCACAATAGTTAGTATTGTAGTATTGCCCCTCGAGGGAGGGAGACCTGTGACAAAATCTAGAGAGATGTCTGACCATGGTCGGCTAGGGACAGGCAGAGGCTGGAGCAAACCTTGTTGTGGCCTGGAGGAGGTCTTATTACGGGCACAGATGGTGCATGCAGCCACGTAGTTCTTGACATCTTGGTCAAGGGAAGGCCACCAGAACTTCTGGCGAACCACAAACGAAGTTCTGCGAGCCCCAGGATGACAAGTCAGCAGGGAGGTGTGAGCCCAGTGAATGACCTGTGACCTTAGTGAGGAGGGAACAAACAATCGGTTAGGTGGACAACTGCTAGGTGCTGGACTCACACTGGCCTCCCGCTTGACCTGATCTTCTATAGGCCAGCTGACCGCTCCGACCACATTGGAAGGTGGAAGGATGGGTTCAGGGTCTTTGGCCATCGGCACTGGCTCATATAAACGAGAGAGAGCATCCGGTTTCCCGTTCTTGGACCCTGGTCTGTAAGACAAGGTAAAATTAAAACGGTTGAAAAACAATGACCACCTAGCCTGTCTGTAATTCAGGCGTTTAGCCTTACGAATATACTCCAAGTTTTTGTGATCGGTCCACACAATGAACGGTAACCGGGCCCCCTCTAACCAGTGCCGCCACTCCTCCAGAGCCACCTTCACGGCTAACAGTTCCTTGTTTCCTATATCATAATTTTTTTCGGCTGATGACAGTTTGCGTGAGAGAAACGCACATGGATGGAGCTTGTTGTCATGGGGAGAACGTTGAGACAAAACCCCTCCAATCCCCTCATTAGAGGAGTCAACCTCCACTACAAATTGCAACTCAGGGTTAGGAATGGTGAGTATGGGGGCCGAGGTGAAGGCTTTTTTAAGACGTTCAAAGGAATTGTTGGCTTGTTGTGACCAGACAAAGGAGGAATTTACTGATGTTAATGCATGTAAGGGAGCAGCCACAGAGCTAAAGTTTCTAATGAATTTTCTGTAGAAGTTTGCAAAACCTAAGAACTGTTGCACCTTCTTACGAGAATCTGGGACCGGCCAATCTCTCACAGCCTTCACCTTGGCGGGATCCATTTTCACCTTTCCTGGGGAAATGACAAAACCAAGAAAGGTTACAGAGGTGGTATGGAACTCGCACTTTTCTGCTTTTACAAACAATTGGTGTTTGAGTAAACGTTCTAACACCTGAGTAACATGCTGCTTGTGGGTCTCTAAGTCCTTTGAAAAAATCAAGATATCGTCAAGATACACATACACAAAACGGTTCAAGAAGTCCCGTAACACATTATTTACCATGCCCTGGAACACAGCTGGAGCGTTTGCCAACCCGAACGGCATGACAAGGTATTCAAAATGTCCTGATGGGGTGTTAAAACCGGTTTTCCACTCATCCCCTTCACGTATGCGGACCAAGTGATAGGCATTCCTTAGGTCTAATTTAGTAAAGTATTGGGCTCCCTGTAGCTGATCAAAAGCAGACGCCATCAATGGTAGGGGATGGCGATTCTTAACAGTGATTTCATTAAGAGGGCTGTAGTCTATACATGGACGGAGCGATCCATCTTTCTTAGCTACAAAGAAAAACCCTGCTCCCGCTGGTGAGGAGGAAGGACGAATCAACCCGGACTTAAGTGACTGTTCTATATATGCTTCCATTGCCTTAGTCTCAGTCTGTGACAAGGAGTACATGCGTCCCTTAGGGATAGGAGCCCCAGGCAACAGATCAATGGGACAGTCATAGTCACGGTGGGGGGGAAGAGAGGAAGCCCGAGACTTACTAAACACTTCCCTCAAGTGGTGATAGTGGGCAGGTACATTAGGTAAATCTGAACTCTCGGATTTCCCCTGATTCTGTGTGGTCATGGGTCTCTGGGAAAAGGAGGCAGTGGCTACATTGTGTTTGCTGCTGACGCAGTTATCCTTACAGTCTTTTCCCCAGGCCTCGATCCTGCCTGTGGCCCAGTCTATGGAGGGAGAATGTCTTTTAAGCCAGGGAAAGCCTAGCACAATGGGGTGAGCGAGTGATCTTACAATTTGAAAATCCACCAGTTCATTGTGGTCATCTATGTTCATCTGCAGGGGTTCTGTGTGATGAGAGACCTGAAAAAGTTCCACCCCAGTAATACCCCGAGCCGTGACCTTAGAAGGAAGCTCACACACCTTTAAATTCAAGCTTTTCACTAGAGCTTCGTCCATCAGGTTCTCATCTGCCCCTGAATCTATGAAAGCCCTCAACTCTACCCTGCTATTACGTAAAGTAAAAGTCACTGGAGTCAGAATGCGTCTGGGTGAGCTAGGAAGGGGATGTATGGTTGTGAGTTCTTGAAGTTCTGGAGAGAAACGAGGTTTTCTTACCCGACAGGCAGCCCTCAGATGTCCCTGCTGTCCGCAGTAAAAACAGCTCCCCTCCTGTCGACGGCGCTGCCGTTCTGCTGGGGAGAAGTGTGTGCGACCCAACTGCATGGGTTCCTCCTCTCCAGCAGGGGGCACCGAAGGAACGTAGGGTCTTGACGCAGATGTGGTTGAGTGTGGAGGAGCTGATTGGAACGAGCGCCTGCTGTCCTCGAAACGTCGCTCCTGGTCTCTCTCCCGATTTCGGATGTCCAGGCGGGTTGCCATGGTGATCAAGGTATCCAGGTCTGGAGGCTCCTCCAGCGGCGCAAGTTGATCCTTTAGGACTCCCGACAGCCCCCGGCGGAATGCGTCCTTCAAAGCCGCATCGTTCCAATCAGTGTTGTCTGCTGCTGAGCGGAAACGGATGGAATATTCTCCCACACTGAGGTTCCCCTGCCGTAGGTTCTCGAGCCTCCGGACCGCTTCACGAGTTGGAGCGACGTGGTCGAATACCCGCCGGAGAGCAGCGAAGAATGCCTCAGCAGACTGGCAGGAGGCGGCTCCCCGGTCCCACTCGCTGGTAGCCCACTCCGCTGCCCGTCCGGTGAGGTGGGATATGATGAACGCCAGCTTGGTATACTCAGATTCATAGATTACGGGAAACAGTTTAAAGTGTAGGTCACATTGAAAAATAAATGTTCTGCAGTCACCTGATTGTCCTGAGAATTTGTCGGGAGGGGCGAGCTGTGGCGAGGACCGGGGAGAAACGCTGACGGTGGGTTCGGCTGGCGGAGGCATTGAAGAGACGACAGGAACCATCCTGACGGGCTGGGTAGGAACCGCGTTCCCATGTTCCAGGTGAGTTAACATTCTATGCATGGTGTGATTCATTTCCAGAATCTGATTTGACATTTCCTGCTGGTCTCCTCGCTGCTGCTCTCTGAGCTGCTGCACAGCTTGGCTCAGAGCAGCAAGGTGTGCTTCCGATTCATAGAGCCGTCGTCCTTGTGCTCCTACTGCGGCCAAAACGGCTTCAGTCTCGGCTGGGTCCATTGTTGGGTCAGTGCGTACTGTTAAGACTCGACTCTTGGTGTGGACCCAAATGCACGAGACGCAATTGTCAGTGGTCAAAAAAGGATTTATTTTAACAAAAGTTCTCAAAGTACAAAAGATTAACAAAAAGAGAAAGCACAACGTGCTCTAAAAATTTCTAACAACAAAAGGAGAAGTACAACGTACTTTAAACAAACAAAAAGCCATGAGTAGAAAACATGGAGTTCAAGATTCTCAAGACTAGATACTTAACAGAACGCTCTTCACAAGACCACAGATAACGACGCACTGACAAGAGACAAAGGGAGCGGGGAGAATATATAAGGGAGGCAGGGATCACAAACAGGTGTGGACAATTATGAGGAGACAGCAGGTGCAGGCAATGATGGGACAGGGAAGACAAAGACAAGACTGACAGAGTGCAGACAGAACAGGAAGGAAACCACCATCACCAAAATAAAACAGGAAAAGACAAAAACCCAAAACTAAATCAACATAAACGTCGACGCATGACATAATGCATTTGAGAAACAAACCAAGAACATTACTCATGGTTGTTGACCTTCCACTGAATCTTCATTTTCTGAGCTCAGATCTCAACAAATTTATATCATATCACAGAAAGTATTTTACAGTACTTTAAACAAACAAAAATAAAGAACATGGAGTATTTTGGTTAATATATGATGCCATTTTCATTACTACAACCAAATACAAATGACAAACTGCGATTGTATTTTTCAAATACATATTTTAACCCTTTCATGCATAGTGGTCACTACAGTGGACAGCTATTCTACAGCTGTTCTCTTGTATATTCACAGATTTTGTTTTATTTGCTTAACAATCAACACAGTGGACGCTTATGCATCATCTCATACACTGCAATTCATACCATTAGTGTAGCTTTCCTGTTCTTGATAAACCTGATCTGCAGTAACATACTTGAGTATAACTCAATTGCTAATTGTTATTAGACTGTAATTAACAGGTTTTTTTTTTTTAAACAAAAAGATGTTTTTTTGCACATTATCTGAGTGTGTAATAACAAGTATTATTGTATGTTAAAATGTGAGAGAACATTAGATTAGCACAGGGGTGTCAAACTCAATTTAGTTCAGGGGCCACATTCAGCTAAATTTGATCTGATAAAAGAATAATATAGAAATAATGTCAACTCCCAACTTTTCTCTATGTTTTAGAG
The DNA here is from genome assembly GCF_902148855.1 of Sphaeramia orbicularis. Lineage (NCBI taxonomy): Eukaryota > Metazoa > Chordata > Actinopteri > Kurtiformes > Apogonidae > Sphaeramia > Sphaeramia orbicularis. The sequence continues at coordinate 19,228,140 of NC_043964.1, read as the reverse complement.
CAAAAAATTTAAATTTATGTTATGAAAACGTTTACATCTACAGACTATCCTTTCAACAGATGTGAATAACATGAACAATCTGAAAAAAATAAGTGTAATTTTAACAATATTCTGCCTCAGTTTATCATTTCCACATGTACATTAAAACTTACAGATCACAGTGGATCTACAAACACAGAAAACATTTAATAACAGGCAGAATCTTGTTAAAATTATAATTACTTCTCTTAAGATGTTTAAGGTTGTTCATATTTGTTCAAGTTATTCACTTTTTTTTTTTGCGAAATTATACTTTGTTTTTGTGTAAATACATGAAAATATTTATATTTACAAAGAGAGAAATGTGGAGTTGTCATTTCTATGTTATTACGATAGTATTTTATTGGCCCTGCCCACTTGAGATTGAATTGGTCTGAATGTGGAACCTGAACTAAAAGGATTGTTAATATCTTAGTGTAATTTTTGCATTCCACAAATTCATCCCAAGGGCCGGACTGGACCATTTGGAGGGCTGGATTTGGCCCCCAGGCCACATGTTTGACACCTGTAGATTAGCAGCATTAAAAATTTTTTTTTTTTTTTTCATAGTTTTTACACAGTATGTTGCTTCAAAAATGAAACACATGGTGTCCATCTGAGTGGATATTTTTGTAACTTCTTGAAAAATAGGTTCATAAAAAAAATTCAGTCACATTCTTTTTTTTGTGTAAAGAGGAATAAAAACACTCAGAAAAAAAAAAAAAAAAATCTTGATTAAGGTTCTCATAATTCATGCATGAAAGGATTAAGCACCTTTATTACATCATTGGTAATCTTAGTATTTTCCTTATTGCTCAAGCTGACTCATCCTTTGTGCAATAACAGAAGAACAAAGTTCTTCATGTTGCATTGTGATGTGGTTGATTAATACACAATAAAAGTTGCAAAACACATGCTCTTCATTGCCATTCCTAAGCTGTGATATTCACAATCAGCTGCTGAACACTATAATACACGTCACATTAGTAAGTAGTCAGTAAGGACAGACACTTTCGTTAACAACATACTGAACGTTAGTTGCAATAAATATGTGGTTTTCCCCTCACACATCAGGACATCACCAGGGCCGACTTTTTTATGACCCCTTTTAGTCCATACTGAGATAACCAGTGAATCTGATCAAAGACATCGGCAGACATCACATTCCTCTGCAGCCGTTACCTCAAAGGAAATGACTCACAGTCCAGCTACAGTAAACATTCACGACAACAAGCTGTGCTTTTTATCTTTGTCTTATTTCTGCTGCACCCCACGGCTTTGAAGATCCACAGCTATGTGCTGAAACCATCCCCAGACATTAAAGTTTCTTATTATAGCCCCTGTTTATTGGTCAGGGTGCAGTATTGTGTTTGTTTGCCAGACCTCCTGGATCCAGCACAACACTGTGAGAAAAGAATGATGGGAATGAGACAGTAATTTAAGTTTAATAAAAAAAAAAAAAATACTGTACAGAAGAATTAGAGGTGTTCATATCATTTATGTACATTAACCCTTTCATGCATAGTGGTCATTACAGTGGACAGTTATTCTACAGCTGTTCTCTTGTATATTCATGGGTTTTGTTGTTTTAGTTCCATATCAGCCAACACAGTGGACACTTATGCGCCATCCCATATACTGACATTTATACTATTACTGTCACTTTACTGTTCCTGATAAACATGATCTGCACTAACATGTTTGAGTGTAAATCAACTGCTTGTTATTGCTATTAGACTGTAATTTATAGTTGTTGTTTTTTTTACTTTTTTTTTTTTTTTTGCATATTATCTCCATGGAGTGTTTAATGACTAGTATTAGTATATGTTAAAATGTGAAAAAACATCAGATTAGCAGCACTAAAAATATTTTTATTTCATAGATTTCAAACAGTATATCACTAAATACATTGAAATATTATTTTAATTTAGATAGTTAAAGTCTTAAGTTTAATCACATATTAGTCAGTAGTCAGTGTTTTAAGATAGGATTCCTTTGTTTCACTTAGTAAGTTTTTAGGATGGTATAGGTTGGTTGTAACATCTTGGTCAGCATACATTTCCTCCTTGGGGTGGATCCTTCGTACTAAGTAATGCTTTATTTGTGGTCAGATCAAGTCAAATAAAAAAAAAAAAAAAATGAGACCGAGACGAATCCAGACTTATTCTTGGAGCTTCCAACAAAGGAACATGCTAACAGCATGTTTCTTTGCTTCAAAAATTAAATGCATGATGTCCAGCTGAATGGACATTTTTGCAACCCCATGAAAAATATTAAAATTCAGAATATCCATATGTGGGGGAAATAAAACATATAAAGATGGCTAAGTCATATTCCAGCTGCAGTGTTGCATAGTGCATAAGAATACTAATAAAAAAATAAAATTAAATATTTGTGATCTAACAAAAAGCTGTGATGTGACTGGATTAGGGATGTAACGATTACCGGTACAACAATAAACCGCGGTAAAATCACAGACGGTTAGTACTACCGTTTAAATTGTAATTATCATGATAACCGTGTTTGATTACCGCACTTTTAGGAGAAAAAACACCTATGTAAAGATCTGCTTTTGTGTCAAATATGTGAGTATAGTTTTAATTTATTGCAATTTTGATTTTATATACCTAATCTTTGGAACCAATATTCACTTTTTTAGGTTAATAAACAAATATTCAATCGCATTATTTTTTTAATGCCTGAAGAGGAATAAAAACACTCAGGAAAAAACATCTTGATCTTGATCTTGAAGGCTCTCATAATTCATGGATGAAAAGGTTAAAGTACTAATGCATCTGTGAACATTATAAGTAGTGTCACCAGCAAAATCTACAGTAAGTATGGAGAGTAAAACCTGCATTGAAATAGTGGGTTTTACTGTAATATATGATGATTTTGATTAACTTTACCGCTGCGTTCATGTGTATTTTGCATTTCACTGCCGTTGCTGTTTAAAGTTGCGCTTATGTAAACTACTTTATACACTGTCGGTTGTATAATCTACAGCAATGAATCAGATTTTATAAGATCATCATGTATTTGTAGCATCATTGTCCTTTAAGACCCTCTTATGTCTTAAGAGTCAACTCCATAAACAAATCTGAATCCAAGAGGGTTTTTAAAGAGTTTATTTAGTCTGAGAAGTTGGAAAATTTACTCAACCCATGAAGGAACATTTAATCCTTCAGTTCATCACAAACATTCAACATTCACTTACTAATATGTCATTTTTTTCTGTACATATGCACTGAATAAACCACAAACTGTTCATCCAGAAAGGGTTTAAATGAAAGTATGTGGTGTTTGAACTCTAGATCACAGGTGTCAAACATGCGGCCCGGGGGCCAAATCCGGCCTGCCAAAGGGTCCAGTCCGGCCCTTGGGATGAATTTGTCAAATGCAAAAATTACACTGAGATATTAACAATCCTTTAAGTTCAGGTTCCACAGTCAGACCAATTCAATCTCAACTGGGCAGGACCAGTCAAAAAATACTATCATAATAACACATAAATAATGACAACTCCAAATTGTTCTCTTTGTAAATGAAAATATTTTCATGTATTTACACTAAAATAAAGTATAATTTCACAAAAAAATCTGAATAACATAAACAAATATGAACAACCTGAAATGTCTTAAGAGAAGTAAGTGGAATTTTAACAAGATTCTGCCTGTTACTAAATGTTTTTGTGTATTTGTAGATCCACTGTGATCCTAAAGTTATAATGTACATATGGAAAGGATAAACTGCAGCAGAATATTGTTAAAATTACACATATTTTTTCAGTTTGTTCATGTTATTCACATTGTCTGAAAGGATAGTTTGTAGATGTAAACCTTTTCATAATGTAATTTTACTTTTTTCACTCTTAAACATAGAGAAAAGTTTGGAGTTGACATTATTTATATATTATTATGTTATTATTTTACTGGTCCGACCCACTTCAGATCAAATTTAGCTGAATGTGGCCCCTGAACTAAAATGAATTTGACACCCCTGCTCTAGATGAATACATATGCTTCACCTATATGGTTATTTGATGTAGTTGCATGATTTTAAAGTCTGTTTTCTATCACTCAGTCAAATTCCTCATAATTGAAAACTTTGCGAACCTAAATCTGATTCCTATTTTTGGGATTGTTTGCTTTCAGACGTTGAATAAAAGCATGTTTTTTCCACTGATCCCAGGGCCTTAAGTCCCTGTTTTATATCCCGGAGAACAGACGGCCTTTAGTGATGCTGGACGTGCAGCCTGTTGCCGTGGAAACCGTTGAGTCTGTTGTGTTGGCTGTGTCAGAGATCCGCCCTTTTGCCCTGACCCCTTCTCTCTATGGCGGCACACTTTCCCGGGGGGATTTCACATACAACATCTGCCCTGTTCCCCTTCCCCTCCTCTGTAAAGCCAGAGAGCTTCTGGACTGGCCTTTCACAATAAAGGCCATCTACACACACCTGCTGAGAGGGTCAAAGGTCAACGTCCAAGCATGAACACATATACCATGACCCGGCAAGTCTCCCACCTACGTAACATTCTCATGCAACACTGCCAAAGAGATCATGTTTAATGACAGTGACCAACAGAAAATTACACAATCTTATGTTTACTGAGGATAAATACATCACTTGTCCTACTTTAATCTATTGGTGGATTAAATCTAAACAACTTTTTTTGACAGAATGTCTATGCAGATTTATTAAAAGTAATGGAAATTAAGAGTAAAACTAAAAAATTCTGACAAAATGACAAAAAGTTGATGAAAATCACATGCAAAATTCAAAGCGAACAAAAGAAAATAGAGCTGCAGATTAAATCAGTTTAGTCTTCTTCTAAATAGTTTATAATAAATAAGAAAAAGATGTTTGAGTGATGTTTTTTGTGAATTATATTTGTTTCTTTCATCCTGCCTCTTTCAGCTTCTATAAATCAAGGCTCTGCTCATAATAGAATATGATAATATGTGAAACTAACACATATGTACTCATGTAACTTACTAAAACTAAAGTGAATTCAAGAAAAATGTAAAAACACATGGGAAAACCAGTGTCTTCTGTGATTGCAGTCTTAGTAAGAAGTTGAAAACTTATACTGTTGAATGAGTTTCTTTCCAGTTTTACCCTCCATATCACAACAGGTGAACAATTATATTGTAAGAAGTCAAATTATATCAGCAAATTCTTTCAACTTGAAATAAATGATGTGTATTATGATATAGTATATGATATAAGGCACAGGTGTCAAACATGTGGCCCGGGGGCCAAATCCAGCCCACCAAAGGGTCCAATCCGGCCCGTGGGATGAATTTGTGAAATGCAAAAATTACACTAAGATATTAACAATCCTTTCAGTTCAGGTTCCACATTCAGACCAATTCAATCTCCAGTGGGCAGGACCGGTAAAATACTATCATAACATATAAATAATGACAATTCCAAATGTTTCTCTTTGTAAATGTAAATATTTTCATGTATTTACACTAAAACAATGCATAATTTTGCAAAAATTGTGAATAACCTGAAATGTCTTAAGAGAAGCAAGCACAATTTTAACAATATTCTGCCTGTTACTCAATGTTTTGTGTGTTTGTAGATCCACTGTGATCTGTAAGTTATAATGTACATGTGTAAATGATGAACTGAAGCATAATATTGTTAAAATTACACTTATTTTTTCCATTTGTTCATGTTATTCACATCTTTTGAAAGGTTAGTTTGTAGATGCAAACCTGTTCATAATGTAAATGAACTTTTTTTGCTCTAAAACATAAAGAAAAGTTTGGAGTTGATATTATTTATATATTATTATGTTATTATTTTACTGGTCCGGCCCACTTCAGACCAAATTTGGCTGAATGTGGCCCCTGAACTAAAATGAGTTTGACACCCCTGGTATAAGGTATAAGTTTTCATGCAATTTCACAATTAATTCATGATATCAGTGATATATTCTAAAATATTTCCAAAATAAATCTGACAGTATAGTAAAACAAATGTGACCTTGCTATATTTGTAGCTGCTGAATCAGTTTTTAAACTCGAAAAATATGGTGAAATGCTAAATACTAAAAGTTGTGCTTCTTCCTCTCATTAAAGCATTATTTTTGTCTGTTACCTGTTTAATCTATCTTAATATTACAGGAATATCCTAAGAAAAAGATTGATATTTATGCTCTTTCTCATCCCATTTCACTCTTTCGTGTAATCCTTTTTTTCAAGTGTTGGAGTCTGAGAATCCCGTTGACGCACCCAGACACTCTCCCTTTTCATCTTCCCAGGTTGCACCGTCTCACGGCTCGGTCATGTGACTGTTGAATGCGGAGACAGACGGAGAGGGAGTTCCCCGCGGTGTCTGGTCGGCCTGAAGCGCTGCCTCTCTAGGCCCTGAAGGAATCGCCCGGCTCTCATCAATCTGCCTCCGCATTCCACAATAGCTGACAAAGGGACTCCACTCTCTCTGTGGCAGATGGCTTACCCTCAGGCTTTCCACGCCAAGCTCCCTTTGTTTAGGCTCTGGGGTTTGATGCTGAGACCTTTGCTCCTCCTCCTCCTCCTCCTCCAGTGTCAAAAAGGGATACCAGGGAGCAGAAGTTGAATTCAGAACGTCCATATGTGGGGGAAATAAAACACATAAAGATGGCTGAGTCATATTCCAGCTGCAGTGTTGCATAGTGCAAAAGAATAATGATAAAAAAAAGAAATTAAATATTTGAGTTCTAATAAAAAGATGTGATGTGACTGGATTAGGGATGTAACGATTACCGGTACAACAATAAACCGCAATAAAATCGCAGGCAGTTAGTATTACCGTTTAAATTCTAATTATCATGATAACCGTGTTTGATTACCACACTTTTAAGGGAAAAAACACACCTATGTAAAGATCTGCTTTTATGTCAAATATTTGAGTATAGTTTTAATTTATTCCAATTTTGATTTTATATACCTAATATTTGGAACCAATATTCACTTTTAAAGTCTTTGAAAAGGTTCGTTGAGCATCTGTGTGTTATTTATGCAATAAATTATATACATTTTTCAAATCGGACGTTATATATTTTTTGCGTTGCCTGGGCTTTTATGTTTATATAGTAGGTTAAAGTGAAAAAATAATAGGCAGATGATATAGATGAAGTTGTGCTGAAAAAAAAAAAAAAGATACCAAACATGGGTACAGTAAACATTTGTTTATATAGTATATAAAGGCAAAATCAAAAGTACTGAAAAATGGACAAAATAGGCTCAGACCACTAAGGGTTAATACTTGAATGTTTCTGCCAACACAAGGTACATTGTGCCTGTTATTTTATTTTATTTTTATTTTATTTTGTTTTATTTTGTTTTATTTTACTTTTAAATACAACTTGGTTAAATTATTTCAGTGTGTGTATCAGTACTTTTTGAACATTTTGAACACAATTTTGATAATACTGCGATAATAATGATAACCGTGATAATTTTGGTCACAATAACCGTGATATGAAATTTTCATATCGCTACATCTCTAGACTGGATTATGCACAGCTCTATTTCCCACAGGAATACAGGAGGTAAGTGTGGCCCCAGCAAACAGCAAGATGCTGCTTTCATACTAGAACTCCATTGTTGTCTGCAGCCAAGCAACATCAAGCCAAAACAATATGGGTTTGAAGAAGCATAAAGCTGTATTTGGTATCAAAATAGTCACCACTTTTAATTATGGTGCAGGCCATAGTGCTTTGCTGTGTGTAATTTGCATTGTTGATGTTTTAATTGTGCAGATGAAGATGAGCTTTGGGCTGACTCTGGTAGAGTTTATGTTTGATACTTTACATGTAATCAAAATAAATACAGGGGTCTTTGCAGGATAAACAGTTGCAGAAACAATTATTAGACCACTCTTGTTTTCTTCAATTTCTTGTTCATTTTAATGCCTGGTACAACTAAAGGTACATTTGTTCGGACAAATATAATGATAACAACAAAAACAGCTTTTAAGAGTTTAATTTCAGAGCTGATATCTATTCATTTTCCATGGTTGTCTTGATAATAACCATAATAACATCAATAGCTATAGCATTGTACTGCCAAAAACAGTGCTTTTAGACATTCCATGTTTTCTTTTCTGTTCGTTTTAGTCACATGATACACACAGGAGTTAGTGTTTGATTGCATAACCACTGTTTTTGATGACTTTTGATGGTCTAATAATTTTTTCTGTGACTGTATAACCCAGAATTATTTGGGGTAAGCACTCAAATAGATGCCAACATAATTCAGAAATACTCTAATTCAACCATTATACACCCATTTTTAATCCTTTTATAGAAATATCCTTCATACTGAGTTAAAGGTTTAATGAGTACAACTAAAGGTACATTCGTTTGGACAAATATAATGATAACAACAAAAATAGCTCATAAGAGTTTAATTTCAGAGCTGATATCTGGTCATTTTCCACGTTGTCTTGATAATAACCAAAATCACTTCAGTTCTTATGTCAATATCTATGGCATTGTACTGACAAAAACAGTGCTTTTAGACATTCCATGTTTTCTTTTCTGTCTGTTTTAGTCACATGATACACACAGGAGTTAGTACTTGATTGCATAACCATTGTTTCTGATGACTTTTGATGTTGACTGTCGACAAGTTTTTTCCACAACTGTAAAAGTGCAGTTCGTTTAAGGACCTTGTAACAATTTTATGGTCCGAGTGAAAGCCTTTTATTTGCATTTCTCTTCCCCTTCTGAAAGTGGAGGGAACTTCTCTCTTCTTTTACGATGTTAGATTTTCTAAAAGCCTGCACCATCTTTGACTGACTCCGCTCACCAATTAGCATGAAGCTTTCTCTCCAATAGAGAACACGTAACCCCGGCTTTTTGTGACGATGCAGCCTACGTTTAACACATCTGTTGTCTCCGATGTCTGAGCAAACCCACAGACAGGTCTGGTTTTAGTGATCCTTTTATTCAGCTGTGAAAGGACCTATAGGGTCTCCTGATAGATAGCCTTTATTCCAATGAAAATGGCACGCTGGATAAAGGGAAGAATGGGGAGCCACCACTCCAGAACACCCCCTGCCTGAAGCCCCTAAACATCCTTTTAAATGGCTCCTCTTAAACAGTTGGAGCTGAGCTGAGCCTAATCACGTTGAATGGAGAAACCATGTCTAAGCAAGTTTTATTTCCCGCCTCTGGAGCTTGGGCTCTCTCCTTTAACATCTCAACAGTCTGAAAAAAAAAAAATGGTTGGAGGAAATATTCATCTACAAGGAGTGATTTCCAAAAGACAAAACAAGATCCAAAAGAGAAATTTGGCAACTCTTTGCAAACTTGTAAAAATAAGTCATGAATGACCATAGATCTGTATTATTACTTATTCTCTTTTTTATAGAACTTTTGCTGTTTTGTATTTTTTTTTTTTTATGTCATTTTAATCTTGTTACAACCTCCCTTACATTTCACATGGCTTTTCTTTTGTTTTGATAAAGAAAATTCATCCAGATGTTATATCTAAATGTAATTTTTGCTATATACTGTGTTTTCCTCTGCCAATTAGTTACACAAAAAAACAAGAACAGCCATTTTAGATCCCGAACCTATGTTTTGGAAACATAAATCCAGAGAAAAATGTGAAATGTGAAATTAAAATTACTGGAGCGGTGTTTTTGTGAAATTGTTTGTATCTTCTTTCTGCTGCACACAAACTTCAACACCCATTCTGAAAAGGTTTAGTTGTGTAAAATTTTATTCACAATATGAAAAGTTTATTCACAATATGAAAAAAACTGAGAAAATTGACTATTTTAGGAAAACAAATGGTCTAATAAGTTGGAACGAGGCCTTGTTTACCACTGTGTAGTATCCTCTCTTCTTCTAAAAACAGTCCATTAACATCTGCGAACTTTAGAAATACTTTTTCACAGATTGATAAACTTCTACCCATCTTTACTGCCTCTCTAAGAGGCTCTTTTCTATCCAGTCATGTCACCAGTCACTTTTCCATTGACCCTCAAATTGCATGAATGTAACTTGCGCATAAAAATTTGCCTAAAGGAAAAACGGCAATTGTGCCAAAACTTGTTTTTCGATGAAAAGTTTTTGTGCTGGCAAAAGATGGTTTTTCAGGTAAACTGGTAAATCATGCAAAACTGCAAGGGAAAGACCTTTTCGCACAACTAGAGTCACATGAACAAAAAAAATGGATGTTGATGGATGTTACAACAAGCAAAAAAGAAGAGTTTTAAAACATAGTGCGTTTTGTGTGGACACATGATAAAACTGAATCATTTTTGAATTTAGGATGGGACAGAGGGGTAACAAGCCTTCTAGATTCAAAACAACAGATATTTATGTCCATTGCCATATTTGTCGAATGACTTCTTGTGTCATCTCGCAATAATAAATTTTTAAAAAATCATCGCATTTATGATTTAATGGAAAAACCAACATTACGCACTTCTGTTTTTATAACATTTAGTAAATATCAGTAAAGTTTTGCATATATGTCCAGTGGAAAAGCAACTAATGACCTGTTGCCTATATCTATAATTATTTGCAAAATGTATGGTCCTTCAGTTATTTCTTTTAGTTTTCCAGCTTTTTGTTACCTTTGTCTCAACCTTTTAGAAACATGTAGCTGTTACATTCCACAGTACCTTATTTTTGGTACATTTCTCAGTTTAAACATGTTCCATTGTCAATTAAATATCGGTTTGTAAGATTTTGTTTTTATTTGCATTTACACAGTGTCTCAACTTTCATAGAAATGGGGTTGTTTATACATATCACTCATATATTCACTTGCTTCAATTTTAATAAGTTCTTATACTGTTTACACATTCATACAAATATGTCTTCACTCGTTTCACTTTGTAAATTCAAAGTATAAACATGTGTCACATTTGCATATGGTCTGAGTTACTGTATCTAGGAGGATTAAGAGCAGGGAGGGGTGGGTTCCAGGGGTCAGAGGATGTTTACTGCAGCCCTTCAGCATCAGTGATCAGGACAGTGCGAGGATGGGAAGACAATAGACAAAACAATGTCCTATTTAAAGATGGGTCACTTCTATTTTTATAACAGTAAAGAGGCCACCGGACATGGGTCATAGACACAAATTAATACTTGTCTTTGTCTAATTTATTTCTACATTCCGCTGATAAATATACTGGGGAAACATACTAGACGGAGGTGATTTCAGGCCTAATGTTGTTATTATTTTAGAGACGTTTAACCCTTTGATGCATGAATAATGAGAACCTTAGTCAAGATTTTTTTTCCTGAGTGTTTTTATTCCTCTTTAGGCATGAAAAAAAACCCTAATGAACCTACTTTTTATGGAGTTACAAAAATGTCCACACAGTTGGACACCATGAGTTTAATTTTTGAAGCAAAGAAACATGTATTTAAAACTCAATATCAGAAAGTGTTATACTGTGTGATAACTATGAAAAAAAACCCAAAACATTTTGAATGCAGCTAATCTGAGGTTTTCTCATATTTTAACATACTCTAACACTAGTTATTACTCACTTCATGGAGATAATATGCAAAAAAAAAACTGTTTGTTTAAGAAAACTGTTATTTACTGTCTAATAACAACTAGCAATTACTTTACACTCAAACATGTTAGTGCAGATCAGGTTCATAGAGAACAGCAAAGTTACAGTAATGGTATGAATTACAGTGTATAAGATGGTGCATAAGCGTCCGTTGTGCTGGCTGATATGGAAATAAAACAACAAAGCCCACAAAGATGCAAGAGAACAGCTGTAGAATAACTTTCCACTGTAGTGACCAGTATGCATGAAAGAGTTAAGGCAGGGCTGTCAAACTCATTTTAGTTCAGGGGCCACATTAAAAGCCAAATTTGATCTGAAGTGGGCTGAACCAGTAAAATAAAAATATAATAATATATAAATAATGTCATCTCCAAACTTTCCTCTATGTTTTAGAGCGACAAAAGTAAAATTATGCAATTAAAATGTTTACATCTACCAACTATCCTTTAAAACAATGTGAATAACATAAACAAACTGAAATTTCTTAAGAAAACTGAGTGCAATTTTGACAAAATTATGTCTCAGTTTATCATTTAAATGTATAAATTACAATTTACAGATCACAGTGGATCAACAAATACACAAAAGATTTAATAACAGGCAGAATATTGTTAAAATTACACTTCAGACATTTTAACCCTTTCGTGCATGAATTATAAGAACCTTTATTAAGATTTTTTTTCCTGAGTGTTTTTATTCCTCTTTAGGCATGAAAAAACAAAACAAAACAACGTGACTGAATTTTTTTTTTTTTTTTAAATCAACCTGTTTTCCATGGAGTTACAAAAATGTCCACTCAGCTACACCATGAATTTTATTCTTGAAGCAAAGAAACATGTATTTAAAACCCAATATCATAAAGTGATATGAAAACAGTGAAATGAAACCATGTTTAATGCAGCTAATCTGATGTTTTCTCACATTTGAACATATTCTAATACTAGTTATAACTCACTTGATGGAGATAATATGCAAAAAATAAATATTAACAATTGATTTCCACTCACGAACCAATCAAGAACAGCAAAGTTACAATAATGGTATGAATTGCAGTTCATGAGATGACGCATAAGTGTCCACTGTGTTGGTTGATATGGAACTAAAAACAACAAAAACCCATGAATATACAAGAGTAAAACTGTAGAGTAACTGCCCACTGTAGTGACCACTATGCATGAAAGGGTTAAAATGTTCATATTTGTTCAGGTTATTCGTGTTTTTGTGAAATGTTAGTTTGTTTTAGAGTAAATGCAGTGAAATGACATGAAAATGTTTACATTTACAAAGACAAAAATTTGGAGTTGTGATCATTTATAGGTTATTATGATAGTATTTTACCTGAAATTGGTTTGTATGTGGAACCTGAACTAAAATGATTAATGTCTTCAGTGTAATTTTTGCATTTCACAAATTCATTCCAGGGGCCAGACTGGACCCTTTGATGGGCCGGATTTGGCCCCCGGGCCGCATGTTTGACACCTGTGGGTTAAGAGGTTTGATTGAGCCTGTTAGTTCAGTAAAGCAGCAGGAAGTGTTGTGTTCATACTCTGACATCATCTCATGCAGTTGTCCCATCAGGCTAACATCCAGGAGGATTTTTCAGATATCGGTGACCGTCCTGGACATATCCTGTGTGTTTTTCCTGTTGTCAGTGATGTTCTGTCTTCATTGTCTGTCCTGCTTGTGAGATCCCCCTTTAAATCAAAATAGACACTTGTGGCCGGACACAAAGAGCCGCATTGTTTCTCTGTGAAAGGACAGCATGTGCTTTGCTAATGCCGCACTTGCAGCAGCCAACCTCCGGGACAACTTCTACATTCAGCCTTTGATTAAGGAGCACATTTATGCATGGATGACTTCCTCCAAGGTGTCTGGAGGTTGTGGGAAAGGGCCAGTGTGTAAGTGTGGCCTCAATTGGGGGCCACTCCTGCTTCTGCCAATAGATGATGGAGGTCACATGACTGTCGCTGTTGGACAAATGCAACTCTGTGGTTATAAAAGGACAGTCACGATGGACTGCTTCTGATTTCTCCCCCTATTTAAAAGGACACAAAAACAGATTTACACATTTACTGGTTGGAATCAGTATGCTTGTTAGGGTCATGAATGAGCCCCAGTAGACTATTAAAACATCAAAAATAAGTTGAATTTGGCTTTTAGGTTTAGGTTTTTAGTACATAATGCTGGAAATTCTTCAGAAAAAGAGATTAATGTTTGGATGATGAAAAGCTTAAACCAATATTTGTGAAATAAGTGTGAAACAATTGCCAAATTTCCTGAAAGCTGATAAAGAAATGATGGTTCAGCACATTTAACCCATAAAGACTCAGGGTTACTTTTCAGCAGTTCCAAAATAAATTTTTCTCTCTATTTAACCTTTCTTAAGTGATTTATCGCTATTTATAATAATACTATCCTCTGTATTTTGGGTTTCTTCAATAAAAATCAGGTATTTTCCCATATTTAATTCACTGATCATGTAGATGTTCATAAAAGCTCAGATTAAAGTTAACTGTTATATCAGAAACAGAGAAAAATTAAGAAAATGTGGCTTTTTCCGACACAATTTATCATTAACTGAATATAAACCAAGTATCTCCATCCACTGTCATTGATCCAATTCCATGAGGTGTTAGTGGTAAATCAATGTTGTAGAACATGACGGTGTTTCCATGGTAACTACGGAGCCTCTGAACACCCAAATGGGTCATATCTGATGACCATGAAAAGATGACAAACTGAATTTTACACCAATTATTTATATGGATTGATAGGTTTAATGGATCAGAAGTTATTAAACATTTTATATTGGTAGGTGATTTTGGTCACCAGTGGTTGTTTGGGTCTATATGGGTTAATAATGGTAATAACAAGTTAATAGTATGAACAGTACAGTATAAAGATAGAAGTTCTAAACACTTATGTTGCATCAATATTCTGTCGTACAGTGTGGATGTGTGCTTGTCGTTCCTCAGTGAGTTGGTATGTTTTGTCCTTTATCTTCTGGTATTGTCCTTGTTATTGCTGGTATGTGCTGTTCTTTACCATTAGTGGTATTCTAAGTTTTTATTTATTTATTTATTTTTACCATTATTATTATAATTTAAGTTAACGGTTAACTGTTACCTGTGATAACGCCACCATGAATGTACTTTGTTTTGATTTTTCACACATATTTCGGTTAAATAATGCAATACTGTTGAATGAGTTTGTAATATATTGGTATAGGCCTTTTTGTTCATTGTCTTGGTTTGAAGTTTAACCCTTTCATGCATAGTGATCACTCCAGTGGACAGCTATTCTCCAGTTGTTCTCTTGTACATTCATGGGTTTTGTTGTTTTAGTTCCATATCAGCCAACAAGGTGGACAGCTGTTCTTGATAAACCTGATCTGCAGTAACATGTTTGAATGTAAATCAATTGCTAGTCATTATTGGACTGTAATTAAAAGTTTTGTTGCATAAAAAGTTTTTTTTTTTTTTTGCAAATTATCTCCATGAACTGAGTAATAACTAGTATTAGAGTATGTTTAAATGTAAGAAAACATCAGATTAGCATTAAAATTGTTTTTATTTCATAGTTTTCACACAGTATATCACTTTCTGGTGATGGGTTTTAAATATGTTTCTTTGCTTCAAAAATTAAACAGATGGTGTCCATCTGAGTGGACATTTTTGTAACTCCATGAAAAATAGGCTCATTAAAAAATTTCAACTGCATTGTTTTTTTTCATGCCTAAAGAGGAATAAAAACAAAAATATTGACCATGGTTCTCATAATTCATGCATGAAAGGGTTAAAGACAGGAGTGAGTACTTGAAACTATATTAAGTTATTGATAAGAAATGGGGGTGGGATTAAATACATTTTCTTCTTCCCACTCCTTTTCGAACATTAATTAGTGTATTTGGAATATTGTACCTGCATGTATTCTGTTGATTGAATTTGTTGTATGCAGGTCATTTGTGTTGTAAATGCTTACTCGGTCAGAATAAATGAATAAATGGAATGAATGCATTCAATCACTAGAGATAAAAACCAGATATGTTAACAAACTGCAAAACATGTCCAACCTCACACATGCAAAAAACTATGTAAAAACTAGAAAAGCACTCGGAGAGCGCAGATCTCCGCCAAGGCAGATCACGGCACATAACTTTTTGAGTTATCTTGCACACACACACACACACACACACACACACACACACACACACACACACACACACAGACAAACCAACGCTGGCAAAAACATAACCTCCTTGGCAGAGGTAACAAAGATGAACCAGAAATATTCCAAATATGATGCTAAATACCAGCCTAATGGAGGCTTTAGAAAGGTTTTGATGAGTCCCAATGATGCAGAACCCACAGATATTAGCCAAATATAGAGATTAAATTCAAGATCTTGTCTTTTGCTTTTGCCGCTATATATGAAATGGATACCTGATATAAAATATTCCACTTTGTTAAAATTGCCATAAAATTCACTCCTTGTTCACACCATAATAACAGATAAGAGTTTTTGATTACAGAGGATTCCAGCTTCAGTGATTCAAATCCCTGCACTGCAAAACACACGTTATTATTATTATTATTATTATTTTTTTTTCTCTGCAGATGTGGTCTGTAAAGTTGGCAAAAATACAGTTTCAAAAACCCTGAGGATGTTCCTAAATCAGGCTGAGACTTAATTTTTCTGATAGTCAAGCCAATACAAATACTAATACTTACACTAATGCCAGAAACAGACGAACACACATGCTTAATAGTACAGAGCTCAGGGACGGGGGGCTGATGGAGGGTCAGGGATGTTTGTGCGCGGTGTAATCTCATTGCATTTGAGTTGTTGTGAGGACCCAGGCCACAGACGGCCTCCTGTTAAACAATGTGATTAGAGTGGCGCCCGTTTGGAAGCCTGTGATAGTGAGGGGTGGCTGCCTTCAGAGGAGATTAATGGAAGAGTGCAGGCAGGGAGGAACACCTGCCATCAGTCGACTTAAAGAGTGGCAGGAGAGACCATCAGATCTAACGCTATCTGTGTTTGAAGTGCAGTGTTCATGCAGGGCAAGAAATGTCATTTAACAACCTGATAAATCCTAGTTTGATTCTTGGAGCAAAAATGAGCAGTGAAATAATTCTCGCCAAACAATCTAATGTCCATCTTTCATGTGATTTTTCTCGATATCTGTAACATGATCTGCTCTACCACAGTCATGCCATGCAGTATTTGGGTCCCGGCCTAACCTGGCCCTCTCGTGGATGTGTCATAATGACTTACTTGGAAAAAAAATATAGCTTTTTACATGTGTACAGGCTATTACCAAGGATGTAGACAAACAAAATTACTTCAAAGGTCAAGTTAAGTCATTAAACTACTTTATTAAATGTATATATTGAGGTTAATTCATAAATTACATGCATTAAAAACACTGATCTATACACATTTATATTTATTCAGTTAAAGTTTACATATATTTACTTATTTATTTTAAAATAGCTTTGATAGTAATTGTTGAATCTGCTTCTGTGTTTCACATGCATTTACCTGAGTATTCCTGGATTTTCATTAGTTATGTTCACAGAATGAGGTGACACACACCTCATTCAAACACCAACTCAAATCTCAAATCTCTCCTTGTTTGATTGTTGTACGCAGGAGCAAAAATGAGCAGTGAAATAATTCCCGCCAAACCATCTAATGTGCATCTTTCATGTGATTTTTCTCGATATCTGTAACGTGATCTGCTCTACCACAGTCATGCCATGCAGTATTTGGGTCCCGGCCTAACCTGGCCCTCTCATGGATGTGTCCCGTGGGAAATCAAAAAGCTTGTAAGCAGCGCTAATGCTACAGTTTCCCACGGATACTACAAGAGCTAAACAAGGCTGATACTCTGAGGTCAGATAACAGCCATGTTTTTGACACTATTCTGCAAATAGACAAGAAGAAAAGAAACAAGATTGACTCACATTTGTTGCTGAATTATGTTTTTTTCATTAAGTACACACTATATTTACATTTGAACATTTTGTCAGGGGAAAAAAGCTACATCCCGATTCTTTTCACAAGGTTCTGACAGTAGAACAAGGCCTCTGCTAATCCATTTAATATGAGAGGATCAGCTCAGTTGGACCCACCACAAGGGATAAACCGCTGCTCTGTGGGGTGGAAGCTTCTCTTGTTCCTCTGGCTGGAGCTCAGCCAGAGCCGGTGCCAAGAATTAATCCTGCTAACAAACAAAACGGATTCCCTCAATTCAGGTTGGTCAGCCTGGAAAGAAGGTGTGTGTTGGTGGAATCAGTAATAATGCAGGATTTCCTGACAGGTGGTATGTTCAGTACATGCCATGTGCTAACCACCACTTAGCCCTGATACGCTTGATATCCTTCTGTTCACCATTTTGCCAGATGTTTATGTAAATTAATTTATGGTAATTAATGTTAACAGCCTTCGCATCTGGATACAAATTACTAATCCTGTATTTACAACCACGCAGGGGACAGATTTGTGGATTTCTGGGTGTGTTTTAAAGGTGCAATTTGTAAGATTCACATGTGATGTTGTGAAGTTTGTCGTGCTGGGACCTGTATAGGACAAGGTTGAAAGTTTGACTATCATTATTGTGAAAAAAATATTGTAGAATAAATGTATGCCTTTCATGCAGTGTCTTGTGTTGAATTTATTGGAAAAATTGTGTAGTTTCAGAATATAACATCAAAAAATGTGTATCACTTGTCCTTGTGTGACTTTTTGCATGATGTTTACTGAAAAGTGGGCAAAAATTACCCTTTTTCAGTGACAAATAATTTGAAAACCCATATTAATCCTGTTCTTGCAAATTTTCATTGAACTTGCTTACTTTTAACCTTAGAAGAAGAGCTTATGGTTTGGCCTTTTGAATGAGGATCAGTTTCAGTAATTTCAGTTCAAAGTCAATGACGTCCAGTTCCTCAGAAGACGTCCTGTGACAATTTTGTTTGGATTTTTTGGCTTCTAGGTAAGAATTTGACTTATAATTCTTTATGTAGAGTTGATATTATCATAAATCTGTATGTATTAGACACCATTCTCTTTCTTTTTCTGTTGTGAATAAAGCATTACCCAATAATTAAGTATATTCTAATATTAGATCAGTAAAATCATTACTTTTACTAACCCTACCCCCATCAGTTTTTAGTTTGTGAAAAAAATACTTACCATTGTAAAAAAAAACAAACAAACTTGCATTCACTCAGTTTTCAATATCTTGCCTCCAAAATGTAATCAATTACGCCTACCTACATGGGCTACAATTAGTTTATATTATTTAGGCCCATTTACTTTCCTAAAGTCAGATCAAGTTTTTTTTTTTTTTTTTCCACCAAATTTTCAGATTCGTTTTTGAAACAGCCCACCAATTTGTTAGATTTTGACTTGCTCTGTCAATGATGAAGCCAATTTAACCAGAGATTTTGCATAAATAATTTCAGATTCCGATTCCTGAGAAAATTTGACCCTAAACTGATATATTTTCAGTCCATAACCAAGAACTTGAATTTTTGCCCTTAATGTCACTAAAATGCAACGCAAACCTTGAACCTTGTCGTATTTATTGTGACACATTTTTACTAATTTCTTGCCACATATTGAGACTTGAACATTTTGATCATGGCGTCTATTTAGAGCTTTAATTTTTGGACATGCAGAGGTTTTGGTTGGCACAGTGAGAGTTTACCATTCCATCCAGGGGGTATAGCTCAGTGGTAGAGCATTTGACTGCAGATCAAGAGGTCTCTGGTTCAACTCCGGATGCCCCCTCTCTGTTTATTACAAGTAGTTAAACATTTACAGAAATGACTGAGTGGGAAAAAGGAGATAACAACTGCATATAAACTACACTACACACTTACAACAATATGATGAACGTATATCTGGAAGAACAACAATGGGATTTCAACCAGTTGAGCATCTGTGGCCAAGAACACCTGCAGTTACGGAGATGATCTGTGTAAAGCTCATCCTTTTTTTTTTTTTTTTTTTTTTACTCATGAACAAAATGTGTCAATCTTGTTACAAGGCCTGTTTTGACCATAACACATAGAAACAGACCTTATATAGTTTATGTAGAGTTGTTTCCTGGTCATCTGTTTTTTTCCCACTCAGTCATTTCTGTAAATGTTTGTCTATGTGTGTTAAGGAGAGAGGGGGCATCTGCAGTTGAACCAGACACCTCTTGATCTGCATTGAAATGCTCTACCACTGAGCTATACCCCCTACACAAAAAGACAATCCTAATCTTTTTTTTTTTTTTTTTTTTTTTTTCAATATGCTCATGAACAAAATGTTACAAATGGATCAACATTTGAGGCCTGTTTTTACCTTAATACATAGAAACCTGACTATTTCAGAGAGACTGGCATAGCTTATGTGCAGTTGGTACCTGATTATGATCATATATTTTTATTTTATCATTTATTATATCATTGGTATATCATTCATTTGCCTTAAATAATGGTCTATTTCTATGTGTTAAGGTAAAAATGGGCATTGTAACAACAGAATCTCCTCAAATATTGACACATTTTCATCATTTTGTTCATTTGTCCATGAGTTAAAAAAAGGGTGAGGTTGGTATGTTTATGTAGGGGATATAGCTCAGTGGTAGAGCATTTGACTGCAGATCAAGAGGTCTCTGGTTCAAATCCGGATGTCCCCTGTCAAGTTTTAAAGGATACATTACTATGTCATCCCAAATTTAAGGAACTCTTTCCTTTGTTTGGCATGCTGTCATCATCACCCCAACCTCCTCCTGTGGAAGTGCTTTCTAGTGTCACAGTTCGGTGGTAGAGCACTTAACTGCAGATCAAGAGATCTTCAGTTCAACTCCGGATGCCTCCTGCCAAACTTTACAGCATCCAACATTACAAATAAAGGGAACCCTTCCGTTTGTCTCAAAAGGACCAAAACCTTTACAACTTTCCCACTTCCAGAGCCTTGGGTTTTGTGGTATCCTCCAGTACACGCAGAGGGTGAAAAAAAGGGTGAGGTTGGTGGGCCTGTGTAGGGGGTATAGCTCAGTGGTAGAGCATTTTACTGCAGATCAAGAGGTCTCCGGTTCAACTCCGGATGTCCCCTGTCAAGTTTTAATTGATAGGGAACTCATTGGCATGTTGTAATAATCACCCCAACCTTCTCTTGTTAAATCGCTTACTTGCGTCACATTGCCCTTGACATCTAAATACTTACTTCTTCGGTTCACTTTGAAAATTAATGTTATGTGGAACATTTGGTTACAAAAACATACGACATAAGTTACCAAGGAATTGGTAGTATGTGATAAAGTTGAAGTGAAAACAAGCTCTTTATTGATATTATTAATTATTTATTGATATTTGACTCCAGAAGCTAATGATAGTGCATGTTATACACCTTTATTATAGTACAAGAGCAGAATATGGGTATTTAAAACTTTGGGACTGAGCATAATGACATACTTGGAAAAAAAACAAACAAAAATTTTACATGTGTACAGACTATTACCAAGGATGTAGGCAAACAAAATTACTTCAAAGGTCAAGTTAAGTCATTAAACTACTTTATTAAATGTTTATATTGTGGTTAATTCATAAATTACATGGATTAAAAATACTGAACTATACATATTTGTATTTATACAGTTATATTTTATATATTTACTTACTTATTTTAGAATAGCTTTGATAGTAATTGTTGAATCTGCTTCTGTTTCACATACATGTACCTGAGTATTCCTGGATTTTCATTAGTTATGTTCGCAGAATGAGGTGACACACTCACCTCATTCAAAAGCCAACTCAAATCTCACCTCTTCAGATCATCATTTGAAAACTGACTGCCTGTTCCACCTCATCCACCCTCATCTACCTTCTCGTGTGTTTTCTTTTTTCTATGTTTGTCTCTGTATTTGTTCTTTTATTGCCATTTAGTATTAACTCCGTATCTGTTTTCCTGTTTGATGTGAGTTCGTCCCTTGGCTGTTCATTGTAAAGCCTCTTTGAGTACTTAGAAAAGCGCTAAATAAAGCCGATGTATCATCATTATTATTATTATTATTATTATTATTATTATTATTATTATTTTTATTTTTTATTTTTCCAGATATAAAGTCACCTTCAAGTCAGGACTTAGGAAGTAAGTGTAATAGTGAAATGTAAATGTGTCCAGTTTTGCAGCATATGAAATTGGACAGTAAAGTTTCACTGCTCTCTGAAGTTAATTCACCTCCTTTCTGCTGATTTTTTTTTTTTTTTATTAAGAGTAACTCATCATCTACCAAACATGCACATTACACCAACATCTGTTCCAATTTTTATATCCACCAATGCTACAAGAAGGTTTCATTTACAATACTTGGGAGCGAAAACAGAATACTTTAAGGCTGACTTGCTAGAGAAACTATAATTTTGTAATATGATGTGATGAAATATGACCACAGCAATTATATTTTAGTGTCATGTAAACCTATGGGAGTTATTTGCTTTGTGAGAATGACAAAATAAAAGTCATGAATCAAAAAATATATCAAGCAATGCATGTCTCACCAATTATCAGACTGTCTTTGACACTTAACCAGGATGCTTCACACTGTCTCTCACTGTTTTCACAAGGCAATAAAGTAATTTGACCACCCCATAGCCACATCTGCTTTTCATTGTCATGGCTCCTTAATTTGTCTGGGCTCTCATGTTGCTGTATATCACCCTGCTCCCCGTGGAGTTCACTCTTGGTAAACAATAAGGCATGACTGAACTTCGCCACTCTGCATTGCTCAAAAATGAACTAACATCTACCAGTCACAAAAAGAGCAAGCCAAAGGTGGAAATCTTGTAGACTGTGAAATGTGAACGGGGTAATTACCTCAATTCCCTGAAAATTATTCTTCGGTTTAGTTTCTAGACCTCTGGCTGCAGAGCAAAACATGCATTAAAGCTCTGTACACATGTGGTTTTGTGTAGGAACTGGAAATCGAGGCTCATCTGTCATCTCTCTTTCTGGAATATCGCAGTATCAGAGGTAAACACTGTGATAAAGTGCAGAGCAGACAGGAGCCCAAACTTCTCCGAAACACTGTGGATGGTGAATGTTCAGTTTCCTCTGCGTGGAACTGGAGGATACCACAAAACCCAAGGCTCTGGAAGTGGGAAAGTTGTAAAGGTTTTGGTCCTTTTGAGACAAACGGAAGGGTTCCCTTTATTTGTATTGTTGGATGCTGTAAAGTTTGGTAGGGGGCATTCGGAGTTGAACCGGAGACCTCTTGATCTGCAGTTAAATGCTCTACCACTGAACTGTAACACTAGAAAGTGCTTCCACAGGAGGAGGTTGGGGTGATGATGACAGCATGCCAAACAAAGGAAAGAGTTCCTTCACTTTGGGATGACATAGTAATGTATCCTTTAAAACTTGACAGGGGGCATCCGGATTTGAACCGGAGACCTCTTGATCTGCAGTCAAATGCTCTACCACTGAGCTATACCCCCTTTGCAATGATTTGTACCACATCCTTATTTTTTTTTTACTCATGAACAAAATTATGACAACGTACCAACATTTGAGTTAATTTCTTGTTATAATGCAGTGTTTTTCAACTTTGGGGTCAGGACCCCACATGGGGTCGCCTGGAATTCAAATGGGGTCGCTTGAAATTTCTAGTAATTGATTAAAAAAAAAAAAAAAAAACTGAAAAAATATATGTTGAGTTGACAGAGACAATCCCAATCCATAAAAGACATGACAAACTGTGAAGCTGAAACTGAAGCACTGTGGTTCTGTTTATCTGTCAAATGTTCATTGTGGTCGGTTTCAGATGCTGCAGCTCTTTCATAATTCCTAGTTTGAGTTGTTTGTTCAGTATTAATTGTCAGCCTTGTAAATCCAAGCTGGACTGACTGGACATATCCTGAGCAAGGAAAATAAAATTCTCACTTTGTGCAGTAATCTACACCTGGCTTTTCTGCCTCTGTCCATAATAATATACATTATATAGACTAAATATTGTCTAAAATCAACATTTATTTGTAACATAGTATAGCAAAGTATTACATGATCAAAAACAAATTAATTTTTAGCAAAAACATGTCTCTGTTTTGAATGTCTGGGGTCGCCAGAAATTTGTGAAGTTAAAATAGGGTCACGAGCCAAAAAAGGTTGAAAAACACTGTTATAATGCCTGTTTTTATCGTAACACATAGAAACCTGACCCTATTTCAGAGAGCCTAGTATAGCTTATGCACAGTTGGTACCTGATCATGTAAATATCTTTTTGTGACACTCATTAATTTCTGTGCATGTCTAACTGCTTACAGTAAATAGAAAGGGGGCATCCAGACTTGAACTGGAGACCTCTTGATCTATGCCCTACTTAAATCTTATCTTTTTACTCATGAACAAGATGATGAAGAACAACAATGGGATCTCAACCAATTGAGCATCTACAGCCAACAAGACCTGCAGTTATCCTGTTTTGATACTTCATGTTTAACAACTCTTCAGTGAGTACTAGTTATGAAGTTCTATTCAGAGTAGGGTCTCTCAAGTTTTGGGTTAATGTCTATATATTCTGACATTTTTCAGATCGATATATTAATCACGGAGTGTTTAGTCTAAAGAGAGAGGGGGCATCCGGAGTTGAACCGGAGACCTCTTGATCTGCAGTCAAATGCTCTACCACTGAGCTATACCCCCTACACAAACTCATGAACCTCACCCTTTTTTTGTTTATCATGCACAAACTGCCTTTTCTCGTTGCATAGAGTTTACATCACAGACATGCACCAGTACAGGAAAACAACATGTCGGATTATTTCCTTGTGACAGACCTTCAAGTTGCCCGAGCCGCACTAATTTACATCCAAGAGTCATTTCAGCAATCGTCATGAATCTTTATTAAGTGTAGGTCTCCGATGGCAGAGAAGGCACATTAAATCCCTGTTCCGTTTCCTGTTTTGTGATTGTATTTCATGCTATAGGAGAGAGTAGGAACAGAGAAGTAGAAAGGTTCTATGCAGGCCCTTGGTCTTGGTCCACCTGGCTTACATACTACATCAATAAAAAGGAAATTTCAAACACTTTTGTTTGCCCTTTTGCGTGCAGATTTTTCCCCCAACAAATGCATATAAATGTGGAACACAACCCCACTTTTGCATTTTCATTTCAGATGTTACCATCTAAATGTTGCCTAAGTGTATGGTTTAAGTACAGTTGTTAACTGGTCATCTATTTTTTCCCTCAAAGTCATTTCTGTAAATGTTTATCTAGTTGTTGTAAAGAGAGAGGGGACATCCGGAATTGAACCAGAGACCTCTTGATCTGCAGTCAAATGCTCTACCACTGAGCTATATCCCCTGCATGAAGTCAAAAACCTCATCCTTTCTTGCCCTCATGAACAAAATTCTGAAAACGTACCAACATTTGAGAGGATTTCTTGTTATAATGCCTGTTTTTACCTGAACACACAGAAAACTGACCCTTTTTCAGAGAGCCTAGTATAGCTTATGTACAGTTGGTACCTGATCATGTAAGTATCTTTTTGTGACACTCGTTCATGTCTGTGCATGTCTAACTGCTTACAGTAAATAGAAATCAGGCATCTACACTTGAACTGGAGACCTCTTGATCTCCACCCTACTTAAATCTGATCATCTTTTTACTCATGAACAAAATGATGAACATATATCCATAAGTACAACAATGGGACCTGAACCAGTTGAGCATCTACGGCCAACAAGACTTGCAGTTATCCTCTTTTGATACTTTGCATTTAACAACTCTTCTATGAGTAGTAGTTATGAAGTTCTATACAGAGCAGGGTCTCTCAAGCTATGGGTTAATGTCTATGTATTCTGATATATTTCAGATCTATATATTAATCACGGAGTGTTTAGTTTAAAGAGAGAGAGGGGGCATCCGGAGTTGAACCGGAGACCTCTTGATCTGCAGTCAAATGCTCTACCACTGAGCTATACCCCCTGTGCAATGCTTTGGAGCTCACCTTTTTATCCCACTCATTTGATGAACTCATGACCAAATAAGCAACATTATGAAACATTTGAGGGGAGACCTGTCAGAGGTGAATTCTCATGGACTGCAAAGGAAGCTTGGCTTCCCCTAAAATTATGAAAATTAAATGGTTAAATATGTACGGTTGTGTTGACATTTCATTGACTACAAATGTGTTAGAACACGTTCATCTCACAGACGACTTCCTTCAGAATCAGCTTTATCACAAATCAATGGACTCCATGTTGTTCACTTCTCATACATTCCTGTTGTGCTGTTTTCTCATTCGATCTCTGCTCATGGCATTTGCCCGTAGCCGCTCAGCATCCATGCACTTCAATGGGACTGAGTGGAACAGTTTTTTTCATT
This sequence comes from Sphaeramia orbicularis, assembly GCF_902148855.1. Classification (NCBI taxonomy): domain Eukaryota; kingdom Metazoa; phylum Chordata; class Actinopteri; order Kurtiformes; family Apogonidae; genus Sphaeramia; species Sphaeramia orbicularis. The sequence continues at coordinate 19,202,199 of NC_043964.1, read as the reverse complement.
GCCTCAAAACTGGACGGTAATTGGATAAATGCCATGATGTTGTCCCGCCCCTGTACGCTCAGCGTCTCTTGGGGTGAATGGAGCTGTGGGCGGAGCTCGGCTGGGCTGGACGCCGGACTTCCACGTGCTGATTGGAGGATCAGTCAAAAGGCTGAATCTCGTTGATTGACAGATATTTTGAGATCTACTCCTTCACTTCACAGAGTTCAGTTTAATACCATCACACATTCTGTTTGTGAAATTGAGAGAGAAACCACTACGAAATTACTTGTTCATTTCTTGCACTGTAAATAAAACACAGTCATTGTACTTCCTTGTTTCAATTTAACATAATTTCAATGTTTTCTTGTTTGGTTGGTACGATAAGGTCACTGACCATTTTCTTAAAAAGGAACGGAGGGACGAATTTATGTTTAAATAACTTGACATTTTTTTTAATGTTAGCCGACAATGAGCTTCCCCTGTCTGAAAGACGAGCAGCCGCCACTGCTGTTGATCCACACCCTACTTAAATCTTATAATCTTTTTTATTGATGAACAAAGTGATGAACATATGTCCAGAAGAACAACAATGGGATCTCTCAGCCAACTGAGCATCTGTGGCCACCAAGACCTGCAGTTGTGGAGATATTCTAACCGTTTATGATCTGTTTTTTTTTTTTTTTTTTTTTGAACAAATGAACAAAATTATGGAAATAAATCAGTCTTGTTACAATGCCTGTTTTAAGGGAGGTAAGTGTATAGATTATGTACAGTTGTTACCTGTTTTTTCCAACTCAGTCATTTCTGTTTTTCTACTTGTAGTAAAGAGAGAGGGGGCATCCGGAGTTGAACCGGAGACCTCTTGATCTGCAGTCAAATGCTCTACCACTGAGCTATACCCCCTGTACAAACCTGTGAACCTCATCCTTTTTTTTGTTTATCATGAACAAATTGCGTTTTCTCATTGTGTAGAGTTTACATCACAGACATGCACCAGTACAGGAAAACAACATGTCGGATTATTTCTTTGTGACAGACCTTCAAGTTGCCCTAGCCGCTCTAATTTACATCCAAGAGTTGTTTCAGCAATTGTCATGAATCTTTATAGAGGGTAGGTCTCTGATGGCAGAGAAGGCACATTAAATCCCTGTTTCGTTTCATGTTTTGTGATTGTATTTCGTGCTAGGAGAGAACAGGAACGGAGAAGTAGAAACGTTCTACGCAGGCACTTGGTCTTGGTCCACCTGGCTTACATACTACATAAAAAGGAAATTTCAAACACTTTTGTTTGCCCGTTTGCATGCAGATTTTTCCCCCAACAAATGCGTATAAACATAGAACACAACTCCACTTTTACATTTTCGCTTCAGACGTTACCATCTAAATCTGGCCTAAATGTATAGTTTATGTACAGTTGTTACCTGGTCACCTATTTTTTTCCCACTCAGTCATTTCTGTAAATGTTTATCTACTTGTTATAAAGAGAGAGGGGACATCCGGAATTGAACCAGAGACCTCTTGATCTGCAGTCAAATGCTCTACCACTGAGCTATATCCCCTGCATGAAGTGGAAAACCTCATCCTTTCTTTGCCCTCATGAACAAAATTCTGAAAACGTACCAAAATTTGAGGGGATTTCTTGTTATAATGCCTGTTTTTACCTGAACACACAGAAAACTGACCCTTTTTCAGAGAGCCTAGTATAGCTTATGTACAGTTGGTACCTGATGATGTAAATATCTTTTTGTGACACTCGTTCATTTCTGTGCATGTCTAACTGCTTACAGTAAATAGAAATCGGGCATCTACACTTGAACTGGAGACCTCTTGATCTGCAGTCAAATGCTCTACCACTGAGCTATACCCCCTGCACAGTCTTGCGAACCTCATCCTTTTTTTTGTTTATCATACACAAACTGTGTTTTCTCGTCGCGTAGAGTTTACATCCCAGGCATGCACTAGTACAGGAAAACATGTCGGATTATTTCCTTGTGATGGACCTTCAAGTTGCCCTAGCCACTCTAATTTACATCCAAGAGTTGTTTCAGCAATTGTCATGAATCTTTATAGAGAGTAGGTCTTCGAGGGCAGAGAAGGCACATTAAATCTCTGTTCTGTTTCCTGTTTTGTCATTGTATTTCATGCTAGGAGAGAACAGGATAAGAGAAGTAGAAAGGTTCTACGCAGGCACTTGGTCTTGGTCCACCTGGCGTGCATACGGTATTGGTAAATAGGAAATTTCAAACACTTTTGTGTGTCCGTCTGGATGCAGATTTTTCCTCCAACATGCACATATAAACGTGGAATTAAAAGTGAGAATGCACTGTTACTTTTGGTTCAGGCCGTTAGCGTCTAAACTTAGCCTAAATCTACAGTTTATGTAAAGTTGTTACCTGCTTTTCAATCAACTTGTTGTAAAGAGAGAGGGGACATCCAGAATTGAATTAGGGACCTCTTGATCTGCAGTCAAATGCTCTACCACTGAGCTATGTCCGCTTCATAAAATTAAAAATCTCATCCTTTTTTTTTTTTTTTTAAATCATGAGCAAACCACACTTTCTCGTCACGTAGAGTTTACGTCACAGGCATACACCAGTACAGGAAAACAACATGTCAGGATATTCCCCTGACACACCTTCAAGTTACCCTAGCCACTCTAATTTACATCCAAGAGTTGTTTCAGCAATTGTCACGAATCTTTATGGAGAGTACATCTATGTCTTAATCATCTGATATTTTCAGATCTATATTTTATATCACAGAGCGTTGAGCCTAAAGAGAGAGGGGGCATCCGGAATTGAACCGGAGACCTCTTGATCTGCAGTCAAATGCTCTACCACTGAGCTATACCCCCATATATTTACAATGGACGCGACAATGCTACTAGAATTTCATTGAAATAGTGAGAAAAGCAAATGTGTTTTTTTTTTGTTTTTTTTTAGGTAATTTGTTTTATTTCTGACAGTCGTCGCATTATCTAATGTAACTCATATCATTTTTAAGTCAGGCTCTAAACACTAAACCCACAATTCCACTAGGATCTCTATGTGGAAAAAAAAAAAAATGACACAATGTGTGTAAAACCCGCATAACACTCCCTGAGTGTAACCTCAGCACTTTCCCACCAGAGCCTCTCTGTGCAGCTCCACTTTGCCTGCCGTCCCGTGAGAGTCTGATACGTCGGACTGCCTTGTCATTTTCACAGTATCAGATCCCACAGACCTATTCTTCCCTCACAATACACACACAGATCATATCGCCGCACCTCTTCATGTTCCACAACACACACTGACATAAAGCCGTGTCTGAGAAAAACAGAAAACAAATAGGAAGCCATGACAATCTGCCCCGTCATTCATTCATAATTTAGGACGTCCCAAATGCATTTCTGTTGCAGCCACAGTTGTGAGACTGTGAAGACTAGACTACAGTCCTACCAATTTAATGTGGTGATCATTTGATGTTCCCAGAACAACAGGGGCCTGCACAAAGAAGAGAAAGTGCTGGGAAGCATTAGGCTGACGGAGTGGAAGTAGGGCAGGAGCAGGGGGTGAGCAGGTCTGAACAGTTATGCAAATGTGCAGCTTTCGCCTGGTGATGGAGAGAGAGTGAAAAGAGAACAATTATAACAGGGAGGGGGTGCAGTTTGAAATGGGACATCACCCACCAGAGTTTCCTGTTTTCATTGGACGTGCGGAGTCGAGCCTTTTTCTCCTCAACTCGAAAACATCCCTCTCCTCAGAGCACTCAGTTGGTTTATTTAACCAAGATATTGCACGTAAACTTCATTGCTACTGATACAACCTCGGAAAAATTAAGTCAACTAGCGCTGATATGGTGATTCTGCATTCAAAACAAACCGAACACACATGTTGTCTTTCATATAAACAAATCAGTGCTATATTTGAATGAGAGAAGAGCCACTGAATACAGACAATAGACCAGGGGTGTCAAGCTCATGTTAGTTCAGGGGCCACATGCAACCCAATATGACCTGCAGTGGGCCGGATGATTAAAATAATCACACAAAAATAACATCAATTCCAAAATTTGTATGTCTAATTTCTATGTTTTGGAGTGAAAAAAGTACAATTATATTATCAAAATTTTTACGTCCTTTAAAAAAATGTGGAAAAACATGAACAACCATGACCAAAATGAAATTTTGTTAAGAAAAAAAGTGCAATTTTAACAATTTATGCCATTATTCAGCCTCAGCTTCTCATTTTCACTTGTTCATTACAACTTACAGATCATGGTGGATCTACAAATACACAAAACATTTAATAACAGACAGAATATTGGTACAATTATTCTTAATTCTTTTAAGACATTTCAAGTTGTTCATATTTGTTCAGGTTTTTCACATTTTTTGTAAAAGGCTAGTCTGTAAATGTTAACATTTTTGTGTAATTTTACTTTTTTTTTTACACTAAAACAAAGAGAAAAATGTGTGGTTTTCAATATTTATAGTTTATTATGATAGTATTTTACTGGTCTGACCCACTTTAGATGGAACTGACCTAAAATTATTTTGACATCCGTGATAGTTAATATCTTCAGTGTAATTTGTGTTTCACTAATTCATCCTGTGGGCCGGACTGGACCCTTTGGCGGGCCAGATTTGGCCCCCGGGCCGCATGTTTGACACCCCTGCAATAGACAATGTCTGGGATCTGCTGTGACTCTACTGTCTTTCCTTTGTCTAATGGACCTCCAATAGGATTTCCCATTTACACACAAAAAACAAAAAGACACCGTTAATGGATGAAGGAAAGTACATTAAGGGATCAATTCATAGACTTTCTCGGTCCACATCTTTTCTCTTATGCTTTACATTATGTTGTGGGAATAAATCAAAGTTGTCAACAGGTTTTAGAGGTCCCTTGAGTTCATTCAGCTCTTAGTGGAAATTTAACCTGAAGGGTCTCCAGCGAATATCTCATTTCCACTAACCACATGTGAACTCACACAGAATAAAATAAATCATTCTGCTGTTAGACAAAGAGGGGTTTCTCTGCCTTATTATGACAAACAAATTGATGTAATCTGACTACAAGGATGACTAATAAATGACTAGTAAATAGGTGATTAATTATAGCTTATAGATAGAGTTTTATAGATGCTAATCACATCCAGACGTGCCAGAGTGTATGCTGACATTTTGGTTCTGGTTCTGGTTGAAAAACTTTACTGCTGTTGAGTAATGATATCATAAATACCATTCTGGGATTGGTATAAATGACCTCTTTTGTTCAAGCTAAAGGTTTAGTCTTGTGTTTACCTGGAGGTGGTCCTTTCAGACGTATGGGAACTTCATCTGCGGATCGATAAAAACGGGTCGTATTTATTTGTCTCTCCAGCAGCTGAAACATTCTCAGACTCAGTCCTTGGAGAGTTGCCTCTAAAGTTGCATGAGGAGGGAAACTGAAGCCGGGTTCTGAGGGGATACCCAGTCCCCCGACTCTCACTTCTGGTGCGACCTGTAATCCCACCAGAGCTAGTGTGTCCACACAAGGAAAATAAACAGAACCGAACACTGATCCCACTGAGTGACTCTCAGCCGCTGGCCTCTATATGCAGACGGTCTAGTCTTATACAGTCTTTACTTTTTCTAGATCCTGTTTACAGTCAGAAAGTTTAACACACAATTATGACCATGAAACAGTGAATTTTAAATCTTTTAATTCTCTGAGGTTTTACTTGTAGCTGCTCCTATTTTAGATGACTCAGTTATTTTGGAATTAAAGGTACAACATGCAACAAATGTATTATTCACTTTTTTAGTTCATATTGTGATATTCCTTAAAAATTTGCACGTTCCCAGTTTCTAAGTCATGCACATCCATGATAACAACATAAAGATGTAGAGGACTCTGCCCAAATTTCTGCAAAAATGCAGTGGTTGATGTTTATGGTCAATGCCTCTGTGCCTCCTGGAGGATTCTGTTGGGTTTCTGTAAATTGGCTTAGAGTCTGGTTTTGACCAACTCTATATATAAAGTGTCATGAGATAACTTTTGTTATGATTTGGCGCTATATAAATAAAAATTTGATTTGATGTGATTTGATTTGATACTCTTTCGCTCTTTTATAACAGCAGCAGTGGAAAAAATGAAGTCTGATAGTGTCAACATGTACAATTGATACTAGACACAACTTAGCTTATGTATGACAATGTTTTTCTTATTTATCTTATCCCACTTTTTCTCTTAGGCTTTTAATCAAGTATGAGATGTGGATTGTATCGTTGTTTTGTCCTTGGTATTTATTGTATTTTTTATTGTTCTGTTTCTTAGTAATATGTACATTTATTTATTGCAAATATGTACAGCACTTTGGCCAACCTTTCTGTTATTTTAAAGTGCTTTACAAATAAAATTGGAATTTATTTAATTGGTACAGGTTTTTATTGTTTTTATTGTAATGCAAGTTGTTATACCAATTTCATTGTATAGGTAACTATGAAATGGCAATAAAGACTGTCTTATCTTATCTTATCTTATCTTATCTGCAGTTTTTACGTTACTGAATTGTTTTTTGTTTTCCATCACTATATGATATAATTGATCTAAGCTATAGTGGTGAAGTCCATCTCCTTCCAGTAAGCTCTATGAGGTCTTTCTTAAAGGTGTGGGAGACTTTCGTCACCAGTTTTTCATCACATCTGTAAAACCCCAGTCATATCCTCAGTATCATGAATCCGTTAGTCTTTCTGTGATTACTCACCTGAATCTCCTCCTTCACGGTGAACAATTTCGAAGTGCCATCCACCATAAACAAACCATGTGTTTACAAACAGAGCCGGGAGGTAACTCGGGTATCTTTGGAATTTTGTCGCAACGTGCATTGTGGGAAGCGAAGGTTCATGCAGCCACCTAGCAGCAGCAGCTGCAGTACAACCATATGATATATGGATGAAACAAACATGACACAGAAACGGCTGGAGCTAAGCTTCCCACAATGCATATATACATCAAACTCAGTACATTCATTTACATACAGCATATTAAGTTTCTCAATATAAAATATAATTTTCCAAGTTAAGAAACTTACATTTTGGGGTCAAGATAGTAACACCTCATTTAGTTTTGTACAAAGTAGCACAGTGGACTGCATCCCTAGGCTCGAAACATACACGTTTTCCTCCAGAATAAGTGTAAAGCATTAAAAGAGACTGAAATCACAACCCAAGTCAGGTCATTTTCAGAGCAGTTGTAGTCTTTCTGTTATGTTTTACACCTTACATATCATCAGTTTTATGGCAAAGTTGAATTTTTTTTATTTTTAAATGGTCAAACACCATATGTGTGATTGCAAAAAAATAACTATCGTACTTTTTTTGTCCCGTGAGGCGCAACAGATGGAGGGCAGCTTTTCACCTGTCTATGATAAAAATGAGGCCTTCAGTTAAAATGAAGACAGAATGGATGAACAATCCTATGTCCAAATACTGTAAGATGCACATATGCGATGGAGACCAGTTATTAAAACTATGACCGGTTAGATAAAAGTCAGCTATCTGACCTTGCACAGCAGCATCTTGGACCACTATGCGAAAGACTGGAATTTAATATATGCATATTTGAAACATGGTCTGATAAACAAAAGCTTCAAAAAGCAGAAACCATCCTGAGGAATGTTAAACATCAGACTGAAATAGAAGATAAATCATAACAATATGAGCTCAAAAGAAAGATGTGGCTTTGCGCTAATGTCTCCCATGTCCTGTTTCTCTTCAACTTGCTGGATCTATACACATTTTTCAGAGTATCAGGTTATAGTTTGGTGCGCACATATGTTTCTCAGTGTGTATCAGTGAATAGAAGGACAAACTGACACAGAAATGAGCCTGAAACACTGATTATACTCTGACAGCATACCTACTGTACGTCCATTATCTGGTATCTGCAAACACAAGAACTATAAATAGCAGCTCTTTAATGTTAACATGATGCTATGATCAGAGGGAAATTAGAGCGGTGTTTATATGTGGGTTTGTGGCCACTATGGTGAGGAAGTGGGTTTTTCTGAAGAAAGGGGATTTAATCTCAGTGGAATTCAGCAGTAATGTGAGAAAGGCGGTCGTATAAGAGACACAGGGTAATTTTAAAAGTTTTTCTCGGCTTTTGTCATTGATAGGAGCATATATTGTCAGCGGAGGGAGTGGTTGGAGTCGATACAACTGGAGAACTTTACTTTTCACTTGCTGTTTTAACAAGTGACATTGTTTTCGGGAGCTCAATGGACCAAAAAGAGTTTCCGAGGTGGGACGAATGCCCTGCAAGCCGAACAGAAAGAGCTGGTTGATCGAAGAAGAAAGAAGGCCGTGGAGACAACCCCCTCTGCCTGGTTTCTTATACTTGCTTTTTACACACATTTCTAAAAGGTGAACAAAAGGCCTTGTCAGGAACAACAAAGCGCAGAGGTAACTTATGTCCTGTGTGTCCCAAAATTAAAATGAATCAAACACCTGCAGTGGAAAAGAACATATTCTTGTGCAAATGTATTTGAATGTCGCACATCGACTACTGGTGCAAATGCAAGCAAGTAAAAACAGGAGTTAACTACGGAAGCAGAACGTTTATCCCCACAGTGAACTCACCTATCGTCTTTGTACAGATATGATGAGACTTCAGGTATCGGTACTTGAACAGTTACTTTCCTCTTTTTCTTTTCTCTACAGCCTTGTTGGGTACGGTTACATGATGTTTTTTAAATCTGATTTATTTTTCCAGAAGAAATTAATGCAGAACTAAAGTACTTTCTCTTCTGTTTACATGGAAATGTTAAACCTGAAAAAAGGTTTACATGTGAAACATTTATTCGGTTCTCGCAGCCCTTCTGTTAGCTTAGCTTAGCATAGTCACTGCATTTCCATGGTCACACGTAGCCAGTTTTTTAAAGGTGATTTGTAATCTTTTGTAAGTGATTTTGAGAAATCCGATTCTCCCGATTTATTTCTTTAGATCCGCGACTTACTGCACTCATACAATCTTGGGACTGTTGTGTTGACGGAAGTTGGAAAATCTTTTGTTGGAAGGGATGCCTTTTAGTTCAGGTTCTGCATTCAGACCAATTCAATCTCCAGTGGGCAGGACCAGTAAAATACTATCATAATAACATATAAATAATGACAACTCCAAATTTTTCTCTATGTAAATATAAATATTTTCATGTATTTACACTAAAACAAAGTATAATTTTGCAAAAAATGTGAATAACCTGAACAAATATGAACAACTTGAAATGTCTTAAGAGCAATAAGTACAATTTTAACAATATTCTGTCTGTTACTCAATGTTTTGTGTGTATTTGTAGATCCACTGTGATCTGTAAGTTATAATGTGCATGTGTAAATGATAAACTGAGACAGAATATTGTTAAAATTACACTTATTTTTTCAGTTTGTTCATGTTATTCACATCTTTTGAAAGGATAATTTGTAGATGTAAACCTTTTCATAATATAAATTCACTTTTTTCGATCTAAAACATAGAGAAAAGTTTGGAGTTGAGATTATTTATATATTATAATGTTATTATTTTACTGGTTTGGCCCACTGCAGATCAAATTCATGCCGCATGGGGACTTTGAAAGGGATACTTTCTACTTGTATGCTCTTTTGTACATTTCAACACTTCTATACTTTAAAGTGCAGTTGAATCAGTACTTGTAGTCCTTCATGATAATGTTTGAAGACTGTCTGTTCTCATGCCATCTCCTGTGAATCCTCTGTGTGCACTTGTCTGTGATAAAAGTACACACTCTAGACAATGATATGAAGTCTTGAAAGTCCTGTAAGAGCAGACATTTTTTGAGGATAGGGTATTGCTGGCACTGGGGGTTTTCTGAGGCTCCGCCAGCTGCATGTTGGTCTAAATGGAACCCATGTCTTTGGTCAGCGTCCCAGCGCCAGACGGCACTCAGTCATGAGAGCCAGAATTTGAATAACAAGTGTTCAGGAATGGCCAACTGTTTAGAGTCCTCACAAGGTCAACGAGGAACAATAGAGTCTGTTTCTCTGGTGAACACCCAGCTCACACCCCACTGCATTCAAATAGTTTCACCTTGAAGAAGAAAAAAAAAAAAACAAAAAACAGATCTGTAAATTAAACCCTTTCATACATAGTGGTCACTGCAGGGGACAGCTATTCTACAGTTGTTCTCTTGTATATTCATGGATTTGATTGTTTTACTTGCATATCAACCAACACAGTGGACACTTATGCATCATCCCATACAATGCTATTCATACCATTACTGTTCTTGATCAGCCTGATCTGCAGTAACATATTTGAGTGTAAATCAATTGCTAATGGTTATTAGACTGTAATTAACAGAGTCTTTTTTAAACATTTTTTTTTGCATATCTGAGTAATAGCTAGAGACCCAGGAAAGGAAAAATTTTGGATTTTTTATTTTTAATAATTGTCTTGATTGGAAACAGCAAGATGCAACAGTTTTTTTCAGATTTATTTATTTATTTTTAATTATGGGATGTCCTTTGCAGTGGCCAGCATTTTTTTTTTTTTTTTTTTTTTTATAAAGCATTAAAACTCTTGTCCCCTACAGAGGACAAAAATGCATTGCTGGGTCTCAGGAGGTTATAGAATGTTAAAATGTGAGAACAGAGTATGTGTAGTTTTCACACAGTATGTCAATAAATGCATGGTGTCCAGCTGACTGGACATTTTTGTAACCCCATGAAAAATAGGTTCATAAAAAGAAAAAAAAATCAATCATATTGCTTTTTTCATGCCTAAAGAGGAATAAAAACACTCAGGAAAAAAAATCATGATTAAGGTTCTCATAATTCACGCATGAAAGGGTTAATTCAGAAAACAAACCATTTTTTAAGAGTCACCACTTTGTGTGAATGGTGTGTTTTTTTTTTCTCCAACTGCTGCTGAAACACCTAAAGCCACCTGCAGTTTTGTTTTCATTGAGGCAATCTTGGCAATGACCTGAACACACTCACTTACGTGCACGCGCACGCACGCACGCACACACGCAGCTTTAACCACGCCCAAATACAGCGTCACTGACTGGCATGCTGCGTTCAGGGACCTCCCATGAGGCGTGGCCACCATAGAAGCTTATAAATATCTGCCGTGGCACAAATTACTTATTTGCAATTCAGCAATGTACGCGGAAGGAGGGTTACTTTACAACTTTATCTTTTGTTAAAAATAGGAAAACATATGGACTTTGCGGTGCATTGGGGATTCGTTGCACCGCTTTACAACTTTTAGTATTTTTTTTTTTTTTTTTTTATTAAATAGATTTAACCATGTTTAAAAATAATGGAAAGAAGACCGCTATTTCTATAGCCAGTACAGCATGTCTTTGCCTGCTGTTGGTCGTAGTTGCAGTGCAGCATCACCGCTTTCAAGTGGATGGAATAATCGGGACGGGGACTCCGCTCCTAAACGCACCGGACGCAGCGCAAGAAGACACCGGGAGCGCACAAGTTAAGAAGGGATTCTCTGCGTACTTCACCAAACTGACCCGCGGACGGAGGGAGGTGGAGAAGCCCACACGCTCCTCTGAGTCCACAGACGACCCACCTCCAGCTGAGGACATCAACCCAGATGACATCTTCATCGCAGTGAAGACCACCAAGAAGTTCCACCAGTCCAGACTGAACCTCCTTCTGGACACATGGATCTCCAGAAACATGCGTCAGGTAGATGCATATGTTTATTTGACATGATTTCAGGGGATATATCTGTTATTACATGCATTTTTAGATTGAATCATTCACACATCTGCACATGCACAATCTGGAAACTGAAGGAGCAGTTTAAAGTTTAATAGTAATGATGTGTTTGTTTGTGCACTGGTTTCAGTCTGTGCTTCTGAACAATAATAGGCCAGATCCTCATGCAGGTGATACTGGTGTGATTGCTGTTTACAGTGCTGTATTGCCCCCCCCCCCCCCCCCCCCCCTCCTGTCACCAGATGACACACTGAAATGGCCACACAACCCCAGTGTAACCATGCTGAATTTCCCTGGCTCTGTCACTTTTTATTCTCCTCTGAGTGATGTCCCTGAGAACGAAGAAGGGAGCAGTTTCAGGACTCCCTCTGCTCCCTCTTTCAGCCCCCCTCTCACCCCTCTTTCTATTATCCCTCCTCTTTTGGGTGTCCCTGTGAATGCCCGGGTGTGCAATGGATGCTTCACAGCACCGACTCCAACGCTGTCCCCCTTCCTGGACTAACAAAGCGTCTTTCTGAAGGGGGGAAGAAAAGCTTTTCCCAGCCCCTTGTCTCCCCTCTCTCCATGGGAACGTGGGAGCTGAGTCTGGGTCAAGCTATGGAGGGATGGGAAAACGGGGGCTTCGTTAAGGGGATGCCTGGGACAAAGGGGTGCATCTATAGGCAAGTTAGTGCTGGGAAGTAGCACGCTGGGTATGAAAATGTGGCCCTGAGAACCAAGCCCCTTTAGGAGTTTCACAAAGAACTGCAGTGTGGAGAAAAAAACTGAACAGTCAAAATGATTTTAGAGGTGTCACATGTGTTGTTTTGAGTCTATTTAACTTGCACTGGGCCCTGTCAAAAGAGAATTTTTCAAAGCTTCTGTTTTGTCAAAATTATGGAGAAGCTTTAGCCTCCATGAGCATGAGGTTGGGCTGTGTTTGTGATGATAATAGCCTGTCAGATTCACTTAACTTGCAGTAATTGTGATCAGACATAATACATTACCTGTAAATACTGTACTAATGTCCATCCCAGGCTCTTCCACATCTGCTTAATAGGTGGAAAATGCTGGTGTTAATTGGTTGTAATGATGGTACAGGATGATGTTAGTTAACCCATTCTGCAGAGTTAACAGCAGGGCTGGTAGGCAGGCAGCTGGTGGGTGGCTGCAAACACAAAAAGGACAGACTGAGCCCACAATGCAAGAGGGAGTTCCTGGAGTAAAGGGTGCCAGGTGGTCAGGAGAGACAGAACAAAAGACAGCCTTAATGCCAACCATATGATGCTTTGAGTTCCCACCGTGTGCATATGTCCATCCTCAGTATTCAGGTTGGATTCTCACGCTCAGCTGATGAACATCTGTGTAGATGGGATCATGGTTTTTAGCTGGAAAAAAAAAGATTATTTCAGTAAAAGCCCTTTTTTTAACTTTTCAGGGCTTTCTCTTTACTTGTATGCAAATTGATTGGCTATCAGCTGCTGTTTACATGACAACAGAGGACAGATTATCTCTTTGATAACTGTGTTGACAAAGTATAATGCCAGAGGGCTGCCTAATCTTTGAGATCTATTTTTTATCTTCATCATCCCCTTTAGCTGTAAAATAAATGTCTCAATAAAGAACAAATCTATAAATCAACAACAAAATTAGTTGCAGAGCTGCATAAAACTGGAGGCACTAGACCCCTGACTCCTTCTTTTTCCATGCTGATTTGTAAAACTAGCACATAGCTGCTTTTATCAGAGGCTAAATTCATTTTGCTAGTGTGCGGACAGCTGGCACCGACATCTTCATGGTGGTGTGCCATGCATTCCTCTCTTAAGAGTGCGATAATGAGCCAGCACTTCAACAATGAGCGCTTTTAGCATTTCAAAAAACACACACTCACACACTGGCTGCAGTGGTTAAGCAATTAAAAAGGCTTCACTATGAGGTAGTAAAGTACAAGTGGTCAGAAGGAGGGTGGGCATCACTGGCGGATGTTAAACATGTGCCTGTTGTTTATGAGATGAATTGCAATGCATCCTTTTGCTGTCTGTAAAATCATTTCTCCTGATAGGACAATGTTTTGCTTAAATGTCTGGAACGCAAATAGGAAAGGAGGGTGGAGGTAGATGATGGAGACGGAGGGAGGGGAGCTCGGTGCCCTTCCTTCCCATTGAGTTGGAGACAGTCAGGCACCAGGTCCAGCTCAGACGGGGCCGTGCCAGGCCTTCCTGTGGTCAGGCGTGGACCCTCCCCTCCTCTTTGCTCTCATCTTCCTCTCCGCCTCACCCTATGCCCTCTCTCTTCTTATCTCCGCTTCACACACAGGCGTCTCTTTTCGCTGATAATCAGTATTCTATAAAAGTAACTGTGCTCTTTAAAGTTTCAGTTAAGAAACAAAGGCAGAAAAAAAAACTTCCCCGTGAGGCGTCTCTTTAGTTAACTCCTGCAGCTGTATGCAAATGCTGGCAAACATATTTAGAATTTACCCAGTGGAGACTTTACCCAGCATGAAAATTCACAGCATTGTTCTATTCAAGAGGCTCTGGCCGTGTATGTGGCCCAGAGGGGGAGGAAGAGGAGGAGGAGGCAGGATGAAGGGGGTGTGGGGTGGAGAGGGGGTGAATGGCCACACACGGTTTCTGATTTACTAATCAGCAGTGAGATTGCAGCCCTCATCCTGCCTCCCTCTCTTTCTGTCAGTGCCCTGGCAGCTCTGGCAGCTGCCTCAGTGATTAGGCTGTATATTCAGCCGGCTTTAAAGCAAACAGCACAGGCCTCTTATTCCTTTACCAATGAAACCACCAGCCTTCCTTAAACAAATACAGGCTCATGGCTCCGGCATCAAGCAACATCTGCTCAGAGTTTGGCCCTCAAAAGTCGCGGAAATAGCCAAACCGGAGCGGAATGATGTGTGTTTTCATTTTCTTTAAGTCTTCTTGGATGCACATCACAGACACATTGGTCTGGTTTTTCAGGATTGTGGGTTATAGCTGATTAAAAAAAAAGTGCTTTGTCACTAGGGGTTTAGGCACCACGACCTGGCATGTAGAGACACGTGGCGTAGATAAGGTAGCGTGATGTTCGGCAGGTGCAGCCTCACCTGAAGTGAAGAGTAAACAGACCACTGGCGGTTTCAAAGCCCAAGGCCGGCAGCTTTTTCATCAGCACCATTCACCACCTTGCACCTGCTCAGTGTGAGCGGTCATAAAGAGGCGCCTAATCTCCCACTGCTCTTTAAAGTGTGTTAAAGTCCCCTTTGTTGCTTTTATGACTAACAGCTACATTTAACAAGCGCCTGCCTGCTGTCTTGTGGTTTGATTCCTTGTAGTGTTTCAGTCATACAGGAAAGAACGTTGCGTCAGTGTTTGATCAGATAACTGCAGCATTTCTAACCGTATGACACTGTTTGAGTTGTATTCAACATGTTGAAGCCCGGCAGCAGGTCGAGCAGAGCGGAGGGGCTCAGCCGGGGGATGGGATACATGAATGGGGTGTGTGTGGGGGCGGACAGTCTGCCTCCTCTTTTGTTCTATGTCTGGGATGCTTCGGGGCGGCTGCATAGTTGCCATGGAGAGAGTGAAACGCGGGACAAAAGGCCTTTATTGGAGCAGGGGGTTGTTTAACTCAATGTGTTTTCCACTGCATAAAAGACACGTTGATTGATGCTAATCACACCGGGCTGGAGACGAGGAACAAGGAGTTTGGACATTGTTAAATTAGGGTCGATCGTGTGACTCCTTCACATGATCATCTGAAGTGGTTTTGAGTTTATGACCATGCAACTTAACTGAAATTTTCCCTTGTTTGTTCACAGACGTACATCTTCACAGACGGAGAAGACGAGGAGCTAAAAAAGAAAATCGGTGAGTTTTATGATGGGAATTTCATGTTTGGAACAGAGGTGAATATTGTTTAATTATAAAGAGGCTTGTTTTGAATTGATGAGAACCAAAATCATACTTGCAACCATAAAAAAATAGCTTTAAGCTCTTAGATTTCAGAGAAAGATGGTATTAAAACACATAGAGCTTCCATTCATGGTGTCATATTTTATTATAACTCATTTCTTCTCATTGATGCCACAGGGAGTCATGCAATCAACACCAACTGCTCTGCAGCTCACAGCCGACAAGCTCTGTCTTGCAAGATGGCAGTGGAATATGACAAGTTTATAGAGTCTGGGAAAAAGTAAGTTATGGTCTCTGTTTTTTTTTCTCTCATAGTTGTATCAGTTAAAATGTTTCCAGGTCTAATAATACTTCTGCTCTCAGGTGGTTCTGCCATGTTGACGATGACAACTACGTGAACGTTCGGACTCTGGTGAAACATTTGTCCCAGTATCCTCATACACAGGACATGTACATTGGAAAACCCAGTCTGGACCGGCCCATAGAGGCCACAGAGAGGCTTGGGGACAACAAAATGGTATGTAACACATTTAGTTTTTGCTCAAGAGAAAATCTAAACTATTGCAATCTACTAATAAACTTTAAATCTGCTCTTATAGAAACCAGTCAATTTCTGGTTTGCTACTGGAGGGGCAGGTTTCTGCGTGAGTCGAGGGCTGGCGCTGAAGATGAGCCCATGGGCCAGGTAAGACCCAGAAACATGGATTTATAATACACATTCACAAACCAGAGCTGCTGTCCCTTTAGCGCTCTGTGTTATGCATTCTGTTTTATTTAATTGCACATGAAACTGTATGTAAAAGGTCAGCTCTTTGGAAATGAGTTAACCTCTTGATATCCATCAGGTTCTTTTAGGTTTAGAGTTGGGGTTGGATCTAGTGTTACATTTGAGCCATGTTTATAGTTATTTACTGTGTTTCACCCACATGGTAAACTGAAAAACACCTCACACTTCATCTGTTATAACCCATAATTCATAGTCTATGACAGGGGTGTCAAACTCATTTTAGTTCAGGGGCCACATTTAGCCAAATTTGATCTAAAGTGGGCCAGACCAGTAAAATAATAACATAATAATATACAGACAATGTCAACTCCAAACTTTTCTCCATGTTTTAGAATGAAAAAGTAAAATTATATTATAAAAATGTTTATACCTACAAACTATCCTTTAAAACAATGTTAATAAGAGAAACAAACTGAAAGAAAAATCTTAAGAAAAATAACTGCAATTTTTACAGTTTTATGCTTCAGTTGATCATTTACACATGTACATTATAACTTGCAGATCAAAGTGGATCTACAAATACACAAAACATTTAACAACAGACAGAATATTGGTAAAATTGCACTTCTTAAGACATTTCAGGTTCATACTCATTCAGGTTATTCTTTTCTTTCTATGAGAAATGATAGTTTGTTTTAGTGTAAATACAGTAAAATGACATAAAAATGTTTACATTTACAAAGAGAAAATTTTCAAGTTGTCATTATTTATATGTTATTATGATAGTATTTTACTGGTCCTGCCCACTGGAGATTGAATTGGTCTGAATGTGGAACCTGAACTAAAATGATTAATATTTTCAGTGTAATTGTTGCATTTCACAAATTCATCCCACAGGCCGGAATGGATCCTTTGGCGGGCCTGATTTGGCCCCCGGGACGCATGTTTGACACCCCGGGTCTATGACCTGGTGGATGTTAAAATGAAGTAAATTAAGAAAAAATACAAAAGTACAAACATTTAGAAAGTGAAAAAAGACAATAGATGCATACTCAAGATTTGAAAATAATTGCATCGTCATTAATCAGATGTCTCCTTATTTTCCGTCTTCTTTAGTGGCGGTCACTTCATGAACACGGCAGAGAAGATCCGCCTGCCTGACGACTGCACCATCGGCTACATCATCGAGTCGGTGTTGGGGGTTCCTCTGACCCGCAGCAACTTGTTCCACTCCCACCTGGAGAACCTGCAACAGGTGTCAAGATCTGAGATTTATAAACAGGTGAGAAACTCAGTCCGTATTACTCACAATTACAAACATCGGGGTGATGGTGCTTATTTCTGTGTTGCTTATGCGTATGTGTTCTTCCTCCAGATCACCCTAAGTTATGGGATGTTTGAGAACAAAAGCAATATCATCAATTTGAAAGGGGCCTTTCCTGTGGAGGAGGATCCATCAAGGTGAGAGACTGTGATTAGATTAGATTAGATTACATTACATTACATTACATTACATTACATTACATTACATTAGATCACATTAGATAGAACTTTATTGGTCCTTTGGGCAGAGCTCTCAGGACATTGAGGTTCCAAAAGCAGCACAACACCAAATATACATATAAGAAATGCCACAAGAAAAAAGCAATACAATAACTATAAAAAAACAATATAAAAGAAAAAAAAACAGTAGTGAAAAATTGCAATTGTAGATTGAAAAGTACTAGTAGAAACAAGTGGCAAAGTACTAATAACAAAAATAATGATAATATTAATCATAATTAGTAGCTTATTATGTTATAATTCAGTTTCAGTTTAGTTTATTTCGAATATGCAACAAAACAAAACAATAATATAACAATAATAAATAATATTATAGTATATACAATATCTATATGTATAGTTTAATAATCACAGAATAAGTGATTATTAAACATCAAGTTGCAAAGTAGTAAATAATAATAATGATAATAATAGAGATAGATTGTTATGTTACAATATATAATATTATAGTATGCACAATATGTATATGTCTATATATTTTTTTGATAATCACAGAATAAAAGTTATAATAAAGTGATATTAGCAATAATAGTCATAACAACAATATACAAGTAATATAATAATAATAATAATAATAATAATAATAAATAATAATCAGCGGTGAGAGAACTAAATTACCAACAGCAAGAAAACAAACATTGCACACTGGAATAAACAATAAACCACACTGCACCACAGAACTGCACAGATGTGTTTACTGGTCACTTTATATCTCCGTTTCTATATTTGGTTAAAATCCTAAATGTCCCCTCTCCTTCTTCTTGCAGGTTCAAGTCTGTGCACTGTCTCCTGTACCCAGACACCCCGTGGTGTCCCCCTCAGGTTGCCTTTTAGGGCAACCGCTCCTTTCTCATCCTCGTCCCCGTCGTGCCTCGGTATCTGAAAGGCTCGTGGGGACCAGTGTTTGGTATTAGACCGCGTGGCTGCTGTGTTGTCGCTGCAGCGGTGCGTGGTCTTTAATAGTTTTACTGGGCTGCTGTGCGGCCCGCCTCGGGACTATTCCTTCCTGTCCGACGCCAGGACCTCGTCCCATCATGCTTGAGGGGGATGAGGAACCCAGCTCTCGGCAGGAAGTAGCTTTCAGCGTTAAGCTTTGCAGGCAATCAGTTGAGCTTTGTGATGTATATGTTGCTTGTAAATGTATCTGCAATTCTCATAGAATGTATTGTCATATATTCAAGCCTTTTGCCAGCTTTACATTAGCATTTTTATTTCCGCTTTTAACAATAGAAGTCCGTACGAGCCTAATGTACATAGGCTTTTTGACTTTTATAACATTTAATTGGCTTTTTTAATGTTTCTGTTCAGATGACTCCGGACGAACGCTCTACTATGAAGATGTTTTTGTGCTTTTTTTAAGTTAACAGTGTTATTTCTCTCATAACCTGAGCTGGCAGTAGGCAGATTTCCAAATGCATCCTGTAGGTGACCTAATCTGAAGTATGTCAGGACAAAGCACTTTTCACTTTTAAAGTTAGACCTAATTTACGTCCTCTAATGACATGTTTCAGATTTGTGTCCAAACGAATGAAACTAACCCCTCAAAATCTCAGCTTCTACTCATTGTTATGTATTTAAAAACAGCCCTTGCATTTGTCACAATCAGGGAAAAGATTAAAAAAAACAAAAACAAAAAACAGCTGATGGGTGGATTGATGGAGATTTTGATTCGGGGTTACAATCAGCTTTTGATTTGCTTTGAAAAAGTTTGTTGTTTGAAAGTTGCACAGCTGAGTTTCAAATGAGCTGATGTTTTGCTCCTGGAAAGACGCTCCCCTCGTGGGTTTTAAAGAAGAGCCTAAAGTAGCTAAAATGGTCTGATTCAATAGCATCTAAATGACAACCACATGTGTAACAGAAGCCACAGTCTGTAAAAAGTTTGCACAAAAAAGACTGATGAGCCCCTCTGTTCCTTATTTATACATAATGTTACCGCTGAGGCCTGCGAGGTGAGAACTTAACAGGAGCAACGTCGCTGTTTTCACATGGAGGCGCGTCCTTCCTCCGTGTCGTCTCTCACCCATATTGGGTTACACTGTACATCTTGATTACAGTATTGTGTACTGTGCCTATTGTTTAAATGCGTAGCGACTGTACAGTTTATGCTTAGAATGTAACTTCCCCTTTGTGGTTTACATACGCTTTTAATGACCTGGACGTGATTTTTGTACTGCTTTGAACTGTGTTAAAAGACTGTGGTGTTTATTCTCCAGTATCTGGAGGGTTTGAACAGTTCATTCCCAATACTGGCTTCTCAGGGATTCTGAGCTGATCCTGGTATTAACTACCAAGGGACCCACGGCGGGACCTGAAATGTTGAATAAAATGCATAACCACTGAGAAATTGACATATTTGGTCATGTTCTTTTCTTCCATGTGCACACAGATACATTTAGTTAACAGGAAACCCACATAAGAAGCAAGGTTATGATAGTTTTGGATTTTTCATTATAGTTTAGTTTTATTTAGTTTTGACCTTTTTGTCTCTAATTCAGTTAGTTTTAATTTGTTTTTAGAACGGGTTTGACAGTTTTTATTTATCAGTTATCAATATCTTCAACTGTTTTCAAGTTATAGCACTTTGAAATCTGTCCCATTATAAACCAATGGGGATTTTTAAAATTTCAAAAATTCATAAAAAATAAAAAAATATATATATTTCTCAATTCTTTGAACAAACCTGGTAGACCTTACCCTAAGGAACCTCTGCTATGAATTTCAATAAATTTTGGCTCATGGTTTTGGAGGAGAAGTTTCTAGAAATGTGGCCATAGATCTTGGGTTTGGTTTTTCAAGGACACACAAGGTCAAAGGTCATGGCACCAAATGAAAGCCCATATGTGACTTCCTATCTATTGTCAATAGTAATTATCAATTATCAATATCTTCAACTGCTTTCAAGTTACAACACTTTGAAATGTATCCCATCATAAACCAATGGGGATTTTTAAAATTTCAAAAATTTATAAAAAAATTTTCCAAAATCAGTATTTCCCAATTCTTTGAACAAACTTGGTAGACCTATCCCGACAGATGTTCCACAACAAATGTCAAGTCATTCTACCTGACGGTTTTAGAGAAGAAGATTCTTCAGACGACAACTGATACCAATAGTCCATCGAACCCTTTGGGCCGTTGGACTAAAAATAACCAAGTCTCATTTAAATTAGATTTTTATGCCCTATTACCGATGATAAGCTCATTTACTCAAAGTTATACAGTCAAATTCAGTGGTGGCAGAAAAACACCTGATGAAGCTACATTTATATATATCCCTTCCACCTCTGTCCCCTTGAAAAACATCTCCCTGAGGCTGAAAACTTGAGTTTGAAAATGCTATTACGGCTAAAATTTGCTTAGAGGTCTTATTTATGCCTTTGTGCATAAGAAATCAATATAAGTGAATCCCCATAAGAAACTTTGTGTTGGTAAATGCAAGTTATGCAAATTTACAGGATTTCAGTTCTGTTGCAACATGTTGATGGTCATATGAACTATGTTTTCAGGTCAAAAATGTCCAATTTCATCACAATTAATGCTATATTTTCATGTCACAAATGGCCAAGTTATATCTGAACTGAATTGACCTGAAAAATAAATGTTCTATTCGTTTAGATTCCCCAATTTTTCTTACAAGATTATATACTACATATCACATGTTTTATTTTTACAGGTTGCAATATGGAGTATGGTGCTGATCCATCCTGCTTATGTTACGCCGATACATACATTTAGAATGTCACATGTCACTTTTAAAATCAACAGTTTTCTAATAATAAGAATTTTTATAAAGAAATAACAGTTCTATGTTGTTATTTACTCTTTAGTATGATGATAAACTATACAATAAATAAATATGATACTAGTTTTTGCACAGGGATCATTTGTGGAAACAGTGACATGGCTGCCGAGCATCAGTATGATGGGATCCGTAACAACCATGTCACATCCATCCACTGCCACATTTTGTTTTTGTTTAGCTGTTATTGTTTTAGATCCACAATACCAACATTTATGAATAAGAGGAGAATTAGCAATAGTAAGTATATTAATATACTTACTATTGCTAATTAATTTGAAAGTGAAAGAAAAAAATCCTTCACAAGCTAGCTATTTCATGTCGAGACCTATTTTTGGTTATGGAGGGAAAAAAAACAAGTCTTTTTTTAGATTAGTGACAAAATAATCTTAAATTCCAATGAAGCCATGCTTAAGCAGAGGGTTAAATGCTTTCTTTCAGAAATTTCCATTGGTTTAGCTCATTTGATTGATTAGTAATTAAAAAAACATGTTTTTTGAGAAAAGTGAAATTCCCTACATAATCGGCACCATCTGATATTAAAATGCTTAAAAAAGCAATTCACACCAATTTTTCAGACAAAATGATTTTTATAATGATAAAAGGGTGTGTAAAAGGTCATAAAACTATACTGAAAACAGAAATATATGATTGAGATTTGAAATTATAGCAATGATAAGTTAGGTCATTATTCATTCTTAGAGAACTTTCCGAGGGACTGAATTTAGTTCATATAAAAAGTTCCGTAATTTCCTTGAAAATCCTTTTTTAGCAAAAATTTTAATGGATTTAGAAACTTAAGATGTAATACTATTGAACTACAAAAAGTTTGAAATCATTATCTCAGTTCTAATTTTCTGATTCAAAGTCAATAGGCGTGTGCCTTGACCCATAAGTTTATTACTAATAAAGTACTGGTACTGACCAGATCATCATGGGTAATGTCACGTCTGTCCACCAGTTATTTATGCTCTTTCTAATGCCATTCAAAATCTATTCAAAATCCAATATTTCTGAAAATATAGCTTCCACTGTCAAATAATATCAGTAGTCTGTGCACAAATGTATTAGCATTATTTCAACACAGTTCTATGCATTTCTTACAACTTTTTTTTTTGACAAAAATGGCCACTCATTTGACCCCCTAAGTAAATTTTAGTTGAATAGCATGCACTTACAGCCTCATTCTGGCTGTATTCCTGTATTACTCGGCAGCTGTAAGCATAAGCATGGGAACAGACATAATTACAATAGCAAACATCAAGGAAAGGTAAACAGTGGAAAACCGCCAAAGGACAGCAATCACATCACACACAGCTATTCAGAGTTCCTCACAGATTGCTAAGAGATGCAGGAGGGTTCCAAAGAAAGTTGAGGAAAATGGCTTTAAGCAACTTAATGGCATTTCAACTTCCAAAACCATCTTCCAATGATTCCCCGGTAACAGAATGTGAGCCTGGCCTTCTCACTTATACGTTAAAATGTTAGTTTTGAGAGCTTGATCCTAAACAGGGATTAAAGTCAGCTTAGACTGACACTGTAATGATTTGTTATTTATATAAAAACCTTTCCCTTTTGTAGGAAAAGATCAAACTGTCGCTGATCCGATTACTGTTTGCACATTCACAGCTTGCCAATTTAATAATACAAGAGTTTTACACTTAAGCCACATGCCCTCTTTTCCCATGGGTGCAGAGCCAGAGCTGGGATCTACGTCTTCCTCTAGTTAGTAAGTGGACGAAGAATCAAAGCTGATCAACCATCTGTCGCTAAATAAACGCTTAAAGCTGCAAAAGCGCTACTTTAATTGTTCTGCTTTGTACAATGTGTGATTTGAAAAGCTCGGCGTAGATTTATCGGAAAACATTTTGTGAGTCAACACAGAGGCGAGTAGGGGGTCTGCAAATGACTGATGTCTGTTTGAACATGAAATTTCTACACATAAAAGACTCCGGCTTTTCCCACTATACATCGCTGGCAGGCAAAGTCATGATTATGGTTTGTGGTGGGGATGTTTGCTCCGAGCAATTTGTCTCCCATGTGAGGCTTTAGAGATGGATCCACAGCCAGAGTTCAGCCAGTGTGTGCACTTCTGGAGGCTGATAACAGACTTTTGTATGTGATGTTAAAAATAAATGTGACGCACACTCGACAGAAAGTAATATGTTCTGAAGCTTCATCTGCAGACTTTGAACTTGAATGCATCTCCACCAGGGCTACGCGTGAAGCTCAGGGGATGAAATGGTCTTGTGTTTGATAAAATTGTGATAGAAATCCACATGCAGCCTCCGAATAAAGCTGCAAAATGATGATGATTACTCGGAAATATACACAACCATTCTAATGTATTGTTAGACTGCCTTTGACTTTGATTATAGCTCACATTTGTATTTATTCTGATAAGCTTATGCAATAACTTATATATTTCTATCATTTTTTTGGCCACATGATGTTGTTGAACCTTGACCTGACCCCAGTTCATAACACTGACCCCCCCAGGCTTGTGTATGGAAATGTCCTGGATCAGAATAGAAACTACTGTGGGATTTATACTGTTTACTGTTTACATGCTTGATAATATTATGAATAAAGTGTTTACATGCAGCCATGTATAACCGTTAGAATAATGTTTTTTTCATAGATTTCCAGAGATGGTAGATGTTCCACTGTGTGACTTCAGGCTTTCTCTTATTTTCCTTCAGACACCTTCTCTTTTTGACATTTGCCCATAAGAAAGTAAGTTTTCTTTTTTTTCTTTTTTGCATTAAAGAATGGCCTTGATTGGACACAGCATAATGCAACGTTTTTTTCAGATAATTTTTTCTTCATTTTTATTTTTTTTATGGAATGTATTTTGCAGTGGACAGTGTGTT
Organism: Sphaeramia orbicularis; assembly: GCF_902148855.1. Taxonomy (NCBI): domain Eukaryota; kingdom Metazoa; phylum Chordata; class Actinopteri; order Kurtiformes; family Apogonidae; genus Sphaeramia; species Sphaeramia orbicularis. The sequence goes on along the minus strand of NC_043964.1, from coordinate 19,177,655 downwards.
TTTTTTCCCCAGTAAAGCTGTGACATTCTTTTCTCCTACATAGGACAAAAATTCATTGCTGGGTCTCAGGAGGATATCTCTAAACCTGTTGGCATCCTCTATCATACTGGTGTGTTTCTCTTTCTGACCAGAAATGTGACTATATTAATACTACCATAAGCATTAACACTAAAAAGCTTAACGCTTAACGCCAGATCTTAACGCTTTAAGATCTGGAACTATTTTTGAAGTAACTTCCATATGATTTTTTATCTACATTTACGCTTTCACAGTTGATTTATCACCATTTACTCTACTATTATCCTCTGCATCTTGATTTTTTCAGTGTAAATCATGTATTTTCCTATATTCAATTCACAGAAAAAGTGACTTTCAGCAAATATATCATTAACTGAACATAAAAACAAACATCTCCAACCACTAGTCAAAGTCCATGGGTTTTACTGGTGAATCAATGTTGCACAAGATGACTGTGTTTCACATTAACTTTGGAGTCGCTTACTGCCCAAATGGGTCATATCTGATGACTTGGAATAGATGATAAACTGCCTTTTACCATTTATTTACATGTATTAATAGGATTAACAATGTAAAACATTTTCAATCAGCAGACACTTGAGGTCACTGGCAAAGACTCAGTACTACTTTTGTCAGTTCCCAAATGAAATTTTCACTGCATTTAACCTTTCTTAAGTGATCTATCATTTTTTTATTACACCATCATCCTCTGTATTTAGCATTTTTTCAGGGTGCTATTGTCCTATATTCAAGTTACTGATCATGTACTTTAATCATCATACTGAGATTATACTGAAGGATTATTATACCAGAAACAGAGAAAAATTAAGAAAAGGTGACTTCTTCAGCAAAATATATCATTAACTGAACATAAACCCAGTGTCTCCATCCACTGTCATTCATCCAACTCCATGGGTTTTACTGGTGAATCAATGTTGTAGAGGATAACAGTGTTTCCACGGTAACTACGAAGCTTCTGAACGTCCAAATGGGTCATATCTGATGACCATGAAAAGATGACAAACTGTATTTTACACCAAATATTTATTGATAGAATTAGTGGATCTAAAGTTATTAAACCTTTTACATCAGTAGATGCTTTTGGTCACTGGTGGATATTTGGGTCTTTATGGGTTAAGAGTTAAACAGTGTACTTTCAACTAGATCTTAAATGTCGTGATAGAAGCCAGTGTATTTACTCTGGTAACGTATCTTCACGAAAAAATTCCTATGCCAGACGTGGTTTTGCATATAAATGATGTGGCAACAGGAATTTCTAACAATTATAAACATCTAGCTGCAGCACGAACACACCACCTGTCTGTGTTAACCATCGCTGGAGGCTACAGCTGATTGTATACAGTGATAACATTATGCAAATGTATATCATGTTCACAAATCCAGCATGACTGGAGGCCATCTCAGATGAGTGGCATGCTCCTGCTTCCTCTCCCACTGACATTTATTTCACCTCATGTGGAATCCAGAAAAGGCTGCACCCATTTTAATGACGTTATTCAACTTTATCTTAACCCATAAAGACCCAAACAGTAACTGGTGACCAAAATAATCTACTGATCTAAAATATTTCATAACTTTAGATCCACTAATCCTATCAAAACATTTAAATAATTGGTGTAAAATGCAGTTTATCATCTTTTCACAGTCATCAGATATGACTCATTTGGACATTCAGAAGCTTCGTTGTTACCGTGGAAACACTGTCATCTTCTACAACACAGATTCACCAGTAAAACCCATGGAGTTGAATCAATGACAGTGGATGGAGATGCTTATTTTTGCGTTGTTATTGATATCTGTATTTAAAAAGTCACTTTTTTCCTTTTTTTGTCTCATCTTTTGACATAACCCTAAACTCTAACCTGAGCTTCCATTAACATCTACATTATCAGGAAATTAAATATAGAAAATTATATGATTTTCACTGGAAAAAAACGCAAAATAAAGGGGAACACATTATAATAAATGGTAATAAATCATTTGAGAAAGGTTAATCTAGCGGAAAATTCATCTTGGAACTGACGTAGAAGTAGCACTGGGTCTTTATGGGCTGAGGTGGCATGAAAGGAAACACTTAAAAGTCAGTTAACAGTTTGCACAGTTGTAGATGCTTTTAAAAAATATGTTTATGGTATATTTTGCTGAAAAAGTCACTTTTTGTGGCAGTTTTCTCTGTTCTAATATAGTAGCTTTTGAATCTACTCTGAGCTTGTATGAGCATCTTCATGATCAGTAAAATAAATGAAGGAAAATACTTGAATTTCACCAAAAAATACAAAATTCAGAGGATAATATTATAATAACTGGTAATAAATCATTTAAGAAAGGTTAAATGTAGAAAAAAAATTAATCTGGGAAGTGCCACAAAAGTAGCACTGGGTCTTTATGGGTTAAAGTGGAATGAAAGGAAACACTTAAAAGTCAGTTAACAGGTAGTAGATGCTTTTTAAAAATATGATTGATATATTTTGCTGAAAAAGTCCCTGTTTTCTCAGTTTTGTCTGTTCTAATATAGTAGCTTTTGAATCTACTCTGAGCTTGTATGAGAATCTTCATGATCAGTAGAATAAATACAGGAAAATACCAGATTTTCACTGAAAAATACAAAATTCAGAGGATAATATTATAATAAATGGTAATAAATCACTTGAGAAAGGTTAAATCTAGAGAAAAATTAATCTGGGAAGTGCCACAGAAGTAGCACTGGGTCTTTATGGGTTAAGGTGGCATGAAAGGAAACACTTAAAAGTCAGTTAACAGTTTGCACAGTTGTAGATGCTTTTAAAAATATGTTTATGGTATATTTTGCTGAAAAAGTCACTTTTTGTTGCAGTTTTCTCTGTTCTAATATAGTAGCTCTTGAATCTACTCTTAGCGTGTATGAGGATCTTCATGATCAGTAAAATAAATGAAGGAAAATACCTGATTTTCACTGAAAAATACAAAATTCAGAGGATAATATTATAATAACTGGTAATAAATCATTTAAGAAAGGTTAAATCTAGAAAAAAAAATAATCTGGGAACTGCCACAGAAGTAATACTGGGTCTTTATGGGTTAAGGTGTGTAGAAGCCAATAACACAATAGCGACCCATAACGTATTAAATTTTCAATATTTCAAATGTAATAGGCCAATAACGTAATAAAAGTCCTAAACCGATAACGTAATAACTTTTGGCCAATAATGTAATAACTTATTACGTTATCGGTTGGTTATTACGTTATTGGCCTGGTAAAAAAAAATCTTAATTAGTTATTACGTTATTGGCCAAAAGTTATTACATTATCATTTCAGGACTTTTATTACGTCATTGGCCAGTTATTACGTTATTGGCCTATTACATTTTAAAAATGGCAAATTTATTACATTATGGGTCGTTATTACGTTATTGTCTTCTACAAGGTGGTATGAATGGAAACACTTAAAAGTCGGTTAACAGGTAGTAGATGCTTCTTAAAAATATTCTTTTAGATATTTTTTTCTGAAAAAGTAACTTTTTGTTGCAGTTTTCTCTGTTCTAATACAGTAACTTTTGAATCTACTCTGAGCTTGTATGAGCATCTTCATGATCAGTAAAATAAATGAAGGAAAATACCTGATTTTCACTGAAAAATACAAAATTCAGAGGATAATATTATAATAAATGGTAATAAATCATTTAAGAAAGGCTAAATCTAGAAAAAAAATAATCTGGGAAGTGCCACAGAAGTAGCACTGGGTCTTTATGGGTTAAGGTGGTATGAAAGGAAACACTTAAAAGTCAGTTAACAGTTTGCACCCTGATAATTAAAACACAAACAGCTCTCTGTGCTTTTTTGCACCTCCACGTAGAACACCGGGGAGGTGATGTGAAATTTCACAACTCTGTAAAGTCACTTTGTTAGTATTTGTTTTCCTCCTGACAGCACCTCTTAACTGTGAGTACATCGGAAAGCCCCACAGTGGGAGGTGAGCTGCTGCAGTCGTTGGAGAAACTCAGGGACAAATCTGTCGACGTGCCAGAGACGAACATTCCTTGGAGCGCAGGGGATTACAGAGACGTTGGCCACTCACACATTGTCAGCATGACTTTCCTCTTCTATATCAGTCAGTCTCCAATTAACAGCCTGCATTGTCTGCAGGATTAGGAGCGACGGGACAATCCACGTTGGCCCACGGAGAGGTCTCACAGCAACTGGTACAGGCCCTAATCCTGCTCAACATGTGCTCTAAAGGCTGACAAAGTGGGAATTCACCATAATCCAGGTATCGCATATCCTGACTATAGAAGGACTTGAACTTTGGAGTGAGCAGCTCTTGAGTGAAAGACTGCAGGAATTTGGACCAGCTGGCAGCACTGGGCAAGTGCTTTCTCTGAACCAGATTTCACTCATTCAGTCTGTGTCTATAAAGGAAAAGAACCTGAGATTTAAAGGAGAGCGCTGGAAAAAACAGACCACTACAAATGAGAAGACCTGATCCTCAGTGAAAACAAGTCATCAAACCAAAACCAGCTGCTTGTATTTTTGTACAAGGGTTTAAAATACCAGTAGCAGTGTCAAATCTGCATGAAATCCAGAGTTATTTCCCCAAATATCGCGTTCTAAAGCCTTAAATCATTAGAATCCTGTGTGAAAATTCCTATTAACTTGTCTTCTTTGCCTTTATATAAGATCAGAAAACACTGCATTTATTGTAATTTTTTGAAAAACTGTGAATAAACACAAAAAAAGTGGGTCCCTAGAATTAATACTGAATGGAAACTTTGTCAGATATACATTCAACTTGAAATGTTACTTACTTTTGATGCTCAAAAAGCCAGAATTCTCACATAAATTGATTAAACGTCGATTATTATTTCATTTCATTGGGTAAGACTCCTCACTGTCTGCTCAAGAACAAGAATGATGCCTTCAGGAGCACACAGAATAAAAATGAAATGACCCTGTGACGTCATGGTGTCTATAAAGGAAAGGAACCTGAAATTTAGTGGAGACCTTTGGAAAAAAACAGACCACTACAAATGAAAAGACCTGGTCCTCAGTGAAAACAAGTCATCAAACCAAAACCAGCTGCTTGTATTGTTGTACAAGGGTTTAAAATACCAGTAGTAGTGTCAAATCTGCATGAAATCCAGAGTTATTTCACTAAATATTGCTTTCTAAAGCCTTACAACATTAGGATCCAGTGTGAAAATTCCTATTAACTTGTCTTCTTTGGGCTAGGGTTAGGGTTAGGGTTTTTACATTTTAATAATATGTTAATAACATGTTTATTACATTTTGTTGTAATTTATTACATTTTATTACAAGGGTTAGGGTTATTAATATGTCTGTGTTAATAACATGTTTATTACACGTATTATGTGTTACCACAAATGAGTGTTTATCACATTTTAATAACATTTTAACAACACCTTAATGTCTTGTTAGTTACATGTTTATTATTATGTTTATTATGTGTTTTTACAAGGTACGTGTCAGTGATGCGAGTTAGGGTTAGGGTTAGGGCTGGGTGTTAGGGTTTTTACATTTTAATAATATGTTAATAACATGTTTATTACATTTTGTTGTAAGTTATTACATGTTATTACAGGGGTTAGGGTTATTAACATGTCTGTTGATAACATGTTTATTACATATTTATAACACGTTAATAACACATTTATTACATGTTTATTACAAGTTTATTATGTGTTACTCCACATAAGTGTTAATCACATTTTAATATCATTTTAACAACACGTTAGTAACTTGTTTATTACATGTTTATTATTATGTTATGTGTTTTTACAAGGTACATAAGTGTCAGTGATATGAGTTAGGGTTAGGGTAAGGGTAAGGATAAGGGTTAGGGCTAGGGTTAGGGCTATGGTTAGGGTTTTTACATTTTAATAGTATGTTAATAACATGTTTATTACATTTTGTTGTAAGTTATTATATGTTATTACAAGGGTTAGGTTTATTAACATGTATGTGTTAATAACATGTTTATTACTTGTTAACAACATGTTAATAACTCGTTAGTTACATGTTTATTATTATGTTTATTATGTGTTTTTACAAGGAACATAAGTGTCAGTGATATGAGTTAGGGTTAGGGCTAGGGTTAGGGTCAGTGTATGGGTTTGGGCTATGGTTAGGGTTTTTACATTTTATAATATGTTAATAACATGTTTATTACATTTTGTTGTAAGTTATTACATGTTATTACAGGGGTTAGGGTTATTAACATGTCTGTTGATAACATGTTTATTACATATTTATAACATGTTAATAACACATTTATTACATGTTTATTACAAGTTTATTATGTGTTACTCCACATAAGTGTTAATCACATTTTAATATCATTTTAACAACACGTTAATAACTTGTTTATTACATGTTTATTATTATGTTATGTGTTTTTACAAGGTACATAAGTGTCAGTGATATGAGTTAGGGTTAGGGTAAGGGTAAGGATAAGGGCTAGGGTTAGGGCTATGGTTAGGGTTTTTACATTTTAATAATATGTTAATAACATGTTTATTATATTTTGTTGTAAGTTATTATATGTTATTACAAGGGTTAGGGTTATTAACATGTATGTGTTAATAACATGTTTATTACATGTTAACAACACGTTAATAACTCACTAGTTACATGTTTATCATTATGTTTATTATGTGTTTTTACAAGGAATGTAAGTGTCAGTGATATGAGTTAGGGTTAGGGCTAGTGTATGGGTTTGGGCTATGGTTAGGGTTTTTACATTTTTATAATATGTTCATAACATGTTTATTACATTTTGTTGTAAGTTATTACATGTTATTACAAGGGTTAAGGTTATTAACATGTCTGTGTTAATAACATGTTTATTACATGTTTATAACACATTAATTACATTTTTACATATTTATTACACATTTATTATGTGTTACTACACATAAGTGTTAATCACATTTTGATAACATGTTAACAACACTGCATTTATTGTAATTTTTTGAAAAACTGAATAAACACAAAAAAAAGTGGGTGCCTGGAGATAATACCACAGAAACTTGCTCTAACTTATGACATTTTCCTCAGAATTTGATGGAAACTTTCTCAGATTTACTTTCAACTTGAAATGTTACTTACTTTTGATGCTCAAAAAGCCAGAATTCTCACATAAACTGATTAAATGTTGATTATTTACTTCATTTCATTGGGTAAGACTCCTCACTGTCTGCTCAAGAACAAGAATGATGCCTTCAGGAGCACACAGAATAAAAATGAAATGACCCTGTGACATCATGGCGTCTATAAAGGAAAGGAACCTGAAATTTAATGGAGACCTTTGGAAAAAAACAGACCACTACAAATGAAACGACCTGATCTTCAGTGAAAACAAGTCATCAAACCAAAACCAGCTGCTTGTATTGTTGTACAAGGGTTTAAAATACCAGTAGTAGTGTCAAATCTGCATGAAATCCAGAGTTATTTCCCCAAATATCGCGTTCTAAAGCCTTAAATCATTAGAATCCTGTGTGAAAATTCCTATTAACTTGTCTTCTTTGCCTTTATATAAGATCAGAAAACACTGCATTTATTGTAATTTTTTGAAAAACTGTGAATAAACACAAAAAAAGTGGATCCCCGGAGACAATATTTGATGGAAACTTTGTCAGATATACAATCAACTTGAAATGTTACTTACTTTTGATGCTCAAAAAGCCAAAGATTAAATGTTGATTATTCCTTCATTTCATTGGGTAAGACTCTTCACTGTCTGCTCAAGAGCAAGAACGATGCCTTCAGGAGCACATAGAATAAAAACGAAATAAACCAGTAACATCCTGGCGTCTATGAAGGAAAAGAACCTGAGATTTAAAGGAGAAATATTTTTGCACCTGGACATGAAACACCAGCAGTAGCGTGGAAAACTGACAGTGATGCACAGAAGCCATGTTATTTCACCAAATACTGATTTCCTGTGTGAACATTCCTATAACTCCATCTTCTTTGCCTTATGTAAAATCTGAAAACACTACATTTATCGTAATTTTTGAACAGCTGTAATTTTCTGCAATAAATACTCATAAATTTACATTCAAAAGACTTTCTCTCAATGCATGCATTAAAATGAATTTCTGATTAATCAAACACTTATCTCTTCAAAATGCTTGCAATACTCAGTCAAGATAATACTTAAGTGATGCATTAAAGGAAGGAAAACGCACTCATTTGTAGATAAGGCTCATCATGAAATAGGTCACAGTGGTGTGTCAGTTTTAAAAGTGGGTTCCCGGAGATAAAATCTAAGAAATGTTTCTCTAAATGAAGACATTTTGTTTCAGAATCTGAAGAAAACTTGGGCAGAAGTAGATTTAAAGCTGAACGGTGTATGGCTAGATCATGGAAGTCATTTTATCTTATTCTGGAAAATAGAAGTTACAAAACAAAGAACAGACTTTTGGGAAATATGGACCATTTTATTGGAAATGATAATATACCTGTAGATGGCTGGATGGACGACACAAATTGACGTATATTCTTATTTATTTGATTGTTTTTTGGTTTTTTTTTCCACTTTTCTCTTTTAGTTAGTATTATTATTAGTTGTGTTTTGCTTGTGTGTGTAGTTTGTATTTTTATTTACATATATCAGTGGTTCCCAACCTTTTTTGGCTTGTGACCCCATTTTAACATCACAAGTTTCTAGTGACCCCAGACATTCAAAACAGAGACTTTTTTTTTTTTTTTTTTTTGCTAAAATTAATTTGTTTTTGATCATGTAATAGTTTGCTATACTATGTTGCATGTAAATGTTAATATTAGAGGAGATTTAGGCTATATGATATATATTATTATGGACGGAGGCAGAAAAGCCAGGTGTAGATTACTGCACAAAGTGAGAATTTTATTTTCCTTGCTCAGGATATGTACAGTCAGTCCAGCTTGGATTTACAAGGCTGACAATTAATACTGAACAAACAAGAACTCAAACTATGAATTATGAAAGCGCTGCAGCATCTGAAACTGACCACAATGAACATTTGAAAGATAAACAGAACCACAGTGCTTCAGTTACAGCTTCACAGTTTGTCATGTCTTTTATGGACAGGGATTGTTTCTGTCAACTCACCATATATTTTCTATTAGTAAGGTTTTTTTTTTTGGTTTTTTTTTTAATCAATTACTAGAAATTTCAGAAGACCCCATTTGAATTCCAGGTGACCCCACGTGGGGTCCTGACCCCAAGGTTGAAAAACACTGATATATATACTCTCTATGTGCCTTGTTTGTAACTTGTTGTCTTAGTTAAAAGAAAAAAAAAAAAAAATCAATAAATACATATAAATAAAAGAAGCAGATTAAACAAAAACATCTATCCTGAAAAAGCCAGAACTGCAGACGACAAACTGATATAAACGCTGATTATTACATAATTTCACAGTGTAGACCTCCTCACTGGCTGCTCTCGAACAAGAACGATGCCTTCAGGGCCACACAGAATAAAAAATGAAATGATCGTCCTGATATGAGTAACGCTGGTGGTTTTAACTGTCAGGTAACTGTCACTTCTACTTGTCTATAGTTTAAACACGTATTACGAGAAGGTTAAAGTGAGTCATGCTTTGTAGAAATGCAAATAAGGATGCAAATGATGGTGCATGACCTCAGTTCAAACCAGCACTGTGATGGTGCATTTTTAAGCCTGGTTTTTGATAGGAACTTAAAGGGGTCATATTTTCACTAAACCCATTTTTATTAGTCTTTGGTTCATTTATTTGTGTATTTGTGGACCCTAATAGTTCATAAACTTTGAATTAGAACCCTCCAGGTGTTGCAAAGCTATCTTTATATTCATTTTGGCAAAAATCGAGGTATTGTGATCACTTTGCTTTGTGTGTTTGTTTGCGTGTTTGTTTCAAGTTTCAAGTTTATTTGTCATGTGCGTTCAAGTACAAATACCATGGCAACGAAACACAGTGTGCCCTGGCTCTCTCCGCCCAATATTGAAAAATAAATAACAACCAAATAACAATAACAATCCCAGCAACAATAAAAAATACTTAACAATAAATAGCACTAGCCCTCCTACTGTAAAAGAAAAACACTAAATAATAAATACAATTGTAAAAACTGAAAGTCAGGCTGCAGGTTTCCAGCTACCTCCTTCTAGCTGAGCTGCTGTTCAACAGTCATGTAGCATGAGGAAAAAACTGTCTTTGAAGCGAGTAGTCCGGGCTTTGATACTTTGTAACCGTTTCCCTGATGGTAGATAATTAAAGAGTCTGTGTGTGGGATGACTGAATGAATGAATGAATGTTTTTATTATTGTGTCTTGCATAAAAAACATGCCCAGCCCTTACATGGGCTTATAAGACACCAAAAATACAAATCAAAAATCAAACACCAGACAATAGGCACTAGATATGAACAAAACAAAATACTGACCTATTTAAACAAACACATCTGCCGCTTTTTCCAGGCTTTACAAACAAATAATGCTAATTTATATACTTTAGAACTAAACAACCATTTCATCTTGTCATCATCAGTGCTCCAGAACAAATCAGGATTTCGGATACACATATCATCAAACAAAGAGGCTCTCAGTTCATCATATAGAGGACAATACAAAAGAAAATGTGATTCATTTTCCACTTCCTCCAAATCACACAGTCCACAAAGTCTGTTTTCTTCTGGGGTTTGGGTGAATCTCCCAGTTTCTACGGCCAAGGGAAGGATTCCTGTTCGCAACTGAGCAATTAGGGACCTTTGGTTCCTGGTCAAATTTGCGCTGACATAAAATTCTGTTTTATATGTGTTTTTTAGTTGAATGTACACTACCAGGCAAAAGTTTGGACTCACCTGGTTTTTCTTTATTTTTATGACTATTTCCATTGTAAATTCTCACAGAAGGCATCAAAACTATGAATGAACACATATGGAATTATGTAATTAAAAAAGATGTGACAAAACTCAAAAACTCATATTTTATATTTTAGATTCTTCAAAATAGCCACATTGTGCTTTTATTACTGCTTTGTGCATTCTTGGCATTCTCTTGATGAGCTTCATGAGGTAATCATCTGAAATGTTTTCCAAAAGTCTGGAAGGAGTTCCAAATGATGCTGAGCACTTGTTGGCCATCTGTGGTCCATCTCATGTCATTTAAATAAGAAGGTGAGTCCAAACTTTTGCCTGGTAGTGTATGTCCGCAGCTTCGGTTTAGTCAGGATCCCACTCATCCATTTTTCTTCAAAAGCAGACATTTGACATGACTGGTGCCCTGTATGATGCCCAGTGCCTTTTTCCTGCTGCGTTTTGTGTTTGTTAGCAACTTTACGGGAAAACTATTCCAACCATCTTTACCAAATTGTACCCACAGATAGGCCTAGGCCCTGGGACCAACCCATTAAATTTTGGGCCAAGTAGGCCAAAGTTCAAGGCCACAGCAAAGTCACAAAATTTCAAATTTTCCTGTCTCTCATCATTGAGCAATTTTCAAAAATTCATAAAAAATTGAAAACGACTCCGTTTAGCCTCCAATTTGATCCACCTGTAGCTTATAACACTATCTTGTATCTGGGACAAAACTGTCCACATCCACTGTGGAATGTGGACTCTGTGGACATTTTAATTTAACTTTGAAAATCCCATTTTCGACACATTTTTCATTATAACTCAACAAATATTGCTTGGAATTGAATATAATTTGACATACACATGACTGGTACCAAGCTTCAACTTTTTCTGCTGTATGGAACAACCTGGAAACTGTTTAATTTAAAAAGAAATAGTCGATCCACACATGCACACCATTCGGGGTGCTTGGCGGAGGTTTGTGTTCTCTGAACACTTGTTATGTTTTATAACTAGTTACATCACGACATTTGCACATATAAGGTCAAGACTTGTGACGAACATTTCTTCGAGTACGACATAACTGTTTATCAGCAGCAGCGGTTGTAGTCCATACTGAAAATATGTCCAAACTTCGAACTGATTACCTAAAATGTTCTGTTGTTGGTTGTATTAACGAACACAAGTGGCTGAACGGGACAGAAAACACGGTCAGCATCCTGGAGGGGGCGGGGCGTGAAGTGGTTCATGCATTTAAAGGGCCAGCGCTCAAAACGACCTTTCTTGCGTGATTACTCCGAAATAGGGTTGAAGCTGGACCTGTGGAGTTGAATTAATGAAGAATAGCTGAATTTATAATACATTATGCCTACACTTATAATACTTTATTAACCTTGGTATAAGTTGTTGTACATGATCATAAACTGTTGTAATGACTTTTATAATGCATTATAATGTCTTATGAATGTGCGCTTAATGCATTATAAACTAGACCTTCAAATAAAGTGTTACCAAAAAAAAAAGTTAATTACAGTCTAATAACAATAACAAGAAATTGACTTACACTCAAACATGTTACCGCAGATCAGGTTTGTCAAGAACAGCAAAGTTACAGCAATGGTACGTCCGCTTTATTGGCTGATATGGAACTAAAACAATGAAATCCATGAATATAGAAAAGAACAGCTTTGAACAGCTGTCCACTGGAGTGACCACCATGCATGAAAGGGTTAAATAATCCTAAAGTTTGTCTGATTCTTCATGTTTTTGAATACTTGTGGTTAAATCTGGAATGTGACTCAGTTTGAAGTTGGTATTAAACCACCGGGTCATGACAAATTCTCCACATAAAAAAAACAAAACAAAAAAGAACAGGAAGGATACGGAAATGGTTTGGACTGGTGAGAAAGTCTTTGAACGCAGCACATGAAGCATCAGTGAGGAGAAGGATCACCGGTCAGCTCTTTAAATCCTTCACTGGTTACATGCTCCCTCTGAAAGGTCAGCCCAACGTGGACAAAGAAGGAGGTGAGGTGTGATTAACAGCAGGACCCACTCCCAGGATGCAGCTGCCTCCCTCTGTGTGTCCACCCACAAAAGAGACAAGCCAGGCACCCCGTTTCCCCGACTCCCACTCCCCTTGAACACAAAGCAGCCAGACCCCCTCCAGGACCAGGACACAAAGGTGGCCTGGACCCATGGGTGCGTTCACTGCTCATGCGCCTCAACTGGTTTAGTCAGGGTGAGGTGCATCTGGACCTGATAGCCCTCACTGTAAAAAAAAACATCTGTAATTTAACAGAATTTTCACTGTTTATTTTACAGATTTTTCCTGTATTTTTAAGATACAGGAAAATATCAATGAAATGACAAAAATAGACTGATTTTACACGTCAAATGTAAAATAACACGAAAAAACTGTAACTGTGAATAATCATAAAATTTCAGTTTTTTAAAAGAAATTTTTTCTTTTTCACAGAAAAATACAGTTAAAATACAGTTGCAAATGCATCATAATTTCACAAATATTTATTTTCTTTTAAGAGATTAAACTATTAATTTAAAGTTTAATACTGTAAAAAAAATAATGAAAGAAGATAAAATTACTGACAATTAACTGTAAAGGAAGTAATTGTTCTGCAAGTTTAACAAGACTTGTTTGTTAATTGACAAATATTTTGTGTAATTACAAGAGGTTTCACAACAAAAATACTGAATAAATGTATTTTTGTGAATGTATAACATGTGTAAGCACTGATAAACTGTCAAAATACAGTTTTTATCAGTGGACTGTAAAACTTAGTCTCATTGAAAATTATTTATATATGTATTTATATTTATAGGTAATTTGATTGTTTTAATACATGAAAATGTTCTTTATTAAATATTAAAAAGTCAAAAAAATATCCAAAATCTCATGTAAAGTTAGGGCAAAAAACTGTATTTTAATTATGGAAAATTACCATATTTTTATAAGATGGTTATTTTCTGTTGTTTAACAGTATTTTTTTGGCACCCCTGCTGCCAGAATATTATCGTTTTTTTACTTTTTTTTTTTTTTTTTTTTTTTTTTACAGTGCTTATATTCCTGCAGTATGAGGCACATTGTCCCATAATAATTATAAGTAATGTTCAATAAATGGAAATATTTTATTATTATTATTTTTTTAACCCATAAAGACCCAGCGCTACATTTGTGGTACTTCCTAGATGGTTGTTTCCTCTTTATTTACCCTTGCTTGAGTGATTTTCCTCTTTATTTAACCTTACTTTAGTGATTTATCAGAATTTATTGTAGCATTATCTTCTATATTTTGCATTTTTTCAGTGTAAATCCTGTATTTTCTTATATTTAATTCACTGATCATGTAGATGTTCATCAAAGCTCAGATGAAAGTTGAGAGTTATTATATCAGAAACAGACAAAACTGAAAAAAAGTGTCTTTTTCAGTCCAATCTGTCATTAACGGAACAAAAACCCAGTGTGTCATCCACTGTCATTGATCCAACTCCATGGGTTTTACTGGTGAATCAATGTTGTAGATGATGACAGTGTTTCCATGGTAACTAACCTCTGACCGTCCAAATGGGTCATATCTGATGACCATGAAAAGATGAATAACAGTATTTTACACCAATTACTGATATGTATTGATAGGATTAGTGGATCAACAGGTATTAAACAGTTTCAGTCAGTGGAGGGTTTTGGTGGATGGTGGATGTTTGGGTCTTTATGGGTTAATTTCATGTTTTCATACAACAGTTGGAGCAGTAGAGAAAGAAGTATCCAGATCCTTTACTTAAATAAAAGTACACTGAGAATGTACTTATACTTATAAAAATACTCTGAAAAGCTAAATTTCAATCTTAGTGTGTAATTGGAAGACATCACAAGACTTTATTACTTTTGTGAAAATTTTCAGAGAACATTTCGTTTTACATTCAATTATTGATATCTTTACGGAAAAAGTCGCTTTGTCTTCAGTTTTTTTTTTCTGTTTCTGATCTAATAACCTTTGCAATTACTCTGCGCTTATCCTACCGTTATTCTCCAGCTGTTCTCTTGTATATTCATGGATTTTGTTGTTTTAGTTCTATATCAGCCAACACATTTGATCTTTATGCTTCATCCCATACACTGACATTGATGACATTACTGTAACTTTGCTGTTCTTGATGAACCTGATCTGTACTAACATGTTTGAGTGTAAATCAATTGCTTGTTATTGTTATTAGACTGTAATTAACAACATAAAGTTTTGTTGTTTTTTTTTTTTGCATATTATCTCTCCATAAAGTGAGTAATGACTAGTATTAGAGTATGTTCAAATGTGAGAAAACATCAGATTAGCAGCATTAAAATGTTGGTATTTCATAGTTTTTACACAGTATATCAGCAAATACATGTTTCTTTGCTTCAAAAATGAAACTCATGCACTGTAAAAAAAAAAAAAAAAAAAAGTTGACTGAACTTAACTAAATGAAGTCATCTTGTTGCTGTGACTGAGTTAATTTCAGTCAACTTGTCGTGTCAAGTTTATTACACTTTAAAACACAAGTTGATGCAACATGCAGTCTGTTGACTCAACTTCCTGTATGAAGAAAGTTGAATTTGAAAATATTATTTGAGATAACGTTAAGAGATGTTGGTTGAATTTATTTTATCAATTTCTTACAACTGTGAATCAAGTTGGCTCAACATGGAATACGTAACTGATACAACTTGCAATTTGTTGACTCAACTTGCTGTGTCAAATAATGAGGACTTAAAATATTACTTAAGAGAACTAAAAAAGAGGCTGCTTGAACTTATTTTATTAAGTTACGGCAACATTATTATTTTTTTGCTCATGCGCTATTGCCAATCTACTTGGTGGTGTTATGTCATGATGTCCAGCTTTGCACACATTTTTGTAAGTCCAAGAAATATAGCTTCATAAAAAAAAAATTTTCAATCGCATTGTTTTTTTCATGCCTAAAGAGGAATAAAACCACTCAGGAAAAAAAATCTTTCTTAAGGTTCTCACAATTTATGCATGAAAGGGTTAATGAACATCTACATGATCAGTAAATTAAATGTAGGAAAATACTTATATATAAATATTTAAAACCAAATTAAAAACATTTTTATTCTCATTAGCCTTTGAAAGGAGATAAAAATGGGGTCACAATTCAGGAACCAGGAATGTGCGGTTTTTATTTTTATTTTATTTTATTGTATTTCTGTTTTTATTTTTTTATTTTATTGTATTTCAAATTTCATCTTATTTCTTGCACTTCAAAAATTCTATGCATAATCAAATATTTTAATGTGCGCTGTTTCAATATTTATTTTTATTTTATTGTAATTCTCTCAAATTTCATTTTATTTCTTGATGTATAATCAAATCTTAATGTATTTTAATATTGTATTTTTTCAATCAATGTGACGCACTTTGGGCTACAATTTCTGTATGAAAGGTGCTATACAAATAAAGTTTATTATTATTATTATTATTATTATTATTATTATTATTATTATTATTATTATTACTTGATTTATACAGAAAAATGCAAAATACAGATGATAATATTATAATAAATGGTTATAAGTCGCTAAAGAAAAGTTAAATAGATGGAAAAATATATTTAGAAACTGCTACAAAAGTACCACTGGGTCTTTATAGGTTAAATGTGATTATATGTAGCTTCAATAATGATCAGGGATACCATTGGATACTTATACTTCAGTTCTTCCTGCGCTTATAAAGCAGTGTTTCAGAAAGACCCTTAACACTGCGTCTCCCATCATGCAGCTGCTGGGCATTGGCAAGTCGGAGTTGAGAATGGGAGCTGTGGTTTGACCACCTGGCAACGAGCCCAGCCAGACTCAGGAAGTGTCTGTGGGGGTGGAGGGGGTGGAGAGGGGTGGTGGGGGTAAGAGGGTGCAGGCGAAAACTCCTCCTTCCCTCCTGCTCCATTCAGCTCCTCACCTCAAAGCATTAGTAATGCATTCCTTCAGTCCAGCAACAAGCAGGGTAATTCAATTTCCTCGACAGTGAGACCGTGTGAAATTTCATTTGCATTTCTGGTCTCTGTTTAAGAAGGGATGTTTAAAAAAAAAAAAAAAAAAATCTCTGTGTTGGTCATGCTTTGTTTGTTTACCACTTTGTTTAGTTCAGCTCCCACAATAAACAGCAGGGAGCTCAGGAGATGATGTAATCTCTATATTCATCTCTCAGACAGACATTCATGCCAAAGCGCACAGTGGACCAAACACTGAAAGATACATTCAAGTTAAATAAATGAATATATTAAACTTGAAAATTTAAAGGATGGAAACAATTCTCACATTTATATCAGAGACGGCTCTTCCTCCATCCTTTTCTAATCAATTTCAGCCTCCAGATTTGTATGAAGAGCCAGTGTTTGGACGACAGCAGCTGGTTGGCGGCATGAAGGGAGTTGACAGGAGCAGACTGGTGGCCTGATGCTGACACTGACCCCTCGCCTGCTGTTGAACCACAGAGGTCACACACATAAAACTGCCTTTCTTTTCCAGTTAAACCCTTCTGCAGCCCAGCCTGTGGTCTGTCACGACACTGGGCTGCAACGGGACAAACACAGAGGACACTGAAAACCTCTGGGGTTTTTGCACACCACAAAATATTACCAGTCCTACTGTGATAAAAGGAGGAAGACTATGAAGAAATGCTGCCATCTAGTGTCTGTTTTCAGTACTGAGTCATCATAACAATCAGTTGATGATATTTTGTTCATGTTTTTTTTCATACAATGTTTTATGGGCTAAAATTTGCTTAGAGGTCTTATTTATGTCTTTGTGCATAAGAAATCAATAGAAGTGAATGTTGAGATGTTGATGTTGTGGAAAAGCTGAATGTTTTCCTGGATCTGCTGCAGTCATACCGAGTCAGTTTCCCTTTGAATTGTTGTGGTTGTTTGAAATAACTTATTTTGAGGATTAACTCTCTTACTTTTGTATTTTGGCTAAAATTTGCTTAGAGGTCTTATTCATGTCTTTGTGCATAAGAAATCAATATAAGTGAATCCCCAAAGGAACTTTGTGTTGGTAAATGCAAGTTATGCAAATTTACAGGATTTCAGTTCTGTTGCAACATGTTGATGGTCATATGAACTATGTTTTCAGCTCAAAAATGTCCAATTTCATCACAATTCATGCTACATTTTCATGTTACAAATAACCAAGTTATATTGTAGCTGAATTTACCTGAAAAACAAATATTCTATTCTTTTACATTCCCCAATTTTTCTTACAAGATTATATACTACATATCACGTTTTATTTTTACAGGTTGCAATATGGAGTATGGTGTTGATCCATCCTGCTTATGTTACGTCAATACATACATTAAGAATGTCACACGTCACTTTTTAAATCAACAGTTTTCTAATAATAAGCATTTTTATAAAGAAATAACAATTCTATATTGTTATTTACTCTTTAGTATGATGATAAACTATACAATAAATAATTCTGATCCTAGTTTTTGCACAGGGATCATTTGTGGAAACGGTGACATGGCTGCCGAGCATCAGTATGATGGGATCTGTAACAACCATGTCACATCCGTCCATTGCCACATTTTGTGTTTTTGTGTCAGCTGTTATTGTTTTAGATCCACAATACTAACATTTATGAATAAGAGGAGAATTAGCAATAGTAAGTCTATAAGTTTATTACTAATAAAGAACTGGTACTGACCAGATCATCATGGGTAATGTCACGTCCGTCCACCAGCAAAAGTTTTCACATACACGTGCTATTCAAAATCCAATATTTCTGAAAATATAGCTTCCACTGTCAAATAATATCAGTAGTCTGTGCACAAATGTATTAGCATTATTTCAACAGTTCTATGCATTTCTTACAACTTATTTTTTTGACAAAAATGGCCACTCATTTGATCCCCTAAGTAAATTTTAGCCGATATTCTTGTTTTTTTGTTTTTGCTCAGTTTACTCAGTTCTTGTTTCAGTTATTGTTATTATAATTATCACCATGGTTGTTATTGTTGATATTTCCTTGTGAGAGTCTGTGCCACCTTCTTTCTCTTTTTGTTCCCCCCCTTCTCTCTTTCCCCTTTCCTCTCCTTTCCCCTGTTCTTTCTTGTCAGGTCCAGCATCACAATGTGGTTCAACAAAATCCAAAATAAAGACAGTGGAATATCAAGGGGAACCTCATATACAGCCAGACCACCATTCTGCTGTTATGATGCTAGACAAGACACAAAAAAAAAAAAAAAAAAAAAAAGAACAATCAGTCAGTTCACTACAGTTACGTTGTTTAATTTTAAAACACTGCATTCAAGCTCAACCACATTTTTACATGTACACATTTTAGATTGCAAAAATGTATAAAATAAAAAAAAACTGATTACACCTACAGTGATTTTTTTTCCAAGAAAAAAAAAGTTCAATGAAAAAAATGAACTATTTACCATATTCACATTAATGAAGCAACATACTGTGCCTGCTACAGACTCTAAAAACAAAAAAAAAGATAAAAAAAAAAAAAAAAAATCTACAAGCAAATCAAATATAAAAATGAAAATGTTTAAAAACGTAATGTTAAAAATGAAAAATCAGACTTGTCAATTCCAACAACTTTTTCTTAATTTGTAAATGTTTATAACCTGTACAGCATAATAAACGACAAATAGAGTATGACTACTACCCAAAAACAGAGACTGCATCAGTGTAATCATATTTTTACAGAGCGTCGATTGGATTGGAAAAAAAAAAAAAAAAGTCTGGCTCATTTTCTCATTTGATCGCGTCAGCAACCACGAGCTATCAACTGTACAAACAAGCCTTGAAAGACATTGAAGATATTAAGAGTAAAATGGTTTGTGCTTAAGTTGTTGGCACAGTCTCTACGTCACCTCTTGAACTGATCACAACGTACGTCTAAGAGAAGCTGAAGAAGCAGCACAAATGTCTCACCCCACATTAGAAGGATCGTCATGCTTCGAGAGGTAATCAGCCTGACGGATAACCTCCAGATTACACACACAGAGAGAGAGAAAAGTGGCAAAACACATTACAGTCCCTTCACAGCATCCAATCACGCTATTTTTTAATAATTTTTTTTTGTTGTTGTTATAAATGCTAAAACACATTTTCGAGACACTGCATTGCCGATGCATACGGTTTCCTCACTGAAATCCTGATATGCATATTTTCACAATAACTTGCATTAAAGACAGGAACTCTAAACTACTGGATTTGTTAGAAAAGAATCAAGATCTGTGTGTTTGTGTGTGTGTGTGTAGGATTCCCAGTTTCGATAAGAGGAGACGAGGCTTTTGATCTCAACTGGGACATGAAGCGAATAACAAGCAGTAAATCATTATGGTCATGAATGTTGCAGGAAAAAAAAAAAAAAAAAATATATATCACATGCTCCCCTGCTTCACCGTCGGCCTCAAAAGAGCTGTGAATGTTCCTGCTTCCAGTAGTATATATATATAAAAAAAAATCTGTCACTGAGTTTCTTCTTTCCCCAACACAGTCATCAAACAGCTGCATTTCCTGCGTGCAGATCATCATTGTCCTCATCCAGTCCTCTGAGCATGTGCAAGAATGGAGTTCACAGCTTCGCAATCTCTTACAGTCACTGCTGAGGAATAGTGGCTCATCAATGTATTCAAGAAAACAAAACAAAACAAAAAAAATGCCACAGGAAATAACACGAGTCCAAGATGTAAAATGTTTCATTCCACACCTGCAGAAGAACTGGTCCCAGACTTTAGATTTAAGACAATAACAAGCCCGTGTTAAACGTATTGCGCATGTATGATTCACATAAAACCGAGCAAATCTTATTGGTGACTTTTGTATTCGAAGCTCCTGAGGAACTGAGATGTTTCATTGTGAAATAATTCATCTATATTACGTGGAACTGTTGGATCCTTTTACTGTGCGTCCTCTGAGAAACAACGTCTACACAACACTGGATTTCTCCCACATTTGAGCGTAAGGCATTTGTCACTCTCCGACAACGGGAGGGTGTTTTTACAGTACTTTACAAAACAATTCCAACACAACTAAGCAGTAGTAATCAGCGTTAATGTACGAGCACTTCCACAGTCCCCGACACTTGCAATGCCTCGTTAGATGTGTAGAGAAATAATCAGTCCGGGGTTCTTTATATTATTAGACGCGACTTCATTCCCAGCACCGGCGATGAGGATTTCACCCTGAAGCATCGGCTAGAGACTGTCGAAGTGAGAGCGCCTGATTCTTGAGGTCGTCCGAGCGGTAAAATTTAGCGGCGGTGTGAGATCTTCTATGAAACATGACTGGAGAAAGTGATTTAATCTGAGATGTCAGTGCAGAAAATGGGAGGAGTCCAGTGTTGCCTAGTGAGCTGGAGGGCTGTTGGCGTCTGGACGGCTGTTGGCCAGGTACTTCGCCCTCATGCTGGAGGTGTACTGTGCAAAGAGAAGAAACAATACGCATAATGACACATAAAATAATACTCGCTATGTCAACGGTGGGTAAAAAGTATCTTAAAGAGGCAAAAATAACAGAATCGATGTAGGATTTTCTTTGTTATGATGCGACTGAAACGAAAAGATGTAAAGATAAACTTGAAATGTTGACGTTTTAATGGTTCAATCTGCCACCCCGTGATGGTAAATGTACACGATATACAGACTGAACACACTTTACAAAGCACGGATTGGAGAAAATCCTTCATAGATTACCTTTCAAACTAGTTACTTCAGAGTTGAGGAATCTAAAAGGGATCTTAAATAAGTCGGATACAAAAACAGAAACGAAACAGCCACAGGGGACAAGGACGTCAGAGTAGAAGAAACTACAAATACATCGACTTTACAGGAAGTTCTGTCACTTTTCTTTGCAAACCTTGGGCGGGTCGGGAAGATTCATACACATTTAAGATGCACCCATGCATTTTTTGCAATACAGGCGAACGATGTGGAGACACTTTAATGTTTTTTCTTTGTTGTAATAAGCCTTTAGAGTCACTGGAGCAGTCTGTTGAAGATGTGAATGTCTGTAGTGGATTCATGAAACTACTTACCTGTGGGTTTTGTCTCAGACACATCATATTATTATTAATGGAAAAAAATTAAAATTGGTTGTGAAAAAAGTAGACATAAAAAGAAAAAATGGCTTCACAAAAATGACTGAAACTGTACTCTGCATTTACAAAACGAACTGAAAGTAAAAATATCTTCTGTTTTCATAGTATTTTGGGTCTGAGACATATCTAATAGGCGTCTTCATCCGACCTACTGTCAGAAAAAATTATTAGACCATCAAAAGTCATCAAAAGCAATGGTTATGCAATCAAGTACTAACTCCTGTGTGTATCATGTTGCTAAAACAGACAGAAAAGAAAACATGGAAAGCCTAAAAGCACTGTTTTTGTCTGTACAATGCCATAGATATTGATGTAAAAACTGAAGTGATTTTGGTTATTATCAAGAAAACCATGGAAAATGGCTAGATATCAGCTCTTAAATTCAACTCTTATGAGCTATTTTTGTTGTTACCATTATATTTGCCCAAACAAATGTACCTTTAGTTGTACCAGGCATTAAAAAGAACAAGAAATTTAAGAAAACAAGGGTGGTCTAATAATTTTTTCAGTGACTGTGAGTGTTACATTATTTTTATACTTTGTCTCTTTTTAATTTCAGTATTGACAAATTCCCCATATTGTGACATTTCCAAAGCATAAAGACTATAATAAGCTACAAAACATGCTTTGGAAATAAATTCAGTCGAGAATAAAAACGTAGAAGTGAAAAATCAAATCAAAATTAAATTAAACTTTCTAAAAATACAAGTGTCTTCCAATCTTGCTCCAGACCTCGGTGTTTATTTGAAAAACGAGAAGCAGGAAATTATCAGAAAATAGACTGAGACCGATGAGATTCAGTTGCATGAAAGATGATAGATGTTCCTCTGCTGGTGTGTGTTTTCACTCTTTCAGCCTTGATGAGTTCGCCCCACACCCCAAGAACCATATTTGCATGGTTATCGAACCCGTCTTCCTAACTTATCAGTGACCGGTCAGTCACAGGTGGACCTCAGGGCTTAGACCTCTGCCCTCATATGTTCTCCTTCACATGAGAAGGGGTGGGGAAACATGCAGCCCGGGGCTACAGGAGACAAAGACCAGGTGGGACACTCAGCAGGACTCGGGACAGTAGGGGATGCAGGGGGAGGAAGGGGGGATCCTGCAGTCCTGGAATAAAGGGTGCTGGGTTTGGGAGGTGGTACGGGTAACTGGGGGGGAACAGGCCAGCAGGTGGAAGGGGTGGGCATGTTGTGTACCTGTTAGCATAGCAGATGAGGTTACCAAAACGATCTTGAACTCTCCGAGGGCTTTAACTGCCAGCAGTGACCGCTGTTACTGTCCGCGGCAGTCAAATACAACTGTAATGGGTTCGCAGAAAAAAAGGCAACAAGTGTAGAGAGAAGTATGAAGTATAGAGAAAGAGAAAGAGAGAAACAACACAAAGCAGCGTCTAGTGCGGGCAGACGTACAGACAGCATGAGGGGCGGGGTCTCTGGTGGAAGTTAAAGCCGAGGGCGACAGGAAGGAATGATGACGTGGGATACAGAACATAGTCCAACATAGTTTCTACATCTACAAACTGTGTCAGCCTGTAGCAACAGAACATTGTAATGTACAATACATATTAAATCAGGTGACAGTTGAACACTTAAAGGAAATATGCATTTGTTTTGGCAATCTTTTCCATAAAAAGTGGCTGGAGAGTCAATGCGCTGCTGAAACGATATCTGGCAACAAGGGTACATTCTGTGTAATCGTAAATACTGTTGAAAACATGTAATATATCTCAATACTCCAAAGCTATGCCTAGAGTTTCTGCTCATAAAACATTGGTTTGACTATTTTTTAATGTACAATGCCAAAACAGGCTGTGTTCACAAACCGTCCAGAGCCTAAAATTAACTTAAAGAAAAATATTCAATCTTAAGGTTTAAATTATGACCATGATTATGTTTTATGGATGATTTTGGCACCAATACAGATTATAGATACACCAGTGTAATCCTACATTACTACAACCTGCTATTAATCATGAACACTGTTGCATCAGAATTTTGGAAAAACGCAAAAATAATTAGGGTTTGGGCAGGATTCCAACCATAGTTTGCCTCTCTGCCTGTCACTATGGCCTCAGAGTTTTGTGTTTTATAGCCAGTCTCTTGGAAAAGGCTGCCAAATGACCAGGAGGTTTTCCGACAGGCCTGTAGTTTTTAGTTTTTCGAGGAAATGCTACACTTACCGAGGGGGGAGGAGACTCTCGTCCTATCAGGGGAGTGTTTTCACAGCGCGAGTTCTGGAAGTTTGCGTTCTGAGCCCTGCAGAATTAACACATGATGAGACACAGCATACAACGGAGACACTGTAAACTAAAACACACTGCTGCACAGATATGAAATTATACACTCGACACATGAACTCTGTCAACTCAGCTTTCAGCTAACAAGTAGGCGCAGAAACTGGGGTTCCCATCCCCCTGTTTTTCTTCTGTTAAGCTGCTAAGGCTTTGGGTTTCACTGGCATCACAGCTGGAGAGCAACAGCTGCATGTGTTGGCCATCGCATGACTTTATATAAGCGAGCTAAGTTACCCTCTGGGGACATTAAACTGGCTCCTTAGAACATGAGGTATCTAATATCAGCCTCACTTTGCAGACTGCCGGCTATGCAGTGAAAACAAATAATCTACCACTTTGTGTCCGTGCCCCACTTTATATATACCTTTTAAATGAGTTTTGACTTACATGTACTCTGTGACAGGTGCGTTGCTGACGGTGTGTGCAGCAGCAGGAATGCTGGTCTCGCTGCCGTAGCTGCTGCCACAGCTGTACAAGCTAGGCATGTGGACCCGGTACAGGTTATCATTATTTTGCCTCCCCCCGTGGCTCAGAGACTCATCCTCGCTGTCCTCGTCGCTCCTGCAAACACAACATGACCCAGAGGGTAAAAACCACCACCAGAGGGAGCCCTCTACTATACTAACAAACCACACAAGTGCCACATGGTCACGTTTTCTATTTATTCTCACATTTTGATTCAATTTCATCACTGCCCGAGGGAGTGAAAACAAAATGAATTCTCCACAGGATGAAGCGAAGAAGATGCCGTTTTTTCCTGCTGTTAATAAAACTGAACCAGGACTGTAAAAATATCTCCATATAATTGGTTCAGTGTCTAGAAGAAAATGAAAACCCCTAATCTTGTGACAGGAGAACAAATGCATTTTTCACTGTCAAACAGCTACTTCTGAGCAAGAACTGTGTTTCCATTTGATTATTAAGAGACAAAGCATCAGATAATGCACAGAATAAGGGCTGTCAAAACACAGTGACAGGGACATGATGGAGGCTGTCTCCCTCTAGTGCTCACAGTCTTCACATCTAATCTAACAGATCATTGAATAGATTTGCTACATATCACGGGGCTGTCTTTTCAATAAATTAAAATCTGTGAAACATGAATTAATTTATTTACTCCAATCTGAATTTAAGTGAATCACTCTACATTAACTTCATTACAGTACAATGAATAAAAAAATAACTATAAATGTTGGAATCAATCTGCTGTTACAGGTAAATATTTCAGTCAGGATAAAAGTAACGGTGAGTGCATGATTAGGAAGGTAAAACAGAACCAGCTTAGCACGGAACACTGAGAAAAACAGACCGGCAGCATGTAAGCCCCTGCTTCATGAAAGGAAGCTCCAACTGAGATCAAACTGATGAACATGCCCCCTCCAATGGTTGGAAGGGATCAGTTAATTATATGCTGCAGCTGAGCTGATGGTTGTGCCTGGGAAACTACTTCCCTTGAAGACATCCGGCAAACCTTATCAGCCGCTGATAGGACAAAGAAATTAGAATAATTTCAACCCTCTACTGCAGAAAATGACACCAGCTCAGGCAGCGCTTATGATAGATTTAGGCCATCTTGGCACAATTAGGGGGGATAACGGGAAGCAATCTATTTGAGGAAGCAGCTGGAGCCTTCTGGACACATCCCAGTGGTAAACACAACCAGTCTTTGAACCGCAAACAAACACAAGTCTTACTCAAAAATAATCATGTTTCCTTATCTGTGTAGATTTATCCTGGCTTACTTTGTCTGCTTCAGTCCCAAGTCATGTAAAAACAAGGGCTGAAGTTGATAATGCTACAAGAGGTGCAGAAAATTGAGTTATTATCCTGTTAATTGTCCCTCATTATATACAGACTTTCACACAAAATGTTAGCTTTAAGATTTTCCTTAGTGGTTGCAGACCTCCTGGCGTCTGTATTACGAAGCAAGTTCAACATCCCCTATATCTTTTTGTTAAAGTTTGCTAAAGCTTAACAACTGCAACCATATTAAGTGGTGCCACAATAATGTTTCTAAACTCACCGTGTCAACCCCAGGTTTCCATCTCATCATGAGCATGTTCACATAAAATGGGGCAGAAACGCTGTTTAGAGTTGGACATTCCTCACCAAAAGAACAAACTATAAGCCTAAACAAATGTGAGGAATTAAAAATATAATACGGACTAAAAGCATCACAGCTGCTGCGACCAAAGCCAGGAAGAGAAGATGACAACAGACTGTGTGAATATGGTAGTACTGTTCTCAATATCACATCATGAGGACAAAAAAAGGATCTAATTATATGTACAGTTGTTTGTTTAATTAAATTAAACTGGGCTGCTCAGATACAGTGGTTATGGTGTCTAAAACAGGCAGAGATTTGTTCTTTCAGCTGTCTGAGAAGAGCTAAATAAGACAAACACATGCTCAGTGTCACATCTTATTAGGTCAAATACAAAAATATAGGGCTTTGTTGTTTCTTCCATCTGCACATTATTGTCCAGTGGATCCTCTTGGACAGGGCTCAGTAACCTCTGAAATCTACACAGCCATGTTTGACCCAAAACCGAAAAATAAATTGACATGACGTTTTGCTCAGTGGTACCATATTCATGATTATTTAGTATTTTAACTTTGCATTTCCATTAAACTAATACAGTGTCTGGCACATTTATGAAATGATAGGCTACTATTACAACAAATAAAACGGCTGAGATTTTTGGTTAAGACGGTGCCATGCTCTAATACGCCAGATGATATACAACTTTGTGTATGTGACATGAAATGCTGTGAAACTTTACAGTTGGACAATGAAAGAATGACTTTAGGCCAACAACAATGATAGCGGAATGCTAAAAAATAAGAATTATTTATTTTTTGTATTCTTTATTATTCATGTAATAAGCAAAAGAAAAAATGAGAGTATCAGAAATTGAACTAAATGAGTTAAAACGTTGGAAAAATGATCTCACCTAAATATATCCAAACACTAGGACAAATAATCTGAGATGATGTAAAATAAGCATCAGTAAATGAAAGACACAGAAGATCAAAATGTAATAATGTGCAACCTGTCAAAATGAAAACATGGTTTATCACAGTAAAATAGAAAAAAGCAAACAAAAAGTACATAATGCATCTAAAAACAAACAAAAAAAATGTCTTAATTTGTTCACATATTCATTATGTTTTAGTGACAAAACCTCAACTTGTCGGTTTCGAACCCACTGATTGGTCAGAACTTCATTACACGTTCTGATCCACTACCCTAAATGCAGCCTGCAGGTTAAGCTTCCATGAATACTTGCCCCAGTAAAAACAAAACCACGCTGGTGACATCAGAGGCCCTGGGTTGAACCTGATGTTACCTTATTAACCCCTTAATCCTACTTTGTCATACAGGCTGTAGGTGACGGGGGTTGGATGGATTATAACAGATCTTACCTTTTGTTTCTCCAGGTGTGAGGAACGCTGCAAATAATCGAACTGAACATGAGAGCAGTGACGAAGGAGAATAGAACAAGGTAGATTAGGCCTTCCAGTCCATCGTAACACAGCCCCGTCATGGCCTGGACGTAATCCTGGAACAAGAACAGGTCCCACTTTTCTTAATGACAAGTATGACAAAAACTCTTCACGCATTTACAGTATTTTATAAATATGAATGAGGAAAGGGACAAACAGAAAGTGCAGTAATAAAAGGCTACATCTGTGGTTTTTACATTTTGGCACTGGTTTTAAGTGCATATTCAAAATGCATCTGTTTTTTCTTTCCATTTTTGAGTCAACCCAATGAGCTCACAGTTGGCTTCCTGCAAGAAATGCTGTGTTTTTATACCTTGGGTTTGATATGCAGCACTGTGCCCCACATTATCACAACTGAGAATCTCACACCAATCTACATTCACTGCACTGCTCAAACACATTTCCTATTCAGCTGAAGATACTGTAATTTTCATGAAATAATAAGCTTTGGCATGTTAACAGGGTGGATATTTGAGAGGGAACGCAGAGAGGAAAGCAGTGAGGAAAAGCCTACACGTGCACATGTTCAGCAGGCATTTGAAAACCACAGAGGGACAGTTCTTTAAAGCACCGTGAGAGCCAGGCTTGTCACTCAGCCTGGTTTGTAAACCATACACAGCCAACATGAATTGGACAAGCGTCCGGGAAAGCAAATGTTATTAACGGTGACAGGTTCAGTGAGCTGCACAAGCATAAAAGAGGGGTTACAATAAAACTGCACTCCAAAACTATCACAACAAATTAAATCTGAGCTGTTTTCCAAGAGACGTGACGCTTGAAGAGTAGAGTTAGTGTGTATCTGTAAGTCTGCGTGTCCCTGCTCACCATGTGCAGGCTCCGACAGTCCACCAGGGCCGTGAGCTGATGGAGACTGATCTGTGTGGTGTTCAGAACTTCCTGGATCGTCTCCAAACTTCCCTGGAAATGAATAAGGGGGGGGGGGGGGGGGGGGGGGGGGGGGGATGGAGGCTTGATGTGAAATTCAACTCTGGCACCTTTGTACGCTTAAACACCATGTCCAAGCAACAAAGACGCTGAAATGCAAAATGAAGACTGCACAAAGAAAGTGACTAATTCTCCAATTCGTTCTATGGATATTTTTCTGGGAAGTGTCTTTCACCACTACACAACAGTATACAGAAATTCCAGCTGAAAGTGCTGATTTCTATATATGATACATCCTAATGGGCTGTCTCTTCTTCCGCCTCTCATTACAGTTCTCATGAAAAGAAAAAAAAAAAAAACACATCTGATTGCCTGATATAAATGTTTCTACAACCTCAGCACATTTCTCTGTGTGGGTATGTGAAGTGAAATATGCCTCTCTCTATTCCCAATGTCAGCTCTCATTTGTGCCTCTGTCAACACAGTGTAAGGACCAGCGCTGGACAATAACACAGTATTGTATTGGGAAGGGCCAGTGAAAGCCTAATGTAGCTAAATGGACATAATGCACGTCCCAGGTGGGCCGTCAGCAGATCTTTATGCGGACAGGTGCACTACACTTCGCTGCAGGTCAGTCTTTTGGTCCCATTCAGGGGGATACTCAGTCATCACAAACGCTACAATAGTACAGGACAGCTTGTGGCCTGGGGGAACACCGTACGGGAACGGTATTCCTAGTAAAAAGTGAACTGACGGGGCTGAAAAACATACCTTAGCTTCTTCAGGCTCTCCAGTGGCAGAGCGCAGCAGTTCAGACACATCATCCTGCATCTCCACTAATGCTTTGTGACTCCCAGAGAGCTTCTGAAATAAAAAGTATAAATACAGTCACAGTGCATGTTAACAGTACTTCCATCTTGCAGCCACTACTAATCCCCTTTAGATACTCTCTCTTGTTGCAGTCAAGTGGAGGTTTTGTTGAAGCATTCTGACAATTTATAGATGCAAGATAAAAAAGACTTGCATAGTATATAAGTTAATATTTCATAGTTGTTCTAACAATAGATGCTTGCGGCACTCAACAGCTTTGATTTATTCATGCAAGGAAAACAAAATATAAGTGGTCCATTAAAGCTTACTATAGATTCACAGTAAAAGTCCTGCTTTGGCAAAGAAAAACCTCTGGCTTCTAACATACATTCTAGATGCAAAACTGTTATCAGGACAGACACACAGGAAAAAAGCTGCGCTGCCATCAGTTTCCCCTGCTGGCAGAATGGGAAGTATTGTACTTCAGCATGGAAAAAAACTCCACTTTGAGGCAAAGGGAGTGACTCATTGTGCCCACTTGAATTCTTACACATCACAAGGACATACATCATCTAGACAATATGTCTGTCTGCTGTAATGTGAGCAGCACTGACATTGAACCACTTTCAGTTTTGTAGTGAATCAGACAAAATTTGTTCATCTCAAGGTGAAAATCATTTGAAAAAGTTGAATCAAAAACATGCACAAGCAAGTCTCGGAATAAATGAACAAACCTGTTGGAAGGGGTTGGTTTGCTCTGGGCTGCAGCTAAGGTAATACTGGAGGATACCTGTGAACAAAAGGACAGAACAGTCAAGACTAACTGGGCAATTTGGCTGAAATTTTTATGTCAATCGTTAATCAAGGTTTTGCTTTCTGAAAATCATGAAAAGTACCTAAATTGCAAAATTAAGATTACTCCTCTGGAGTGTTTTCCTGCTCAGGAAATACTCAAAATCCAACCTGTTTGCTTCTTATTAGCTGTAGCAGTGTTTAAATAAACAAGGAGTATTTTTGAGCTACATTTCAATTAATGAAATCAGAATATCATGAACATCGGAGAAATAAATAAATAAATAAAATTGCCCATATCACCTGTTTTTTTTTAATCAATGTCATGATGGATATTGTACATAAAAGCTGATTTTAGACTTGAGTGTGAAATAAGGTGTCATTTGTGATTTTAAACTATATTTTATGGTCAGAACAAGACAAACAAATGCCAAACAGCAGATCATTACAGAAATGCAGAGGTAGAGCATTACCTCAGAGCATTTGGTTAATATCAATAAGAAATATTATTTAATAACAAACTTGTGGGAGGGATAAAACACAAAATGAAAGAATGGAAGTGATCTCTGTCACATTGCATTGTCATGTTGTTGCCTATGAAATTGCTTCCAATATAGAAAGTCAATAAAAAAAAATAAAAACAATAAATCATAGGAACACACTGATTTATCTAACAAATCAAACTTAAAAAGAAAGATAAAAGGACATTAGAGTCACAGTTGTTTTAAATAAGGTTTTATTTGCCAGTCATGATAACAAGAAATATGAAGCCTGATTTGTTTATGGTCATTGTGTCCTGGGCTGGTGGGGTAGTTGACATTGTTCTAGCCTGAAATATATATGCTATAACATTTCAAAACACTGCATGTGAGATCCTAATATGACATGATTTGACATCTTTCAAAGCCTAAAAAGGGCATCTCAGTGGAGTATTTTCAGCCCAAATAAAGCACAGTGCATCGGTGTAGAGTAAGACACCAAATCTGCCCTTACATTCCAGTGAATTCCATTACAACAACTCACAACTGCTCATTCTAATAAATATACCAAGAACACAGAGTATGCTTCTTTTTTTTTCCTGGTATTTACGCTGTGTTTGCTTGACCCGAGTCGCAGCTTCAACTGCTGTTGTTTTGTTCTAGGAAAGCAGCAAAACTAAATAGCAATGTCTAGTCGTTTTATTGTATTTTCTTGCCTTTGCTCCCTGCTGCCCTGTTAGAGCGTGACTACCTCCGTTACAGTGCACCCGCCGAGTTAATCCTGAACCAAGAGGAAAATATTCCAAATAAAGTAGGAACATAACAGCATAAACCAATGTGTTTTCCCTCAACACTGCAACAATTGAGCAAAAACACAAGAAATACATCCACAGGGCTTAAAGGCTTAAGGATAACCTCTGTTACTACACAGAGCCTCCTGCAAACACGCCAAGAGCGGCTGGTTACATCATGTCTTCAGTTATTGTTTAATACAACATGACCAAACTTGAGCTCTGTTCTGAGGATACAACGAACTGAAGCTGATTGGAATTCAGGTGTTGGATTTCCACAAGCCATTACAACCCACTCCACTTACTTCCTCTAAGTTTACCTCTGTCAACAGTGAGTAAGAGCCGATGACAAAGCCTTTTATACGTGAGTGTGAGACTCTAAAGCTGGAGCAATGTCCACTAATACAGGCTGTGGGAACTACATCACTGGCATAACAGATGGTACAAATGACGTCCACACACTGTGCTGTGTCAGGAGCTTCATTCCCACACAGCTGAGCAAGCTCATGAGGAGAGGATTTCCGGTACAAAGAAGTACATATCAAATAAGTCCCTGACGGCCCGACTCTCTCACATACACACCCACACATATGAATATCAGGAGCACCAGACTTCCTCAGTGTCATGATACAACCACCGATTCCCACTCAAAGGAATAAATTTAGTTTTTGTGTCACTTTGTATTAGCTGCAGTTACATAAAAAGATAGAATCTGACTTCCAAGTTCCAGTCTGTTCAATAAAATACCACAGTTACACATTTTCAGGACAGTTTTTCTATTCTATTATTAATGGTCCTTGTAGCAAAGAATAAAAGTGTAACAATGAAATATGTTTTTAACAGTTGGACTGACTTTTACAAAACAGGGGTATTGTTCTACTTCACAATTAGACTGATTATCGCTGAACCACAGCTTAGACCTACACTCGTATGAGAATCTATTAGAGTTTTGGCAGAACATCCTCTCACCAGGATTTCAGCAAAAATGAACAACTGCTGGTAACCAGATGTTGACTAAACACATTCTAAGCGTAAACATGTTGAAAAAATGTACACAATATTCAGACTAACAGTTCATCTCAGAAGCCACTCTCATAGAGAAATGGAAAATTACAGTGGTCAGTGAAATGCACTTCTGTCAAATATAACAAACTCTAAGCCTGGAATAAAATATTTTACAAATGAAACCCTCACAATGACAGAAAGTCTCTATCTACGGAATAAAAAATGTGCAAATAAATATTCAGGATCAGATTGGATTATAGTCTAATATGATTGTGTAATGATATGCAAAGACAATAATGAAAAATTACAACATGAATAGCTGAAATGATGCATATTCAAGAAAAAGATAATAAAGCTCCAGAGAAGGAAGGTGATATATCCGTTTGTCGTGCATCCAGGGCTTTGTCTGGTGCAATGTCAGACAGACATGCACCGTCAAGGGAACTCAGAGGGAAAATATATCTGGAGGTTCTTAATTATCTGCTTCTGTATCCCAGCAGAACCACAGTAGTGATATATAAGCCTACATGTACAAATAAATATACTTTTTTTAAACTGTGGCTTGTTTTGGGGGGAGGAAAATGCAGTGGAAAACCCCACATTGCATAAATCAGCTCCAGGGCATAATGCAGCTTCAAAGCTGCAGCATAATACAGTTCATGCATAGAATGAACTGTGCTCGTGATTCAGATGAACCATAAATTCCTACATTTGAGCAGATGCGCTGATTTCTGCTCTTAACTGACCAGATTTTGTTTTGAATATTTAGTAATGCATACATTTTTAACAAAAAGGGCTGAAAAGACAAACTGTAAAGCTTCCCAATTTTATGACGTAACTAAAAAGGAATGTGGCAGACACAGTATATTTTGTCTCTGATCATTTCCTCCACTGCTCTTATCTCCCTCGTGCATTCTGCTTCAACACATGCACGTGTACGAGAGGATATTTGTTCATCTGTCACAAACATCCCATCATGGACTGACTGGGCAATTACCAAAACGGGACATGTTAGAGAGCCTTTTGTGGAGCTTGAAAAGGCAGGCCATTGCTCTCTTGACCCTACTGCACATGTGGTAGTCATTTTTAGTGACTTTTTATGAGCTGTGGACAAGACAAGGCCCCACTCATCAGAACAATGCGTCACTGCTGTGCAATAAGAAGAGGATGGAGACTAGACATGAAAACTGACTCATATTTACCATTTAAAAGTGTCTGAGTGCATACAAAAGCAACTCCACACAGATCTGTCTCAGTGCCAAAGAAAAAATTCTTTTTGTAATGTATGTGATTCATACCTTGATTCATGACTCCATACTTGTCTGCTACTCTGGTGACGTATGCATCAGGAGCAAAACAGAAGTCACTGGATGTCTAGAAACACAAACAATAAGGTCATGACAATCAAGAAGACAGCATGTTCACTGAATGCCAAGGGCAACTAATGGTTAATACACCATCATGTTGGATGGAACATGTGAGCAACTGATAACAGCTTTGAAAACACTTTTTACAACGTGACAGGCTGATGCTGTCTGAGCTGAGAGCGATGACAAAAACTAAATCAAGCACATTTAGGTGTGAACAGTCTGATTCATCTGCAGGGGAGGAAATCCTCCACATTAATTTGCATAAAGCTTTGCATTCATCAACATTTTTTCCAGAAAATGGCTTTAAATGGTGGCTTTGACTTAAGTAAGACAAAATAATGCCACAGACAATTTATGATTAGTTGATACGGCTACATTTTAGAAAAAGGATTATTTCCATCTATAATACAACCACATGAACTGCATTGATTTTCTGTGAGCAAAACCTTAAGTACTATAAATCATATGCTACATGTTTGGGGTATTTTGTAATCACTTTCTGGGAAACAAAGTGACCAGAAAAGTCAAAACCTTTGCTGCTGACCTCTCAGCTGTGTAAATACATGTAAAATGTTCTGCCAAGGCCAAATTCTGCAGACAAGGAGTGAGCGCAAGAAACATTTTTATCCAATTACAAGTAATTAACTGTGCAGCTCTACCTAGAAAACAGGATCATGCTCTGATGGAGACACTTACTGCAGAGAGAGCCAACTCTATCCCCAGGGACACCCAGCTGATTACAAGAGCGACAACACCAAAAAGGCAAACCCTGGGGAGAGAATGAGGACATGACAAGTTCAAGTACCTTTAACTTCCAGTGTTACAGCAATAACTACATCGCAGCACAGCTTAGCAGGAAGATATATTTAACTAATTAAGTAGGTCTTTTAGTCAGGCCACAGTGTACCAATGGTCTGTTAAAAGTAAACTATTACTCTCACCTCCAAACACTTAGAAATTGTGCATGTTTAACTTGAACAAAAGGGAAAAAGCAGAGGGCAGAGTTTCTGCAAATAGAGCTTTGGAGGTTGATACAATCATTTACATGCATTATTAAAGTTAAATGCTGCTGAATAATGATGTACTGGAAACCTTATGGGAAAGGTTTAGTGAAATAGAAAAGCAAGAACACTTCAGACTAATGTTTAAACTACAGTAGAGAAAAACCATGATACAATACTGTTGTTTAAAATAATGTAAACACAAGACAGACCGGCCATTTATATAAGTACCTTTGTACCTTCATCTGTCAAGGAAAAAATTTTAAGTAACTGGCACAATGACTCAGAGTTCAAAGATATATTTAATGATTATCTATAGGAGACTGGATTTTTTCTATAAGTCCATATAATAATATGACAATTGCCTGTCATAGCCAATCTTTAATTTGAAACATAATAAAGAAAGCAGAACCCAAACCCAATTATTACAGAACTATATGTGTCATCATACATTACCAACAAATCAATGAGGGTTTTATGTTGGGATTCTTTTATTAAATGTAACATGACAGTGCAGATAATTTATAGAGCATGAATTAATCTTGACTAATTTCTAATGACAAGGTGACTGATGAAACAGGGGCTTCATGTGCCATAATTGCCACTCATCCTGTGACAACTGCTAAAATGATTTCCCATGGCAGAAACATTTTCCCTTAAGTGCTCTCATGCCAACGATCTCATGATGAGACTCACCCTATAAGCGTTCCCTTGGAGTTGCGAATGAGGCCAAACAGCACCAGAAGGCAGATGAGGATGTCGAACAGTAGCAGGACTATGTAACCCAGCCACCTGTGAAGACAAATGCCATTACCGACAAATGGCCAAGAGCAGCAGAGCGTACCATCTCTGAGTGAAATAAATGTCCCTCTTAAAGCATGATAGCTTCAATACTAATTATCTTGTTGTTTATACCAAGCAGAATATCAGACTATCACTTTATATTATTGTTGGATGACATACAACAAACAGCCATGCAACCAAACACAACTACATTTAAATTAAGCTTTGAAAACATGTTTTTTCCACTGATTTTTGTTTCTGCTAAGACCTATTTGCAAATCTATACAGATAAAAAAAATGCAAAGAATGAGAAAGTCCAAAAAATACTTGCAAAGTAAATTAAATATTTAAACATTAACACTTATTCCTTCTCCTAGGAGCACCCAGTTTTTGATGGGACACCACGTTGCACAACACTAACTGAGTATTTTATTTTGTAGTTTCATTCTTTTCATTTTAAACAGACTGACTTGTGCGTAAACTTTATCATTTTAAGTCATTCTATGGCCAAAATTTCAGACTCCTGCATTTTTCTTTTTTTTTTTTTTTTTTTTTTTAAAAACACAAGCAGAAAACCAGTTCATGAGAAAACATGGGGACTTGCTTACATATTCATAGTTTAAGGCATACAAGTACACCAATCCAACAAAGCCCAAAGGAAGTATGACAACACCTTCTGTATATTCAACTAACAAAGGAAACTCAAGCCAGATTTGATATTCTTGGCATGTAAGCTCCCTAATGATATGCTGAATAAGTAAGAATTGCTCCTTGTTGTCTGTGTCCGCCTCTGCTTCTTACTTTAGATTCACTCATAAATTAGATTTCAGAAACCTACCCAACAGTGCAGCCTTCTCTAACACTGTCTCAACAGGGAAAAGCAGACTTCCTTTCATTATCTAAACTCAGAGATGAGCCACATGGCTGTAAATCACTGGTACAGTGCATCTGAACTCAAATATTATACTGAGACAAGAGCATGAATCACAGTCTGTTGTCTGAAATGTATATATGCTGCTGCTGCTGTTGTCACTACCATTCCTATCAGCATCATCAATTTCAGAAGAGCATCCACAAATTTTGTATCACTGTTGTTGTTGTGCATGGATTCCACTCTGTCTCACCTGTACCAATCATACAGCTCAATCTTGACAGCCAGCTCCTCCAGGGAGATTGTGGTATTGTCCCAGAAGGGAATCTCCACCATCTGTCTGACCAGCTCGTCCAGCTGGCCCTGCACTTTTTGGATGATGGACAGGTAGTCCGCATGCTGCGCGTACCAGCCCTCAAGCTGTTGCAGATTGGCTTCTACCGTCTGGTTCAGTGCGTATCTACGGTCATATACCTGGACCCAACAAAGGGACAAACAAGGTCATAGAGGAAAAAGGGAATTCACCACAATGCTGGAGTAGTAGTGGAATCAGGTGCACTCAGAGCAGATGGTTGATGAATTATTAAATGTGAATTTTCTCTTTGACCTACCAGCTTCTGCACACCAGTGATTGTGCGATTCGCATGGCGCAGAGAATACGTCAGCCGATTCACTCCATCACAAGTCTCGCTGTTCCCATAGAAACCGACAGCAATGCCAGCGCTGAGGGGAGACAAAAGGAAGGGAGGGGAGACAGGGTGGTGAGGAGGAGGGATTAGCTAAAAAAGACACAGAGAGGAGATAGAGAAGAGAGAGAGCGAGGGGGATAGCGAGGCAGAGAGAGGCGTGTGAACTCCACATTAACCCTGTCGGTTCAGACGCCCGTCAACAGGCTCCTTTCAGCTCCAGCAGAAAGACCCCATACAGAACCATGGAAACACAGAGGAATGGACCAGCTATGCCACAAACCCCTCACTAGGGCCGACAAAGGCTGCACTGAGGCAGGAGATCAGTTTTCTGCACAGACAAGCCTCAGGTTGCAGAAAAACAATTCTGACTACTGCACAGGGAAAACTTTATATAGGAAGATTGAGTAGAATGTCTTTTTTACATTGAAAAACACTCACGAGTTTAAAGGGTACAACTGAGGAGTCTTTGTCAAAAACAAAACTCGCTTTCTGCAGGATGAGAGGCTATCTCAGAGAGGAGGGACGTTTTGCAAGATATCTCATCCACTGTTGCAGCTGTTGGTCTTTTTGCCAACCCCCCATCCTATTCCAGAGTGGATTTTGTCTTGTGGGACACTGATAAACAAACCACTTCAACCTAAGTCAGACTGAGTCAATGCTCAGCCAGCAGCGCTCAGAGAATCAATGGGTCTTCCCTTCTTCCAGGAGGGCGGCTAATCCCTTCCTCTCATGCCGTAGTGTGAAAATGAGGAACAAGAGCATTTTACAGGTGTACGTTTAACCTGTGAAAACCTTCTACTGCTCTTTCAAAATGAACGAAATGTACTAAACGGCACAGAAAAAACACAACATAAAAACTATGAAACCCTTTGTATTCATAACAATTGTCTAGTGTTTTGTGGATTCATGCCAAACATGGATTTCTAGTCAAAGAACAAATGCAAAGCAAAACAAAAGCTAATCTGATCACAACTCAGATTCCTCCATATTACGAAACGTGCTAGTGTGGATGTTAAAACACACAAATGCGGTGATTGTAATGCAGTTCCTGTACACTTCAGGTCCCAGAGCGCTTCTATTCAAAGCTCTTCTGTTAGTCTGAATCAACCGTGATGGCTCTCCAGTGGCCAATCAACAGAAAGAGGAAAAACAGGAAACAAATGCAGTGTTCAAGGATAGAAACCATGTCCAGATGGTACAGCTCTCAGTGTGAAGATGATATCTATAGCAAATATAACAAAAGTGGGAAAAGGAGCCAATGTATGAATATTACTTTTTAACACTGTTCTTTATGTGCATACATATTCATATACTGTAAGTGTTATCTAAATTTTTTTGTCTGTTATAATCAAAACAAGACAAGAGTGCAGTATTTTATGACTTCAAACTTTGTAATGACATTTATGGCTGTGATACAGGATGTTGCAGATGACATCCATCAAGATCGTTGTCTCTCTGTGGATGCATACAGGTGGTAAAACTCAAACACAAAATTACAGTTGAAAATACAAGATGCAACAATAGGTCATACAGCTATTTGAAAAGACTTTATGAGAAAAAAAGAAGCTTAATCTTGTATTTAATGAGGAGATTATGCATGTGGTCCCAAAGACATGGACTCAGTGCTCCCTAATGGGATCCTGTGTTCAGACTCACCTGCACACAAGTGTGGCGATGATGACACACCAGGCTGTGCAGCAACAGTCGGCGTTGGGCTGATCCTCAGTTTTGTTCCGCCGGCAGCAGAGCCAAATGGAATAGAAGAGCAGGAAGAGGAGGTCCAGGGCCAGACAGGCAAGTGCCACACCCCCAAGTAACAAGATGGACTGGTGGACAAAAGATGGTTATGGAAACTTAATAGCTGATACCACTTTGATGTCCATTACAATAGGAATAATAGATAATCACATAGTCCCACAGAGAGACACTGCACATTATAGAAGAGTACTCAGCTCCTGAGATGTTGCTTTCTTATCTATGTGATATTACAACACTACTATGTTGACCTTTTCTTGTGCTTTTTTTGACTTGAGTATATCAGTAATTGCAATAAATATAGCTAATAAACTTTGCAACAAAGGACACTCTGCCTTTAGCTTTGCCCTAAATACAAGTCAATAACCTTGGAAAAAGCCCTGAATTCAGGACAAAACATCTCTAAATTAAGAAGTTGTATCTTTCGCTCTCTTTTGAAAACCAAAGATAAGGCGGCTTTCAAATTGATGAGGCAGACAACAGCCCACTCATTTTCAGCACAATACAAATAGAGCCAATTGTGGACTTCATCTACTAAATACTAGTGGGAGAAAACGACAGCAAACGCCTTCTTCAAATGCCGACTGAAGAAAAAAAGGAGAACATTTGCTCAAAATCTCTTCCTTTTACTTTGCTGAATGCTACAAATGTCATCCATAGTGGGACAACGCTTTACTGTAACAGTCAAACGTCTCCGCCAACAGCAGCACTTCCTATGTAGGTCAAAGAGAGGGTGCGCTCACTGTATACTCCAGAGGATTCACTGTTGGGGCAGATTTCTACTTCTCTTTTGTAAAAACCAAGGGTTGACTGGTTGTTTGTTCAGTTTAGTCAACAATACATTACAGTGACTTTCACATCCTAATACAGTGGTTGTCAGTTTTCTGTGTAAGGGAGTGAATTCAGCATTAGAACAACTGCAGTCTCCACACCACAACACTTGGTGAAACTATTCGTTTTCCCTTCAACCTTTTTTAGAGCTGACAGTGATGCAAACAAATGACAAGTAGGTTAGTCAGACCCAAAAGCCACAGAATGTCTTGGCTTATGCATGGTACTATGCACTTTTCAGCCATACAGAGTTCACCGAGTGCAACAGCAAACCAAAAGTAAGACACCATTATCCTGCTGGATGCAAGTTTTTAATCCACTATACAGTAAAAGTGACAAACTCAAAAGCACCAGTAATTGCATCATTATGATGTAGCTGCATAACAATGCCACTGACAGCTCAGCCATCTGGAAAAGTCAAGATTTCCCCTCAAGCCACTGTGAGAGCACTGCACTGACAATAATTAACAGCCTGTCATCACAGTAGGTTAGTAGTTGTTTTTTATTGCAGTGGCCTGTGTTCACCATTTATGTTTTGCTCGTGCTGATTTAAAAGGTAAAGGGGACTAATATTTTAACAGTTATGCTGTTCATTTGGTCCCTTGAGCAGTTACAACCATTAACCAGACAATGAACAGTAATGTGTACACGAGGTCATATGGTAGAAAATAAAAGAACTGTCAGTTGGTACAATTATGATCCTTTGTAGCAAATGGATAAGATTATTAACCTCCTATCCCTGCTCTAAACCATGGACCATCTGTGGAAATACCTGACCCAGACCCAAGCTGGTCGAAAGCATAACAGGGATATGCGTAGTTATAGACATGAGATTACTTTCGCTTTAGAAGTTATATGCGTCCACAACCTTTGGCACGCACACACTCTGCTGACAGTTAAGAACATGTCGCTTCGCACGAAAAATGACTCACTTCTAGATTTTCTGAACCCTACTTCCAAAGAAAACACTTCTGCTATCTGACGCACTTGAAACATTGGTTTATCTTCTTTATTTCCTCTGTTGTTGCCCATGAGTTTATTAAACTTGCATGGCACAGATTAATTCCATAGTCTCTCAGAGCCTTTTAAAAACCACAATACCACAGAAGATTTGGTAATGAAGCATTTTCATAAGAGCGTAAACACATCGATTCATAAACTGGTTAGTCAACTGATATCACTTTAGTATTAAATTATGTTGGTACATTCCAGTCTTAAATCACACTTGTTGGCAAAAGACAGAAGAGCAAAAAAGCAGAGTAAGTAGCATAATTAGTGTTATATATACCTGCTTAAACTATCACTGTAATGGGGAATCAAAGCACCACATGACCTCATTTTGGATGATTTTCATTAATATTTACACTGTGAACAAATGCCATGCTGCTCTCCACTCCCCTCCCCCACTCGAAGCTGTTCATCAGGCTATACAGTTTCCTTCTGGACCCTTACTCTGAGTTTACCCTCATTAATCCGACTATGAGTGGCTTTAAAAAGGCAGTTCTGAGCCAAAGTGTGCATATCGTAACAGTGCAATCATGGTTTATAGCTACAAAAATATAAGTAGAATGCAAGATTTAAGAAATGTGTCAGTTAAGGTCAACTAAGGTGGCTTGGATGACATTCTACAATGCCAGCTGGCAGGAGTCTGGGGAAGGTCGAGACCTGGATAACAGCTACACACAGATGGCAACATGGATCAAAAGGTGAAATGGGTGCAAGAAGGTCATCCGTAACTGAAAACAGCCAATCATTCTGTTCTCTTATATTTGAGGGTGGAAGTTTAGAGAAAGCACAGGAGCATATCATCATGTCATTTTCTTATCTGGGTCCTTATACCAACAAAAACATTAATTGGAAACATTTATGTTGGCAACTCTATGTGATTTTATGTGATTTAGTGATTTATTCCAAACATGCAATGAAATTTAACATATATGCACTAGCAAAACATACATAATAATACAAATATCAAAAATCATAACAATCTTAGAAGAAAAGCACAATAGTTCCATTTACATGCCCGAAAAGGGGTGGGAAGAAGTGCAACTTATTTAATCCCACCCCCTTTCCCTACAATATTATTAATAATATATGCCTCTCTTCCTTTTACATTACTCTTCTATATTTATATATCTATTGACACACACAAATACACATACACACACACACACTCATTCAGCCATATACACATGTATATTGCTTATACATATACACAACATACAAATACACATATAATCTTTTACCAATGCCTTTCATAGTTGTGCTGGCGAATAAATAAACAAATAATAACCAACTCAAGGAAGGAAATACATACATAAACAACAGTGAACATATGGTGACAATTAATTAACCCTCATCCCTATATCTTGTGAAAAACATGTTCTTATAAGTGTTTTTGAATTTTCTTATGTTTGAACATTCCTTGCGCCCCTCCCTCAATCTATTCCATACTTTAACACCACACACAGATCTGCTAAAACTTTTCCTAGTAGTGCGCACCCTCTGAATTCTGAAATTAAAATCTACCCCTTTAATTATAACTCCCTTCCCTTTCAGTGAATAATTTCTGTATGTTTCCTGGTAGTAGATTATTTTTGCCTTTGAATATGATTTGTGTTGTTTGTAGTTCTATGATGTCTTTGAGTTTTAGTAACTTTGACTGTAAAAATAATGCATTTGTGTGATCTGTGTAACCTGCCTTGTGAAAGATCCTTACTGCTTTCTCTCAAGCACATGTGTTGATAAAAGAAAACCTACCTGCTGATATGTCCAGTCTTCAGGTTGGAAGTCACTGCTGGTTTGCTCGAACCTCAGGGTGAAATGTGGAAGTCTGTGGAGTAGGTCGACCCACCACGGTGGAGAGTAGCTAACCACTGCTGCCATGGCGTGGAAATGTCAACGGGATCCACTCAGCAAACAAGCAAACAAGGAAGGATGCTCGAGACTAAACAGGCAGGAGAGCCCACTTCATACAGTCTGTCTATTTCCGGGGTGGAAAACAAACAGAACAAAAAGCAGTACATTTTAGATTAGGCACAAAGTTAGTTGCTTAGTTCACGTTACTCATCATTCAATCAAGTATCACCTAAATATTAAACCATTTATTCATTTGTGTTTGACTCAAAAGATGTAAATACTACCATCTGTGGGTTTGTTGACAGTTACAAGCACATCAACAGTTCCTCTAGTTAGCTTAAACTGGTACTCTGCTAACGTTAACTAGTGTAACCCGGCGAGCTGAAGGTTAGCAACAAGCAAGCTAGTTAGCGTGTTTAACCCGTTAATATGTGTTAACCTGTTAACTTCAGTCAGTTTTATGT
Organism: Sphaeramia orbicularis; assembly: GCF_902148855.1. Classification (NCBI taxonomy): domain Eukaryota; kingdom Metazoa; phylum Chordata; class Actinopteri; order Kurtiformes; family Apogonidae; genus Sphaeramia; species Sphaeramia orbicularis. The sequence goes on along the minus strand of NC_043964.1, from coordinate 19,134,478 downwards.
GGCCAGGGTGGGACATGCTGCAGTGTTAGTATCAGTAAACTCCCAAAACAGTGCAAGTCCATTTACGCTTTGTTCACATTAGTTAGTTCTTATAAGCTAGTTTTACCTGTATATGTAGCAAGCTAGCGTTAACTAAGCTAACGTTAGCCGGTTGAGCTGCTGGTTAGTTCAATCCGCTGAGACTCGAAGGAGAATAAAAAGAAGTGTCTTTTGTTCCACTTGACATTCTGCTCTGCGGTTTGTTACATCCTGCTTTGTTTACTTGTTATTTCCTCATTTCGTCTCCCGTTGGCTTGACGTTACTCCACCGCAACAGCTTCAACAAGACGCATCCGACTGAAACATCCATCCGGTGGGAGCTGGTTGGAGTGCGGGGAGACTGGAGCCTACACGGCGACTATTGACGACATTCACCCAGCTGGCTGCCTCCCCGGCCCGGCCCGCACTCACCCACTTCACACACGGCAGAAACACACACCGAACAGCGCCACCGGGAGGCCTTCTAGAGGATCACCGGCACCGGATGGATGAGAGGTTCACTGACTGTGGGAAACGTCAGAACTGAACCGAATGTCGATGTTAATTAAAAGCGGGATGAGATTTGGCAAAAGCTAAAGTAGCCAATTAAAAGAGGGAAATAGGGAAGTTATTGGTTATCTCACACACACACACACACACACACACACACACACACACACACACACACACACACACACACACACACACACACACACATATAGGTCATTAAGTAGTGTAAATATACTGCATTTAAATTTTTACTTAGGTAAAAGTATCTATCTATCTATCTATCTATCTATCTATCTATCTATCTATCTATCTATCTATCTATCTATCTATCTATTAGTGTGAAAATATGCTTAATTTATCAGAAGTATAGTTGCAAAAGGCAAAGAATAATATAGGCCTATAGTTTGTTATACTGGATTTTAACCCTTTCATGTATAGTGGTCACCACAGTGGACAGCTGTTCAAAGATATTCTCTTGTATTTTCATGGATTTTGTTGTTGTAGTTGCGTATCAGCCAACACAGTGGGCACTTATGCAGCATCCCAAACACTGCAATTCATACCAATAATGTAACTTTGCTGTTCTTAATAAACCTGATCTGAGTGTAAAAAAAAAAGTTAATTGTTATTAGACTTTAATTAACTTTTTTTTTTTTTTTTTTTAACAAAAAGTTGTGTTTTTTTTGCATATTATGTCCTTGAAGTGAGTAATAACTAGTATTTGAGTATGTTAAAATGTGAGAAAACATCAGCTTAGCAGCATTAAAAATGTTTTTATTTCATGATTTTCACGCAGTATATCAGTAAATGTATGTTTCTTTGCTTCTAAAATTAAACGCATGATGTCCAGCTGAGTGGACAGTTTTGTAACGCCAAGAAAAATAGGTTCATACAAAAGAAAAAAAAAAAAAAAATGCATTGTTGTTTTTCATGCCTAAAGGAGAATAAAAATACTCAGGAAAAAAATCTTAAAGTGCTTATAAGTCATGCATGAAAGGGTTAATTCTTGACGCATACATGTGTTGCAGGTGATTATCGCACAGAAATTGATAGCTTAATCTCTAAAACAATAGACAACAACACAGTTTTAGTTCATGTTACTTATATTTAAGCAAATAGCTAGCACTAATAAATGTACTAGAATAAATACTGTACATGTACGTGTGTATGAGCTTATCTTTTTATATATTTAGGTTTTCTATTTTATTGTGTTCTATTCTAATTTTTATATATATATACATATATATATATACACACACACACACACATATATATACACACACACACACACACACACACACACACATATATATATATATATATATAAATACATACACACACACACACTACCAGTCAAAAGTTTGGACTCTGCTTTGCATTTAAATGGCATCAGATGGACCACAGATGGCCAACAAGCGCTCAGCATCACTGGGAACTCCTTGAAGACTTTTGAAAAACATTTCAGGTGACTACTTCATGAAGCTCATCGAGAGAATGCCAAGAATGTGCAAAGCAGTAATAAAAGCAAAATGTAGCTATTTTGAAGAATCTAAGATATAAAACATGCTTTGAGTTATGTCACACTTTTTTTAACTACATAATTCCATTGGTGTTCATTCATAATTTTGATGCCTTCAGTGAGAATCTACAATGTAAATAGTCATGAAAATAAAGACAAACCACGTGAGTCCAAACTTTTGATTGGTAGTGTGTGTGTGTGTATATATATATATATATATAATCCAACTTTATTTGTAAAGCACTTTAAATCAACTGCAGTGGACCAAAGTGCTGTACATAAAAATAATTAAAACCAAAATAGAAGTATAAAATACAGAATAGATTTAAAGACATAGAAACTGTACAAAAAAGAAAAAAAGTGCTATACAGAAGAATAAATAAAACCCAAATAAAAAGAATAAAATACAAGAATAAATTAAAAATCCATATAATTAAAAACAATAAATAAACCACTACCAAAAAAAAAAAAAAAAAAAGATAGTACCTTCAAACATCTCACATGGTTTCAAAAGCCAAGGAGAAAAGATGGGTTTTAAGAAGGGGGGAAAAAGTAAAATATTTCCCTTGCGGATAATAGTAAAATAGCAGCAAATAGAAGTAGTTCAATAAAGTACCTCAAATAAGTAAATGCACACATATCCACCACTGCTTATCATTCATGGAGAATCTCAGAACACTTTATTTAACATAGTGTACCTGAAGGGGACATTAAATATGCAGGCGAAACAATGAGGAACCGAAAAAATAAAAAAAATAAAAAAAAATCCACTAAATTAACTCGTTTCTCAAGTCGTCAATCCAGGAAATAAACACGTGTGAACAAGATAGACCACTCTTTCCTGTATGCAGAGCCGCTGGTAGTTTACCGTCGGTGTGTAATCGGCGCAAATAGCGTCAATCAGTGTCGCAGATCTTTGTCCACATTCAACAGCTTCCATGTAAACTCCAGCTGAGATCATGTCAGTCATTGTCAGTGTGTGTAAGTGACACTTTTCATTGCTCTATTACAGGTTTGGACTTTAACCAGCACTCACTACAACTTTAAGAAATGAATTACTTGTTTTTTCTTTTCTGCAGGAAATCACATGGAGGTGCTCTTGTGCTCACATGACAGTCAGAGCCATGGCAGGAGAGATCAATGAAGGTAATGTGCAAAATAAAAAAAACTTCCTATAGTCTATTCATCTCAAACCTGTCCTATCGATTTATCTGCACAGAGATGTTTGATTTGTCGTTGCAGTGTCAGATTTATGTAGATATTTAAGCGGATGTTCTTAAATGGGATTTTTTTTTTTCAAGCTGAAGCTGCGATGTGAAATAACCCTCGACTTTCTGCTACATTAACATAGGAGTTACAAGTTGCTGATGATAAAAAAAAACTAAGCGTTTGATTTCGAAAGTAATCCAAAGTATTTTCATGATATCCGATGGCAAGCAAACGCGACATTGAATAAATAGTGCAGGCAAAAAAAAAAAAAAAAAAAAAAGTTTTGATGCTGTTTTTCTGCCACGTGAAAAGCTGTCAGTTGGTTGCAGCTGTACATCTGTCCTGTAAAGTACAGTAAAGATTGCAAAAGATCTCTTATATTTACTAGTTCTCAGTATTGCAACGCTCCTATAGGGTTGTTACTGTTTCTGAAATTACCCCCAGAGGAACTGTTACTTATGCTGGAACATAATCATGTTAGGCAGGGGTGTCAAATTCATTTTAGTTCAGGGACCACATTAACCCAAATTTGATCTGAAGTGGGCCGAACCAGTAAAATAATAATATAATAATATATAAATAATGTCATCTCCAAACTTTCCTCTATGTTTTAGAGTGAAAAAAGTCAAATTATGCCATGAAAATGTTTACATCTACCAACTATCCTTTAAAACAATGTGAATAACATGAACAAACTGAAATTTCTTAAGAAAACTAAGTGCAATTTTAACAAAATTATGTCTCAGTTTATCATTTAAATGTGTAAATTACAACTTACAGATCACAGTGGATTGACAAATACATAAAAGATTTAATAACAGGCAGAACATTGTTAAAATTACACTCCAGACATTTTAAAATGTTCATATTTGTTCAGGTTATTCGTGTTTTTGTGAAATGTTAGTTTGTTTTAGTGTAAATGCAGTGAAATGACATGAAAATGTTGACATTTACAAGGACAAAAATTTGGAGTTGTGATCATTTGTAGGTTATTATGATAGTATTTTACTGATCTGACCCACTTGAGATTAAATTGGTTTGTATGTGGAACCTGAACTAAAATGATTAATGTCTTCAGTGTAATTTTTGCATTTCACAAATTCATTCTACTGGCCGGATTTGGTCCCCGGGCCACATGTTTGACACCTGTGATGTAAGGGATCATTATATTCATATAACGGTGAATAAAATGTTAAAACCTCTAAAAGTTAATAAGTTCACCATATTCTAGCTCAGCACATACTTAGGTTAATATAAAATGGTGTTTCATATGACTCTGATCATAAACAGTTTTATTCTTGAGTGCTTGTGATGCCATGTAGATGCTGTTCCTCTTTCAGGCTCAGTTCCTGCCTATTACAGGGAAGTGTACGAGGCCATCCGTTGTAGGACGGATGAAAGAGTGCAGGTTGAAGTGTTTCAGCGGCTGCTTCAGAGGGCTAATCTCTCCAAGGCAGCTTTAGGAAAGGTGAGGGTTTCATACTGGACTCTGGGGGCAAAATAGCTGAGACAGCGTAGAAGACAATAGAGGAAATCTGCAATATACCCATGTTATATGATATACTTATTAGAGACAGAAGCTACAGAACTGATGAATCAATTATTTTCACATCAGTTTTCAGCTTTTGTTTAACTGGCATCTGCTGTCACCTTGGAACGCTAAAGTAGGGCTAGTTTGATTTGGGAAGAATTGGATAAAACATACAATAAAGGTATGTGAATATTATTAATTTGTTAGCTGTACATTTAAAAAGATGAACACTGATTTTGGTCTTAATAAAAAAGGGAAAGAAATGATCAAAACACTGAGTAACTATCACTTTAAATAATATTGTCCTTTAGCATTAATGTATATATTTGTGGCCATTGTCTTTGGCATATTCCTCAGACATTTCATGGTTCAGTAGAGTTTCCCTTTTCCTGATTCCTCAGCATACCATTGTCTTTGTGTCTAGTGAGCACTTTTTCCATGGAGGAATGCAAACCACAGTTGAATTTAGATCTTTGGCTCAAAAACTGTGACCTTCAGGTCATATTGTCTTTGTCATTTTCAGATTGCTGAGCACGTTGAGTCCACAGATGGATTCCTGACCAAGTTGTCCCTCTATAAAGCACTTGCTTTGATTGCTCTTGCTCAGCAAGGAAAGCAACCAAGCCCAAAACTCTTGGAAAACTGCATACAAGGTAGGCGACGTTCTTACAGTGACACCAGTGCAGTAAAGTGCAGCTTAATGAGTAGCTTGTAATTCATCTGTGTGTCCTGGGGCAACTGCAGTTATTCCTTCAGTGTGAAGACACACATTTATCCTGACTGGCTGTCACTCGTTTATTGTCTCATTGAGATAATCTATGACAATTTACCAATGGAAGGAACCCCTATTGTGATTATAATACACTGTATAGTCACGGAAAAAATTATTAGACCATCAAAAGTCATCAAAAATAATGGTTATGCAATCAAGTACTAACTTTTGTGTGTATTATGTGACTAAAACAGACAGAAAAGAAAACATGGAATGCATAAAAGCACTGTTTTTGTCAGTACAATGCCATAGCAACTGATGCAAGAATTGAAGTGATTTTGGTTATTATAAAAAAAAAAAAAACCCATGGAAAATGGCTAGATATCAGCTCTGAAATTAAACTTTTTGAGCTATTTTTGTTGTTATCATATTTGTCTAAACAAATGTACCTTTAGTTGTACTGGGCATTAAAAAGGACAAGAAACAAAGAAAACAAGGGGTGGTCTAATAATTTTTTCCGCAACTGTATGTAATATTGTATTATGCAAAAAACATAAAACGAAGCTGACTAAAAATAGATCATTCTGTTAAGAAGAGAACATTTACGTTTGGTGTAACTTCATTTTGTTTGATGATTTTGTACGGAGATGCTTTCGCTGTATTTAAGTGTTGCATTCTTTCTCTAGCCCCACAGCGGGAAGATGATAGGGGGGAGTTTTATGGTTTTCATAGAGCTAGCCATTATGCTGGCTTGAGTAAAATCCATTCCCAACCTTCTGTGATTATTTAAGGCCCTCTCTGTTATTTCAGGTGTGGCCAGTATGGCAGCTATAGCTGCATGCCACTTCATGCTCTGAACAAGAACAAGTTTTGTGCATTTGTCGCAGTACTTTTCATACAAATCATGATGTCCTTGGAATGCACAGCAAAGAATGGATAACAGATCACATGGACCTCATGTACAGTATCATGTTGATTGAGGACAAACAGAAGCGTGAAATCTTTTGAATAGAGAAAATGTGGTTTAACACCAGCATTCCTCATAGTTGGGAAATTGCTTTATTTTATCCCAGATATATTCATTTAAACATGTAAAACAAACATGATAAGTTGGTGTTGACCGTTTGCTCGGCAGAGTTACCAAAACCTCAGCTTGGAGAGCCCAGTGACCTGAGCACACTGAGGATGCAGCCAGCTCAGGAAGACGTGCTGACGCTGTCTGAGACCCTGGATCGGCTGTTGGCCAGAGACACGGTCCAGGTGGAACTCATTCCTGAAAAGAAGGGACTATTCCTCAAACATGTGGAGTACCAGGTCACCAGCCAGGCAAGCACTTTCATAAACCTCGTTCATATGAGCTGAAGTAGTTAAAGCATCAACAGCAGAGTACGGTGCTTTGAAGCTTTCAGTTATCAACAGTGTGGGAGCTGAGTGTTAGTAATCCCATCTCAGCAGACAGCAGTCATTAAAAAGATATGGAATATTTGTAAGCAAAGACATATGTAAGTTCTTTGTGCTTTAATTGGCTTGGACTGACAACTGAACTGTATTGGTTGTTGCAGAAAGTTGCAAAATATATTACATCATTTACTCCAGGGCACTTGGTACAATAGAGAAAGTGATTTTTTTATAAGAAAAGATGAAGCAAATCCTTCGGCAGTTCATCGTTACCCTTATTTTCTCTCTGTATTTCTTTATTATAGCATTATAAAATATCAGTTTATCGACGCTACAGTGATTTTGACGTCTTCCATGAGGTTTTGCTGCAGAGATATGCCTACAGAATGGTACCAGCTCTACCACCTAAAAGGATGTTAAAGGGAGGTACGTTATCACACTCTGGCTGAACTCTTCATTTATGTTTTATGTCATGACTTCTGTACCTACAGTTGTCTGTAAAGCATTGTTAGGATGTTGAGTTGAGTCTTCAGAGCTGGTAAATGTACTCAAATTCCATACTTAGGCTGTGGTACAGATGCACAGAAAGGTGAAAATAGACAGATTCAGCTTCTTTATTTAAGAAAAAGAGGCTCTGAAAAACACTCAAAAGATAAATGTAAAAAAGCTAACTAACTGAACATCACCTCACTTCATATTAGTATAATGTGAAGAATATTAAACCATTCTTACATTAAATGAAACTAAAAACAGTATAATGAAAATAACTAACAATGTGCAAATCAGTTTTCAGTGTCTAGGCTCCTGCTAATGCCTGTTACATCTTGTAATGTGCTGTATGTTGTGTGTGACATACACGAATGGATGCATTGAGGGGTTTTCTTTTATATGTGTTGGTATAAATAGAAGAAGAAGAGTCTTGTTAGTATATATTTTACATGTAGATATTCAAGACACACCCTCTGCCTTTTTATCACATCACTAGTTGAACATGTATGAACACCATACACTGCAGACTAGGACCAGTGGACTGCCATGTCCGGCATCCGGTGAGCAAATTGGGGGTTAAGTGCCTTGCTCAAGGGCACATCAGCCAACAGTTCCTCTGCTGGGCTAGGGAATTGAAACAGCGACTCTTCGATCACAAGCCACTTCTGTCTTGGTTCAGTTTTAATGAAGTGAAATGCATTAATCATGATGAAAGTGCAGGTATGTCTGTTAAAATGTAGCAGATAAAAGTAAAAAGTTGTAAAAAAAACTAAGTAGATTACTAAAATACAGATACCTGAACCTGCTACTTTTGTAAGTAAAGTGTTCTTGTATAGTTTCTTTTCACCTCTGTGTATCTTTTGTGTAAAGGTCAGTCGCTAACATGTAAACATCCAAGTGTATTGTTTGGAAAAGAATGAATGTTGGTTACAGTTAATTTTGCTCCTGAAAGTTCTATTGTTTCAAATACAGTCTGTCTCTAATGTATGTCCACCCACCCGTCCGTCTGCGTCACTGTTGATCTGCCTGCCTGTTTCTGTCTGTCCACCCACCCATTCGTCCACGTCTGTCTGTACAATTGGTCCAGTTCAGTCCAATTTTATTTATTTTTTTTTGTTATTAAACTTTTTATTAGAAGAAAAGTGGGTTATACATGTTGCTCTTCTGTACATGACAGTAAGTCATAACAAAGTACATAATGAAAAGAAAGTAGATAAAGACTTAAAATAAAAATAGCAAATTAATTTAAAAAAGAAAAGAATAAAGAAAGGAAAAAATATATATACACACATACACACTTATACACATATATATACGTATATACAGGGTTATTCAACAAGAATGAACCAATTTCATGAAGCATTACTTCAGTTCTCAAGCACTGTCACGGAATGAGTCAGTGATCATTTGAAAGAGGAGTTTTTTAAGTTTTGAATGGCTGCCTCGATGACCTTAAACATTGAATAACAACAGCAATCAGCTCAGTGGATCATGATATGCTGATACACGTCTGGGAGGAATTCTTTTATCACACTAATGTTGTCCGTGTTGCAGGTGGTGGACACATTGAACACTTGTAAGACAGGAAATAAAAGTTGCTTGTGGGTAGAATACTTGTGACTTGGCTGAAGTTTTCTATTGCTTTTCCTATTAAAATATTACGTAATGAGATCGGTTCATTCTTTTTGAATAACCCTGTATGTATGTATAGACGTGTGTATATATATATTGGCTAAAATTTACTTAGGGGGTCAAATGAGTGGCCAATTTTGTAAAAAAAAAAAAGTTGTAAGAAATGCATAGAACTGTGTTGAAATAATGCTAATACATTTGTGCACAGACTACTGATATTATTTGACAGTGGAAGCTATATTTTCAGAAATATTGGATTTTGAATAGCACGTGTATGTGGAAACTTTTGCTGGTGGACGGACGTGACATTACCCATGATGCTCTGGTCAGTACCAGTACTTTATTAGTAATAAACTTATATACTTACTATTGCTAATTCTCCTCTTATTCATAAATGTTAGTATTGTGGATCTAAAACAATAACAGCTGACACAAAAACACAAAATGTGGCAGTGGACGGATGTGACATGGTTGTTACAGATCCCATCATACTGATGCTCGGCAGCCATATCACCGTTTGCACTAATGATCCCTGTGCAAAAACTAGGATCAGAATTATTTATTGTACAGTTTATCATCATACTAAAGAGAAAATAACAATATAGAATTGTTCTTTCTTTATAAAAATGCTTATTATTAGAAAACTGTTGATTTAAAAAGTGACTTGTGACATTCTTAATGTATGTATCGGCGTAACATAAGCAGGATGGATCAGCACCATACTCCATATTGCAACCTGTAAAAATAAAACATGTGATATGTAGTATATAATCTTGTAAGAAAAATTGAGGAATCTAAAAGAATAGAATATTTGTTTTTCAGGTAAATTCAGTTCAAATATAACTTGGCCATTTGTGACATGAAAATATAGCATTAATTGTGATGAAATTGGACATTTTTGAGCTGAAAACATAGTTCATATGACCATCAACATGTAGCAACAGAACTGAAATCCTGTAAATTTGTATAACTTGCATTTACCAACACAAAGTTTCTTATGGGGATTCACTTATATTGATTTCTTATGCACAAAGACATAAATAAGACCTCTAAGCAAATTTCAGCATATATATATATATATATATATATATATATATATATATATATATATATATATATATATATATATATATATATATATACACACACACACATCATTAGAAAAGGGCCCACACTTTCTCCCATCACAATATTAAAATACAGTTTCTGAACTGGTAGGCAACTTAAGAATCCAAAAAATTAAAAAAAAATGGAAATGCTAACTAGAAAAATAAAGAAAAAAAAAATTGGTACATATACATCAATAAATAAAGATAGACAATAACAACTGTAAAGTTAATAAGTTTGTCAGCCCCTTATGCACATTTTTCCATTCATAACTTCTCCTGCAAACCAATTCAGTCCAATTTTGTCTAATTTGTCCAATCAGTTTTTGTTCACGATATTATGTGTTCACTGTTTATTTCACAATATTAGCACTATCACAGTATGAGGGATGGAGTGGATGTGGCTCAGTCGGGAGTAATCACTGTTTGTAAATAATTTAAATTCAAAATAAAGTTGTCCTCCGATGAGGGGTGGTGGTGGTGGTGGTGGTGGTGGTGGGCTAAAAAAAAGTAAAAAGTTGTCGAAATAATAAGTAGATCATTAAAATACAGATACCTGAACCTGCTACTTCTGTAAGTGACAAAGCGTTCTTGTATAGTTTCTTTTCACCTCTGTGTATCTTTTGTGTAAAGGTCAGTCGCTAACATGTAAACATCCAAGTGTATTGTTTGGAAAAGAATGAATGTTGGTTACAGTTAATTTTGTTCCTGAAGGTTCTATTGTTTCAAATACAGTCTTGGCTATTCATTAAATTACTGCCTGAAAGAAACAAGGAAACTAGTAACGTGTAAAATGAGCCTGTGTCAGTTCACAGTGACTTATTTTAGCTGTGGAAAGATATTCATGTGTGCACAAAAACAATGAGGAATTCATGTTTTAATACAGAAATTCATCATTCATCATGCTCCAATAACATGTGGTCTGTACTTACAGTGTTGACCCCAAAATGGGAATTTTAGATTTGTTTTTGCCAACCATTTGTCCCTTGAAATATTTACATTACCACCTGTGGTCAGACTACTAAATGCACTCTCCTGGTGCAGTCCTTACCCTCAAGCTGTACGACACAGCATAGTGGGATTAAATTATTTAGTGTTTTTTTTGGGTTTTGCTATCTGTCAACAGTCCTGACCTCCGTCTCTGAGCGGGAGTTTATTGAGGGAAGGAGGCGTGCTCTGGCCAGGTTTATCAACTTGGTGGCGCGGCATCCCTTCTTCTCACAAGACGAGCTGGTCAAGACCTTCCTCACCTTCAGCGGCTCCGTACGTGGTTTCTTTAACTTGCTACTATGGGCTGTTGCACAATAAGCATTATCATTACAATGACTGACACTTAAGTACATCCTGTTCCAACTGCTAAGCTAGCTTTTTTCCTCCCACTCTTCTTTCCAAACAGGATGTTCAGACCAAACTGCGTGATACTTACAAGAAAACCGGTGATGAGTTCATGACTAACAGAACTGCAACCCTGGCAAAGGTATTATGGGTCACCATGTTGCACAAATTGTCATTAGTCCTTTCCGGATATTTCTTCTCTGTTAAATGTTTTTTTTTTTTGTGCAAAGTGTTTTTTATTACATGTCAAGTCACAGAAAAGTATAATCCAGTCATTGTTTTTTTTTTTTTTTTTTAATTGGAAAAGGATCAAAATATCTCTGCATTAACATTCATACATATGATATCTATTATAGTCCTTTTGGTTTTTGTTGTTTTATACATACAACAGTGTAAAAAAACAAAACAAAACATATGAACTGAGTGCTTACAGTTTTGGTACTTCTCACTTAAAAAAAGACAATCACAGTTTTCAATATCTCTGGGTTCTTTAAACATTACACATGTTTATGCAAAAGTAAAACATTCACAAAGAAAAAAGACAGGGAGATTAAAAAGAAGAAATTCTTAGAGGAGTGATACAAATTTTGGGTGGCTAGAGGATACAAATTCAATCCATTTGTCCCAAATATGGTAAAGTTTATCCCTCTTGATTCTGATAGAGTAAGTCAGTTTTTCCATTTTGAAAATTTGCAAGACAATTTCGTACCAGTCTTCTAATGTTGGTGGAGTTGGCTTTAGCCAGCTTCTTGTAATCGATTTCTTGCTGGCTGCTAAAAGCGCCTGTAATAATTTTGTATCCTCCCTCCGTTCTAGTACTGAGACATCACCAAAATACAGATTTACAAAATTATAGGTAACATGAACCTTGAAGAGCGATATTAAAGTCCTGTGAATATCCCTCAAATATTGGTGCATCTTGGGGCAGTCCCAGAACACATGATAATGATTGGCCTCTTTTGATCCACACTGTCTCCAACACTCAGAAGAACCATCTCTGTATTTACCCTGATGGGGTGTCTTAAAAAATCTAACAACATTTTTCCAACAATGCTCTCTCCATTCTAATGAATTTGTAGAAGACCACTGAAACTGACAGATTTCTTCCCATTTCTCGTCTGAAATTCTTATTCCCGCCTCCTTTTCCCATTTATTTTTTTTATATTAAGAGTATTATCATTTCTTGCCATCATTAACACATTATATAGCTGAGAGATAGCCCTCTTTAGTGTGGAGCTATAAGCTAGTCATTATTTTATTTTTTTTTTAAACCCAAACCCATGAACATTCCCACCCTGTTGCAAAAAAAAAAGAGACAATAAGAACAATAAATAAATAAGGAATAGAGATATTAGTCACAGATTTGTATTAATAAGACTATCGTGGAATAAGTGAGGGATCTACCTTTTTTATGTGATTTAGAACAGGTTGCCAGGTACTGAAAAACTTAGTGACACATCCTCTTATAGAATATTAGATTTTTTCCAATGCTAAATGATGTAAAAGATCTAGAAACCAAGATTTAAATGTTGGAGATTGTTTATCTTTCCATTTTAGTAGTATTAGTCTACGAGCTAGAAGAGTGGCGAAGGCAATTAGATTTTTAGATTTTTGGTTAAAATGAAAAGAATGTGATATAATGCCAAAATATTGCAATTGTTGCCTCAGGTTCAATATGAGACCCTGTTACATCAGAAAGAAATTTAAATATAGATTGCCAAAAGTTTTTCAGTTTTGAACAAAACCAGAACATATGAGACAGTGTGGCCGGTTCAGCTTCACAACGATCACAAGTAGGATTCAAGTCCGATTAAATTTTTGTCATCTTCACTTTCGGCCAGTGTAGTCTGTGAATTTGCCTTGTCTGTTAAATGTTTGATTATCACAAAAGAAAAGAGATTTGGGTAACACTTTACTTGAAGGTCTAGTTTATAATGCATTAAGCGCACATTCATAAGACATTATAATGCATTTATAATGCATTATAAAAGTCATTACAACAGTTTATGATCATGTACAACAACTTATACCAAGGTTAATAAAGTATTATAAGTGTAGGCATAATGTATTATAAATTCAGCTTTCATAATGTTTTATACATCCATACCAAAGCAGTGTGAAGGAATTTATTTTTTTAGGTGGGGAACTTTTGTTAGGTTTTGTCACTGGTCTCTATACCCATCTATTTTAGGGATTTCATATTTATTAAAAAAAAAAAAAAAAAAAATTATATATATGTGTTTGAATTAACAAAGATTTAGAGCTGCCACATTATTTTTTATTTATGTATAAAGCAACATGTAACACTTCTATTTACTGTCTTTGTTCTTTTAATGTTTTGTTTTTGCAAAATAAAGAGTTAAGAACACGTTGATGTATAATTTTTGACTTACACTGTACTTAGAGCCAGCGGATACTGCTTATACAACATCATACTTGTGTTATAATATCATACAATTGCTAATAACCTTATACAGTGTTGTCACTTTACTAAAATCTCTTAAAGTCATCCTGTAACTTATTATTGAAGGCATTATTCAGTTTCAGAAATTACATGTCAGAGCAGTTCTCTGTGTCTTTATAACTGGCTAGAGTTATGATGGTTATAATGTGTTATGTAACCAGGACTTGAGATTCTTCCTACAAACACTGTTGTCACTTTGGTATGGATGTATAAAACATTATGAAAGCTGAATTTATAATACATTATGCCAACACTTATAATACTTTATTAACCTTGGTATAAGTTGTTGTACATGATCATAAACTGTTGTAATGACTTTTATAATGCATTATAAATGCATTATAATGTCTTACGAATATGCGCTTAATGCAGTATAAACTAGACCTTCAAATAAAGTGTTACTGAGATTTGTCTCCGTTGTTTTCTAGGAGTATCTTCCCACTGACATCCAGGCTCAGTTCTCATCAAGCCGAGAACTGATTAGAAACATCCACAACAGCTTCCACAAGCTGCGGGACAGAGCAGAGAAAATGGCAGAGCGCTCTAAGGAGAATGCGACTGATCTCCTCATGTTTGGAAGAGAACTCAGGTATTTCATTATTATGTGCACATATTTAAAGGCTTTGTTTGGCATCTAGAGGGTTTTTTGGACTGAGGAACCGTTTGTTTTCTCAGAACGAGCCAGATCCTCGGTGTCGTTTCGTCTCCTGCGTGGAGTTAATGTCCTCTTCACGGTTGTTAACTTCGGATGGGTTTTGGCAGATAAGTCACAACAGTATTACGTCTTGTCTTTTGCAGTAGTCTGGGCTCAGATGCTTCGTCTATTCCCTCCTTTGCGTCGTCACAAAGCACCTGGGGGGCCATGCGTCAATCCCTGAAGAGTTTGTCTGTGGAGTTTGCGGTGCTGTCTGACAAAGCTGCTCAGCAGGTAAGGCCCTCAGTCCTTCTCAGACACCACCTGCTCTGCTGTGATCATCCAAAACTGGCACTAAGAAGAACATTTGTTTTGCTAATGTCCTCAGGGCAGACGGGAAGAAGATGATGTTGTGGAAAAGCTGAATGTTTTCCTGGATCTGCTGCAGTCATACCGAGTCAGTTTCCCTTTGAATTGTTGTGGTTGTTTAAAATTACTGTTATTTTGGGGATTAACTCTCTTACGTTTGTATTTAGACAAATAAATGTAAAGATAATATTCACAATTACTGTTTACTGATGAGAAGAGAGAGACAATAAGGAGTGTTGTGATGCTTAAATATAGTGTCACATACTAACAACAAATATAATCACTTAGAAATATCCTCTTGAGACCCAGTAATGCATTTTTGTCCTCTAAAGGGGACAAGAGT
This sequence comes from Sphaeramia orbicularis, assembly GCF_902148855.1. Lineage (NCBI taxonomy): Eukaryota > Metazoa > Chordata > Actinopteri > Kurtiformes > Apogonidae > Sphaeramia > Sphaeramia orbicularis. The sequence goes on along the minus strand of NC_043964.1, from coordinate 19,119,209 downwards.
TTCACAGCTTTACTGAAAAAATGCTGTCCACTGCAAAGAATATTCCATAAGAAAAAAATAATTATGGGTCTTTCCATGAAACTGGGTTCATTTTGGTACCAGCTTTTTAGACCCAATAATAAAAGAGAAATTTAGACATTTTTCCCCCAGGATCTACCTAATGATGATGTCAGATAAATGCAAAAAAAATTATAGTCTTGCTCTAAGCCATCCCAAAATTAATGAAATTTTAATAAAATATTGAGGCCAAAAATAGGACCAAAATTGGGACATGAAAAGCTACCTAGGTGTCAGTGCATTTGATCTGGAAAACAGGGCTTGAAATGGTCTTATATACTGCTATAAATAAAGACACTGTGTTAAATTTGACGATCCTAGTCGTTTTTCTAATCCAGACGTGCAGGTTTTTCATGACTCGGCAGTCTCATTCCAGGTTTCATGCGCAACCCATTGTGTCCACTCGCATTACACGCAGAACCTGTCCATTTAAACGCATGTAAATTGCGAGTGATTTTGCAACAGCGGTCGTTTTTGTGAAACACTCCGCCTTGCATATTTACTTCAATTCTCAACATGTACCTGTGAGAGAATAAAAAGATATTCGGAAAAATAGTAGCACATAATTTTCATGTCCTTTTTACCGCGTATACTGCAGATTTTTGTATGCGCACGTCAAATAAAAATGTGTTATATCTAAAAAATAGTTTATTTTATCTCAGTAAATATTTATTTTTAAAACAGACCCAAAGTGCTTCCAAACTTACATCAAACGTCTTGTTTGAATTTTTAGCCCCTCTGTCCTGTTTTTAGGGACCAGTTTCATAGAAGCACCCATATCAGAAAAACTGTTGGATCCTGCTGTTTCCAATCAAGACAATTATTTATCATAAAAAAAGCCAAAACTTTTACTTTCATTGGTCTCAGGAGGATATAGAGGGTGGAATCCTTTAAATAGATTTTTTTTTTACAGTTGAATTGATGACTCTTGATTTTGGTGTTGTTTTTACACTCCTGTGGTGTTAAAGAGGTCTGTGGGCAGAGCAAATTCCACAGTGCCTTTAAAGACAGTGTCATTGTTTGAGGACATGGTAAGAGTGTCAAGGGGGTGTGTCATGGAGGATGTCAGGTTGTAGCAGCAACATGTTAGATCTGTGAAGTTGCCTTGAGTAAAATTCTCTGCAGAGATGATGATAGTCCTTACATTTAGGGTGGGTCGCTCTAATGTAGAGCTGCAACCGATTAATCGACTCAAAGTGATCCAAAAAAAAATCATTCAACCACAATTCTCCTGAATCAAAGCTTTGTTTCCTTCATTTCTCTGCTGTTAAACATTGGTTCCACTGTTGTGTTTCACACGGATGCTTATTGTGATGCACAAAGAAGTTTCAATTCAGGAAAACTGCAATAGAATATTTCCCTTCAATTAATTTGAGTCGATTAATCGAATCGTGAATTTTTCCATTCACTTCAAGCACCTAATCGATTGATCGGCTGCAGCTCTACACTAATGTGGGACATTTTTTGTATTTTGGACTTCTGTAGTATGTTACAATGTTAAGCCAACATGGTAATAATAATAATAATAATAATAATAATAATAATGTAAAGCTTAAGTGTCCCACATTTGGACAATTCACCCTGTATGTGGGGTGGTAATAAATAATGTGTCGGCAAAAAAATCCTTATGCTATCCTGAATATCATATTTTGCTTGAGTGGTACAGAAAGAGCAGTAAAGAGTTAAATATTAAAGGTGTGGGAGACTTTTGTGACCAATTTTTCATCAAATCTGTAAAACCTCAGTCATAGAATAAGTATCACGAATCTGTAAGTCTTTCTGTGATTACTCACCTGAATCTCTTGCATTACGGTGAATAATTTCAAAGTGCCATCCACCATAAATAGCGGCTGCACGAACCTCCCTGCAGTGGCAGCGCGAGCCTCCGTTTCCCACAATGCACGTCGCGACAAAAATTCCAAAGATGCCCGAGTGACCTCCTGGCTCTGAATGTAAACACATGGTTTTGTTTATGGTGGATGGCACTTTGAAATTGTCCACCGTAATACAAGAGATTCAAGTAAGTAATCACAGGAAGACTTACGGATTCGTGATACTTAGGCTATGACTGAGGTTTTACAGATTTGATGAAAAATTGGTTACGAAAGTCTCCCGCACCTTTAACCCTCCGGTATCCCGTCCAGCAAGGCCCTTACTAAGCACCAAATTATGCCTTTTTCGCACACTTGTGGAGTAATGTAAAAAAAAATTTCATACAGTTTGTTTTTAATTCTTTTACAATTTTTTTTCTATTTCATCAACTTGAGCCGTAAATAAAAATACCAAATACTCAATAATTTTCATGTTTTTTAACCCTTTAAATGCCGTGTTTGTACTGTAAACAAACCATTTTTTTGGATGCAAAAAACACAAAAAAACAATTAATTTTCTTCAATATACTACATAAGAAGTGGATCACATATTTGATTTTTGCAGTCTGGCATATGTCAATGATTAACTCCAACATTGGTTAATTTGCATTATTATTATTTTTGGCACTAGGTCAAATGTTCAAAAATACTAGCATCTGTCACCAAGTGTTCGTAAAATGCACACCTATAAATCAAACTATTAAATATTATATATTGATTTATTTTTCTGCTCTAATTTGATTTTATTTTTGTAAATCAAGGTCAGCCCTAATCATACATATCAAATGGAAGAAATAGTGCGTTTTAGGCACACTTGGGAGACAGATGCTAGTCTTGTAATTTTCTTTTGTTTACAATGTACAAATTTTAGTTGGTGACCAGAATTTTAAAGATCATGCAAAAATGAACAACTTTTGAATTCTAACCTTATTTAAATTGTGAAAAATAATATGAAGTTTTTTAAAACGAAGTGCAAAGTGTGCCTAAAAGGCGCACCTGGATACTGGAGGGTTAACTTCCATGGTGTTGAACTTTGAGGGTGTTAAAATTGCTATTTCAAATTTGCACTTGAAACACTCTAAACTAGTTTGATCATGAATAACTGCCTTACATTTATGTATCGTGTGTGATGCTTTGTAGGACCTGTGTGAGCGCCATGAGAAGGGCGTTCTTCACGAGCACCAGAGAGCGCTGCATAAGTACGGAGTGATGAAGAGGCAGATGATGAGCGCCACTGTGCAGCCCAAAGAACAGGCATCTGTGGAGCAGCTGGAGTCTCGAATAGTTCAGGTACTTTCATGTTCTAAAGACGCAGTTTATATGAAATGTTATAATGGCCACAGTTGATCTGTCTATGGAACCCCTAAGTTTTTTGGATAGCTGTTACACAGAAAGGTAATGGAATATGCCCTGTTTTACTGCAGTAGATACTAAACACTGAGTCACCAAGAAGGTCTTTAACACAATTTATTCCACAAATGACAGGAGAAACAAATAAATGTCAAGTTTATGTTTTCTCAAATTTGACAAATGTAAGACTCAGATATAAGTTTCACTCTGTTAGCAGCAGTAACTGGCAAAATCCTTCTCCTCATCTGATTTGGATCTGAGGTATGGCTTCCTTAACCCTTTCATGCATACTGGTCACTACAATGGACAGTTATTCTACATCTCTTCTCTTGTATATTCATGGGTTTTGTTGTTTTAGTTCCATATCAGTCAACACAGTGGACACTTATGCACCATCCCATACAGTGCATTTCATACTATTACTGTAACTTTGCTGTTCTTGATAAGCCTGATCTGCACTAACATGTTTAAGTGTAAATCAATTGCTAATTGTTATGAGACTGTAATTAACAGTTTTCTGAAACAAAAAGTTTTTTTTTTTTTTTTTTTTTGCATATCCTCCTGAGACCCAGCAATGCATTATGTCCTCTATAGGGGACAAAAGTTTGACAGTTTAACTAAAATGCTGTCCATTGCAAAGGACATTCCATTAAAAAATCAATAAATAAATACAAATTATTTTTAAAATGTTTCTGAAAAAACTGTTGCATTATGCACTTTCCAATCAAGACAATTTTTTAGCGTAAAAAAGCTAAAATTGTCAATTTCCTGGGTCTCAGAGGATATTATCTCCATGAAATGAGTAATAACTAGTATTTGAGTATGATAAAATGTGAGAAAACATCAGATTAGCGGCATTAATAATGTTCTTATTTTATAGTTTTCACACAGTATATCACTTTCTGATGATGAGTTTTAAATACATGTTTCTTAGCTTCAAAAATTAAATACATGGTGTCCAGTTGAGTGGACATTTTTGTAACTCCACGAAAAATAGGTTCATAAAAAAAAAAAAAAAAAATTGATTGCATTGTTTTTTTAATGCCTAAAGAGGAATTAAAAACACTCAAGAAAAAAATATTGACTAAGGTTCTCATAATTCATACATGAAAGGGTTAAGGTCAGAGAGGACGGTCAGCTCAGTTGATGGGTTTGGAATTTCAGATTTCAGGTCAGATGTTAAACTGCATTTTTTATTCAACGCAAAACCCCTGAAGCTTAATAGGCCCAAAAGTTTGCCATTTTACAAATTTTTGACCAAAGCGAAAAAGTTCCATCAATCACAGAAAATGTAATAAAACTTTAAAAGTCATTAAATAAGTGACGTGATGACATAGAATTTACATAGAATTAAAGAGACGAGAGGAGAAAAAAGTACCTGAGAGAGAAAATATACAGAAGGGGCTAATGAGACGGTCTATTATTGGATAGAGGTAATGAGTAATGAATGCACTGAAATAACCGAACTGATTAAATTCATTAAAGACAAGATGAAGAGCAATCAGAGGAGAGCCAGAGAAACTTTTTCTTTTCCCCTTCTTTTCCGTCTTTTGATCATAGTCAATTGATTATTGTCATTATTTTTATTTAAATACACACTTGGTGCATTTTTTTTACATTTTTCGTGTATGTAATCCACATAAAGTTTGTCCAAATCTTGTGTTTGATAACCACCTTACAAGAGGAGGAACTACTTATGTTTTATTTACTGTGTAAATACCAAGGTTATTAGCGTTAATGAAAACTAACAAAATGACGAAAACTAAAATTGTAAAAACATTTTTGTTAACTGAAATAAATAAAAACTATAATTAAAAGAAAAAACAATAACTAACTGAAACTGTATTGTGTGTTTACAAAACTAACTAAAACGTATAAAAATTCTGGATAAAATTCCCTTCGTTTTCATCTTTGTCAATGTCGGATCGATATAAAATCGATTTATTTCCCTCTAGTAATTTTAGCTAGTAGCACCATATGATATTTAACGGTCCGTCACTTCTTGTTACTTGTCATTTAGTCGTCTTCTGGTCCCCACTCTACCTGGAAACATGGAGACTAAAGTTGGGAGAAAGCAGCAGAGTCCTGTCTGGGATTTATTTGAATTCAACGGAGAAGAAGATAAAAGATATAAAGAAACTAAAACTAAACTAAAACTAAGCATTTAGAAAATAACAAAAACTAATAAAAACTAGCAAACCTGCTCTAAAAACTAATTAAAATTAACTGAATTAGAGAAAAAAAAGTCAAAACTAAATAAAACTAAACTATAATGAAAAATCCAAAACTATTATAACCTTGGTAGTAACTAATATCTTTCAATAGGAGCTACTTGGTTTGCAAATCTATGTGTTTTATATTAGTCTCCATTATATACAAGTATTCCCACTTAAAGGGGTCTTATTTTGCTAAACCTGCTTTTATTAGTCTTTGGTGCATTGCTTTGTGTATTTGGGGACCATAATAGTTCATAAAGTTTGAACTTGAACCCTCCAGGTGCTGCAAAAATCTAGTGGATTTCTATAACGTTCTTTAATCCTGCTTGATTCGTTACGTCTGTAACTAGTTGCGTCATGACTTGCACAAAAAAGGTCAACACTTCCGACGAACATTTATCAGAGTACGACATAATTGTTTATTAGCAGCAGCGTTGGTAGTAAAAAATTAAAATATTTCCAAACTTTGAGCCGATTTCCAAAAATGTTCAGTTGTTGGTTGAACAGGACAGAGCAGCATAGGCAACAACCTGGAGGGGGCGGGGCATGAAGTGGCTCATTTGCATTTAAAGGGCCAGCGCTTAAAACGACTTTTCTGGTGTCATTGCTCAGAAATAGGGTTGAAGATGGACCTGTGGAGTTGAATTAATGAAGAATTTAGACCCAAGCAGAGCATTCACAGTTTATGTAGACCACAGGGAAATGTTTTAAAATGCATAATTCCATTTAAAAAAAATAAAAATATCACTCCTTTAAACAAAGTGTGCATAATACACATTTATAAAAGATGGTACAATGCCATCCATTGATACAGTGATACATAATAGAGTATAAGTATCTAGGTACTCATGTTTGGGTACTTTTATTTGGTTTAGTTTTATTTCGAGGACATACAGGGTGGGGAAGCAAAATTTACAATGAACATTTAGTTGTTTTTTCTCAGCAGGCACTACGTCAATTGTTTTGAAACCAAACATATATTGATGTCATAATCATACCTAACATTATTATCCACACCTTTTCAGAAACTTTTGCCCATATGAGTAATCAGGAAAGCAAACGTCAAAGAGTGTGTGATTTGCTGAATGCACTCGTCACACCAAAGGAGATTTCAAAAATAGTTGGAGTGTCCATGAAGACTGTTTAGAATGTAAAGAAGAGAATGACTATGAGCAAAACTATTACGACAAAGTCTGGAAGATACTATTAAAGAAGAATGGGAGAAGTTGTCACCCGAATATTTGAGGAACACTTGCGCAAGTTTCAGGAAGCGTGTGAAGGCAGTTATTGAGAAAGAAGGAGGACACATAGAATAAAAACATTTTCTAGTATGTAAATTTTCTTGTGGCAAATAAATTCTCATGACTTTCAATAAACTAATTGGTCATACACTGTCTTTCAATCCCTGCCTCAATATATTGTAAATTTTGCTTCCCCACCCTGTATAATCATCACATAACAAAGAACCATACAACATGATCAAACAAAATTTTTCGGAGCTTGAAAAGGAGTGGGAACCCCCTCCTCCAACCCCCTTTGTACGAACTAATAATTAAATTAATTCGGCTTCCTTTGCTTTAACACACTTTTTTTTCTCTATATATTTTTACAATAGCACAAAACAGCCATACAAACTGTTCACATACGCTTTTTTTTAGTCATCTCACACACAATCAGATTTGCATAATCAACCGTTTTTAATATAAACTATCATATTTATATGCACTTTAAATATTTACTACAAATACGATCATTAATAAATGTAATAATATCTCCTAATCATGATAATCATGATGTTAATGCCAGAAGATTCCATATTTCAAGGATGAATGTTATTGTTTTCTCTGAATTAAATTGAAATCATTCAGATTAAATCAAATGTCTAATAAGTGCGGAATCAAATCAGCATTTAAACACACCGGAGTTCCATTACTTTACTATGTTTTATCCTTGTCGGTTCTTATCTTGTGACTGCAGTTCCTTTTAGTCTTTGTGGTTTGACATATGTGGTCAAAACTTTCCAATCCGTCCAACCTGACACTAAGAAGCTTTCTGACTAATGTAACTATGACAGGGATATCTCTGTGGGCTTCTGTCAAGAGACTAATGATAACAGTAAAGCTTTTAATGGAGATTTAGCCCCTTTCTGAGAGATTATCTAATTGTTACATCAACAGACAGAGACTAATAGCTTTTAATATCAACTGGGATGTTTGAAAATAGAGACTTCTTTTGGTGTAAGAAAGATTTAAATGCTTTTACAACAATACATGCATGCTAATGTCTGTGTAGTCTGTAGTTAAATCAACTCATTTTAGAATTAAATGAAAGGAAAGCGCATAAAATACTAAAAAATAAAAGAAAATTCAAGAGTTAATATGGACAAATCAACTAATATTTCAGTGCAAATTCAGAGGTAGTCTTTCTCAGTTCTTTAAAATACTTAAATTCCCCTAAAATAACAAGCTCTGATAGTTTCAGATCCTTGTGTAAATAACTCCATGAGAAACAGGCAGTGTATTGAAAACATTTTTTTCGTTCTGCTTTGGAAACCACCATTTGTAGGATATTCTGAGAGCACAGACCATATTGGTTTTGGGTTTTATACATGTACAGGGTGGATGAAAAGTAACTAGGCATTAAACATTGGTAATAAAATCCCTATTCCTGTTACACATTTAATAAAACAAATGACACATGTTATTTATTACATGGGAAAATGAAAATAAATAAGCACCGGTGGCATCAACCAGTTTCCTCAAACGGCTAGGGATGGAATGAACAACCTTCTGAAGGACGTGGTCTGGGATATAATAATAATAATTATAATAATAATAATAATAATAATAATAATAATAATACATTTTATTTATTGGCGCCTTTCAGAACACTCAAGGTCACCGTACAAAGTTGTTTAAATCAGCTAAAATTTACTTAGGGGGTCAAATGAGTGGCCATTTTTGTAAAAAAAAAAAAAAAAAAAAAAAAAAAAAGTTGTAAGAAATGCATAGAACTATGTTGAAATAATACTAATACATTTGTGCACAGACTACTGATATTATTTGACAGTGGAAGCTATATTTTCAGAAATATTGGATTTTGAATAGCACGTGTATGTGAAAACTTTTGCTGGTGGACGGACGTGACATTACCCATGATGCTCTGGTCAGTACCAGTACTTTATTAGTAATAAACTTATAGACTTACTATTGCTAATTATCTTCTTATTCATAAATGTTAGTATTATGGATCTAAAACAATAACAGCTGACACAAAAACACAAAATGTGGCAGTGGACGGATGTGACATGGTTGTTACAGATCCCATCATACTGATGCTCGGCAGCCATGTCACCGTTTCCACAAATGATCCCTGTGCAAAAACTAGTATCAGAATTATTTATTGTAAAGTTTATCATCATACTAAAGAGTAAATAACAATATAGAATTGTTTTTTTGTTTTTTTTTATAAAAATGCTTATTATTAGAAAACTGTTGATTTAAAAGTGAAGTGTGACATTCTTAATGTATGTATTGGTGTAACATAAGCAGGATGGATCAGCACCATACTCCATATTGCAACCTGTAAAAATAAAACGTGATATGTAGTATATAATCTTGTAAGAAAAATTGGGGAATCTAAAAAAATAGAATATTTGTTTTTCAGGTAAATTCAGTTCAAATATAACTTGGCCATTTGTGACATAAAAATATAGCATTAATTGTGATGAAATTGGACATTTTTGAGCTGAAAACATAGTTCATATGACCATCAACATGTTGCAACAGAACTGAAATCCTGTAAATTTGCATAACTTGCATTTACCAACACAAAGTTCCTTTGGGGATTCACTTCTATTGATTTCTCATGCACAAAGACATAAATAAGACCTCTAAGCAAATTTTAGCCAAAATAAATAAAACACAATTAAAATTAAATTGAGAACCTCCTGAATCCGTGAATAAGAAATAAGAAAATAAGGAAGTAAGAAATTCCCATCAGTGTCTGTTTAAAAAATGTTTTCATCATGACTTCAGTGATACTAAAAATTCTATAAGCAATTTCTAATGCCTACTTACTTTTCACCCACCCTGTATAAACAAAGATAAGACAGAGGCAGCTCAACTACACATGAATCTGAGTCTGAGACAGTTGTAATCTGTGATAAGAACCAAATATCATCCAACTGGCTGAAGCTGTCATTTGTTCCAGCCTCTATTAAGCTGTAGTTCAGAAGCAGAGTATGATACATGTTTGTGTTATGCTTGTTTTTATTACTGTTTTTATGTCGTCAGTTGAATGTATGTTGACTGCTATTCTGGTACGTATGCTGTTATATATTAGTGTGCAGTTTGTTTTATATCAGTGCAACAGACTGATAGATACATTTCCTCATGGTAACAATAAAGTTTATGTGACTTAACTAACCATATGTTGTAAATCTAGATGTGTTGTTAATATGAGCAGAGCTTTATCAACTTCCACCAAACAAATGTTGGTTTTATAACATGAAAAGACATGATAATTGTTTATAGAGTTGCTGAAAAAATTATTAGACCACCCCTTGTTTTCTTCAATTTCTTGTTCATTTTAATGCCTGGTACAACTAACGGAACATTTGTTTGGACAAATATAATGATAACAACAAAAATAGCTCATAAGAGTTTAATTTCAGAGCTGATATCTATCCATTTTCCATGTTTTCTTGATAATAACCAAAATCATTGAAGCTCTTACATCAATATCTATGGCATTGTACTGACAAAACAGTGCTTTTAGGCATTCCATGTTTTCTTTTCTGTCTGTTTTAGTCACATGATACACACAGGAGTTAGAACTTGATTGCATAACTATTGTTTTTGATGACTTTTGATGGTCTAATAATTTTTTCCTCGACTGTATATCGTTTAGTTTGTTTTATGCAGTGCAACAGAATGATAGATACATTTCCTCATGGTAGCAATAAAGTGTACGTGGCGTGATTTAACTAACCATATGTTGTAAATCTAGATGTGTTGTTAATACGAGCAGAGCTTTATCAACTTCCACCAAACAAGTGTTGATTTTATTACATGAAAATATATGATAATTGACTGTTATTCTGGTATGTATGTTGTTATATAGTTGTGGAAAAAATTATTAGACCACCCTTGTTGTCTTCAATTTCTTGTTCATTTTAATGCCTGGTACAACTAAAGGTACATTTGTTTGGACAAATATAATGATAACCACAAAAACAGCTCATAAGAGTTTAATTTCAGAGCTGATATCTATCCATTTTCCATGTTTTCTTGATAATAACCAAAATCACACATCAATAGCTATGGCGTTGTACTGACAAAAACAGTGCTTTTAGGCATTCCATGTTTTCTTTTCTGTCTGTTTTAGTCACATGATACACACAGGAGTTGGTACTTGATTGCATAATCATTTATTTTATGTATTTATTTATTTCAAACATGCAAAGAAACAAAATAAAACAAAACAAAGTAAAATAAGACAAAAACAAAATAACATTTAAATGATCAGAATCTATCTTTAAGTACGTGTCGTCTGATTTGCATGGTCGAAAAGGAGTAGAAAGAAACTATAAACTTATTTAATCCTACCTCTCAAGTGCTTTTACACCTTTATCAATAACTTAACCCTTTCGTGCATGAATTATGAGAACCTCAGTCAAGATTTTTTTTCTTGAGTGCTTTTATTCCTCCTTAGGCATGAAAAAAATAATGCAATCGAGTTTTATTTTTTTATTTTTTTGTCATGGAGTTACAAAAATGTCCATGCATTAAATTTTTGAAGTAAAAAAAAAAACGTGTTTAAATCCCAATATCAGAAAGTGATATGAAAACAATGAAATAAAAACATTTTTAATGCTGCTAATCTGATGTTTTCTCACATTTTAACATATTCTAATGCTAGTTATTACTCACTTCATGGAGATAATATGCAAAAAAAAAAAAAATTGTCTGACAATTAACAACTGATTTACACTTAACCCTCTGGTATCCGGGTGCGCCTTTTAAGCACACTTTGCACTTCATGTTAAAAAACTTCATATTATTTTCCACAATTTAAATAAGGTTAGAATTCAAAAGTTGTTCATTTTTGCATGATCTTTAAAATTCTGGTCACCAACTAAAACTTGTACATTGTAAACAAAAGAAAATTACAAGACTAGCATCTGTCTCCCAAGTGTGCCTAAAACACACTATTTCTTCCATTTGATATGTATGATTAGGGCTGACCTTGATTTACGAAAATGAAATCAAATTAGAGCAGAAAAATAAATCAATATATAATATTTAATAGTTTGATTTATAGGTGTGCATTTTACGCACACTTGGTGACAGATGCTAGTATTTTTGAACATTTGACCTAGCACCAAAAATAATAATGCAAATTAACCAATGTTGGAGTTAATCATTGACATATGCCAGGATGAAAAAATCAAATAATATGTGATCCACTTTTTATGTAGTATATTGAAAAAAAATAATTTTTTGTGTTTTTTGCATCCAAAAAAATGGTTTGTTTACATTACAAACATGGCATTTAAAGGGTTAAAAAATGTGACTATTATAGAGTATTTGGTATTTTTTAGTTACGGCTCAAGTCGATGAAATAGAAAAAAGTGTAAAAGAATTAAAAACAAACTGTATGAAAAATGTTTTGACATTATTCCACAAGTGTGCCAAAAAGGCACACTTGGTGCTTAGTAAGGGCCTTGCTGGACGGGATACCAGAGGGTTAAACATGTTAGTGCAGATCAGATTTATCAAGAACAGCAAAGTTACAGTAATAGTATGAATTGCAGTGTATGGGATGGTGCATACATGTCTAGTGTGTTGGCTGATATGGAACTAAAACAACAAAACTCATAAATATACAACAGTTTTAATTAACTGTCCACTGTAGTGACCTCTATGCATGAAAGGGTTAATGCATGAATGAATCAAACAATACATTTTTCCTAATTTAGCATTCAAAACCATTGCTTTTGATGACTTTTGATGGTCTAATAATTTTTTCACTGACTATATATATTTGTCTCCATTTTGTTTTATGTAACGCAACAGACTGTAGCACTGTACACAAGACACATTTCCTCATGTTAACAATCGAGTTATGTGACTTTATGTGACATGATGTGACTAACCATATGTGGGAAATCCAGACGAGCTGTTAATATGAGCAGAGCTTTATCCAATTAAGGTGTAATAAGATGCCATTTCCACTAAGCAAATGTTGATTTATGTAACATGAAAAGACTTTTTTTTTTTTTTTTTCTCTTTACAGCAAGAAAATGCCATTCAGACTATGGAGCTGCGCAACTACTTCTCACTGTTCTGCCTTCATCAAGAGACACAGCTTATCTTCACCTACCTGCCAATCACATCCCATATTCTTGGTGCTTTTGTTAACTCACAGGTCCAAGGACACAGAGAGGTGAGACTGTCTGGAAAGCAGTTTTCTTTTGGTTCTTCTCCACTTTGATGCAGTCCTGCTCCAGGACTTTCAAATCAGTTTTAAATTGGGTTTTTAAGTCCAACAAAAGAACTAATAATGACGGATGGTATCATGTGAGGATAATCTTCTCATCTGGGATTTCATTTGGCTTACATTTCACACGAACACAACACTTTCAAGTGAATCTCCCATATATACCTTTGCTTTCTGAAACATCAAATAAATCAAACAGAATATAGATACCTCTATGTGCCCCAAGTCTTTTTAAAATTAAATCCCATATACCAACATTATGATAAGGATTTTCTTTTAAAATTATCACGAGTAGAAACCAGAAGGTGCTTTTGATGCACTTCTATCCATACCAGGATTAATATGTATGAATATTTAGGTAATTTTTTTTCTTTGTTTCCAGATGGGGGAGGTGTGGAATGAACTCCAGCCGAAGCTCGGATGTCTCTTTAGCGGAAACAACGGAATGAAATCAGCATTCTGAAAAGTAAAGAAACGAAGACAGAAGCACTGCGACTAAGGGGAATACAGAATGAACTTTCACTCATCTGAAAAATCTAGTATTACTCTTTACATTCCATGCAGTTGTAACATAAGTGACCTTTGTACTTTCTGTATTTGATCTTCGACTGATCATCAGCATCTGAAACTGGAAGAGACAATGGACCATAAAGACACTGTGCTTATAAATCTGTATTTTCACACTCTGATCGATTGTTTCAACTTTCTCAACTGCCAACAAGCAAAGTAAATCCTCAAATGTATTATTTTTAAGGGACAATTCAGCACAAAACAAAAGGAAGATGACATGCCAACTAATTATTATTATTTTTTTTATAACTTAAACTTGTAAGATGCTATATACACTAAACAGCTGACACAAAAAAAGAAATGGATGGGAATACTTTTAATGTCCAGTCGGTTTTATCTTGAAATAACTTTAGACCAATGTATTTTTATACAGATTTTAGTGTATGATGATATGTAGTAGCATACTTTATATTTTTATGGACATTACTGTTCTGCTTGACGTTAAAGCATGTTTACTTCCATTCAGAGCTTCCCCTAGTTAAAGTGTCTGAAATACTGCTAGATTTGTTTTATAAGCTGTATTGAAATGCTGAAGCTCAAACTGTAGGATACTACAACGGTTGACAAAAACAATTACAACACTATAAGCTATTGATTTACTACCAAAGATAGATTATTACATTAAATACACACATGTGCAATAAATCACAAGTTTCCTACAGTTTCAAATCAGAACTTCCCCAATTATTATATTATTTAAAGTTCTCAATTTAAGGCCTTGTCACTCACATCAGCAGTTGAAACTTGCTGTGAAATATAATTTAAGAAAAAAAAAAAGTGTGCAGTTGTGATTAGAGCAAATGACACTTCGATATTTTTGACTTTTTTTTTTTTTTTAGACATTTGGGAATGAAAATGATGCACATTTATATCTTTGCACATATGCTTTATCAGAACATAATATATTTTTTACAACATTTTAACAGATTTACACAAGTGTTGAAGTCAAATGAGGATATTTGCACACGTTTCTCAACAAATATTTAATGAAGAAACTGTACATACAATATAAAATGTGTTTGGACAAAAAAAAAAAAAAAGAAAAAAAGTATTAAGAATCACATTAAAGTGCACAGTGTATTAAACCCAATAACATTTTACTGTACATAGTGGACATATGTTTCGAATCTTTTTTTCCAAATTGTATTAAATCGGTTATCCTCATCAATAAAACTGAAGAGCTGATTTTTTTCATTGTAGTTCTGCTTCTTGGATTTTTATTTATATTTGTGACGTAGTGAAACAATTACAAAATGAAACAGGTGGTGCCAGGAACAACAAACCCCGCCCCTTGCATGTATTGTAGTTTATTTTGGCATCGATCCAGCTGATGTCAGTAAATCAATTGCCTCTATATATGTGCCAAGTTTGAAGCAAATTGAAACAAAACTGATGTTTTTACAGACAATTGAAATTTCACTCATAAAAATTTTAAAAATTCATGAAAAATTTGAACTTTTACCTTCTTTTCCCAAAATTGAACCACATTTATTCTGGGTCACTGGCAATCTAGAAACCCAATTTGGTATGAATTCAGCCAATACAGTTACAATGCTGTTACAGACATATGAATTGTCGCCAATTATAAGTAAATGGGGAAAAAAAAATGTAAAAAATTCATAAAAAATTTTAACTTTGACCTACTTTTAACAAAATGCAATGACATCTATGCTGGGTCACTGGCAATCTATAAACCCAATTTGGTATGAATTCAGCCAATAGTTTTGCTGCTACAGACGTGAATTGTCACCCATTATAAGTAAATGGGGGAAAAAAAATGTAAAAAATTCATAAAAAATTTCAACTTTGACCTACTTTTAACAAAATACAATGACATCTATGCTGGGTCACTGGCAATCTATAAACCTAATTTGGTATGATTTCAGCCAATAGTTTTGCTGCTACAGACGTGAATTGTCACCCATTATAAGTAAATGGGGAAAAAAAATGTAAAAAAATTCATTAAAAATTTCAACTTTGACCTACTTTTAACAAAATGCAATGACATCTATGCTGGGTCACTGGCAATCTATAAACCCAATTTGGTATGATTTCAGCCAATAGTTTTACTGCTAGAGTATTAACAAACAAAGAAACCGAACCAAAAACTACCCCTTGCTTCCTCTTTGGGGGGCGGGGTAATGATATGATTAAAAGAACACGGAATTAAACATGTTTACAGAAACAAACCCTCAATGTGCTACAGATAAAACATATAGCTGACATTGTCCTCAGGTCATGGGTATTTCTTTCTACCGAAACTGAGCATAGAACTCTGAATGTTTCATCTACTTTTACAGAAGAATTGTGAAAGCCTGATGCTTTTTTTTTTTTTTCTCCAGTCATGACTTCCATCAGCACCGTACACATCCAGGTTTTTTCACAGCGCCTCCACCTCCTCCAGTTTTTGGCTGAGGATCACATCATGACCTTGGAACGTGAAGTAGCCAACAAACTTTTTCTTCTGCAGCATCAACGGGAACCACAGGATATCATCAGCCCACATTTGACTGAAGGGGATTTTATCGAGTTCGAACCACTGAGGCCTCATCTCTAGGAACAGAAGAACACAAGTGCATATCAGCAAAATTTTTCTTATCTTCTCTAGGGCTGGGTGATAAGAACGTTTTTTTCCTGAACATTCTTGGCCATAACTATCACAATAAACATCAAATCAATATTTCTTTCCAGCTTAAAGTGTAATTTTTGATGCAATTTAAAGTTTAAGAGCTCATATATGACATTATGTTGTTCATAAGATACAAAAGACAAACTAATGTAAAAGACAAACATGATGAACCACAGAAATTACAGTATGTTCATCAAAATATTCTGAGTGAAAGGTTACTTGTGGTTTTAAAAAATTGTTAATGACTAAACAAATTAAAATCAAACACAAGATGCAATAGAAAAGACCATCCTTAATGTGGCGAAAAGATGAAAATTAAATTAAAGAAGCAACTCGGTGCGAAAAAAAAAACAAAATTAGATGAACACGTAAAATGTAAAATACACAGTCAGGGAAAAAATTATTTGACCACCCCTTATTTTCTTCCAATTTCTTGTTCATTTTAATGCCTGGTACAACTAAAGGTACATTTGTTTGGACAAATATAATGATAACAACAAAAATAGCTCATAAAAGTTTAATTTAAGAGCTGATATCCAACCATTTTCCATGTTTTCTTGATAATAACCAAAATCACTTCAGTTCTTACATCAATATCTATGGCACTGTACTGACAAAAACAGTGCTTTTAGGCATTCCATGTTTTCTTTTCTGTCTATTTTAGTCACATGATACACACAGGAGTTAGTACTTGATTACATAACCATTGTTTTTGATGACTTTTGATGCTGTAATAATTTTTTCCGTGACTGTATGTAGCGATAATAATGATAATTTTATCTCCCAGCTCTAGTTTTGTCATATGTCCTTCAGACTCTGGTTCATTCTCCATCTGTATTTTGCTGTTAACTTTTTCTATATTCTCACTGATACAGGTCAGAGTTAAGTCTTTTCATTCCTTTTTCCAAATGCTTAGATTAGTGATTTGTGATTTTAGTGATTCATTCCAAACATGCAATGAAATTTAACATATATGCACTAGCAAAACATACATAATAAAACAACTATCAAGAATCATAACAATCTTAGACAAAAGAAAAGCACAATAGTTCCATTTACATGCCCGAAAAGGGGTGGGAAGAAGTGCAACTTATTCAATCCCACCCCCTCTCCCTACAATATTATTAATAATATATGTCCGTCTTCCTTTTACATTACTCTTCTATATTTATACAGGGTGTCCCGTAAGTCTCCATACATAGGAAAAATAAATGTTTCTTGACATAAACCATTTTTATTTATATAATATGCTCTATATGACTGCCATTTTGTCGGGAACACATTTCAATGCGTGTCCTCCACTGCTGAAGAACTATAAAGAAGAAATATAAAGAAACACATGTTAGAACCATGGAATGTATTATGTCTCCTATGTATGGAGACTTATGGGACACCCTGTATATCTATTCACACACACACACACGCACACACACACACACATTCATCCATATACACATATATATGTTTATACATATACACAACATACAAATACACATATAATCTTTTACCAATGCCTTTCTTAGTTGTGCTGGCGAATAAATAAACAAATAATAACTAACTCAAGGAAGGAAATATGAACATATGGTGACAATTCATGACCCTCATCCCTATATCTTGTGAAAAACATGTTCTTATATGTGTTTTTGAATTGTCTTGTCTAACATTCCTTGTGCTCCTCCCTCAATCTATTCCATACTTTAATGCCACACACAGATTATAATGGATCCACTGAAAGCACACATACAGATTAATTTGTACCACTAATATGATTCCTTTGCTGTCATGTCTGTGAAGAAGGTCAGTAGATCAGGGTAATCTGAA
Organism: Sphaeramia orbicularis; assembly: GCF_902148855.1. Classification (NCBI taxonomy): domain Eukaryota; kingdom Metazoa; phylum Chordata; class Actinopteri; order Kurtiformes; family Apogonidae; genus Sphaeramia; species Sphaeramia orbicularis. The sequence goes on along the minus strand of NC_043964.1, from coordinate 19,101,192 downwards.
CGTCATGAAAGGTCTTCAAAAATAATTTAATTCATTTTCCTCAGGAAATAGAAATATACGGTATAAAACCACTACATGGTATTTACAAAAATCTAATCCACTTTCTTCTGCCTTGAACTTGTGTAGCGCTGAAAAGGTGTTGAATTTACTTGTGTGAGCGCTGTAGACAAGTGTCTCAATTGTATTTAGAAAGAACATCATAGTCAAGTTTTGTTAAAAAGGGGCATTCACATATAAGGACTGTAGAAATCACAAAATGTTCTTGAGACCGTCAGACGTTGTATTCTCTGATTGCATTACTATTTAATCTGTCAGGAAATTCTTCAGGTATTTCAGCCTAAACTTGCATTACAATAACACAAAGAATAGGATAAGATTAAATTAAAAAAATATAGAGTTGCATGATTTATTTTCCGCACACTTCTGTTTATTGGTAATATTAACCAAACACAAATTTCTACTTCCTTAAAAATGCCTTGTCTTGTTTTCCAGAAACACACTGAATAACAGCTTCCCCAGATACAAGGGGATTTTTGTGGAACTTCTGATTTCTAAGTAAAAACTACTTAAACTCCCCCAGATTCAGATGTATTTTCCAGGACACCCTCTCAGATTGCCTGAAAAACTCTGCACTAAATTTCTGTCAGATCATCATCAAATACATAAGTAAGAGGCTCTTTTTGGCTGTGGTTAAAGCTATTATTATAATGTACAGAGATCTTTCAGGATGGTAAATTATCAGTTTGTCACTTTGTTCAGTAGTCATGATAAAAGACTTTGCTGAAACTAAAACACTACAGATATGCTAATAAACTCTTTTTTAACATACATATTACAACTGAAGTGATATATACAGGGTGAGTCAGAAAAAACGCTCTTTTCATTTAAAGAAATTGTACCACTGAAATGGAAATGCTTATTTTTCTTTTGATTATACAGTCATATTGATGTGGTTATTGAGCATGTCTGGCGATTGAATCATTGATTTATGGCATAGCATAACAGAGGGAATGTCCATTGTTTATTGTGCACCGAAGTATCTGCCAACACAGTTTATGCCACCGTGAATGAAATTGAAATTGTCAACCATTACAGCATGTTTACTCGCCATCAAAATGTTTTGTCTCAGTCGTCCGGCACGACCTTCAACCTGGCTACCATTCAGATTGATGCAAATCTGTGCTCGTTGTCGCATCTCTAACACAGCTCTTCTCGCCATTCCTGTTCGTCGTAGGGCTTGGATTTCAGCCGTGATGCGATTTCGGAGTTCCTGAAGAGTTTGTGGAACAGTCTGATACACACGGTTTTTAAGATACCCCCACAAGAAAAAATCAAGGGGGGTTAAGTCTGGGGATCTAGGTGGCCACTCTCTCTCCTGACCCAAACAGACAACTCGATGAGGAAATAATACCTGCAATCGCTGTGGTCTTGCCATGATGAAAACTCCCTGGGCACTGTCATGTAGGCCTATGTCCTGAGTGTGAAAGCAAAGCCCCGACTCCTGTAATTGTTGTCAATTTCAAGTTTGTTCACTGTGGCATACATTGTGTTGGCAGGTATTTCAGTGCCCAGTAAACAATGGACCTTCTTTCTCTCATGCAATGCAATAAATCTATGACTACATCACCAGACATGCTCAATAACCACATCAATATGACTGTATGGTCAAAAGAAAAATCAGTGTTTCCATTTTAGCAGTACAATTTCTTTAAATGGAAAGAGCGTTTTTTCTGACTCACCCTATACAGCTAACAGCAGAGCATATTTTACAAAGCAGTTGCATCGGTAGGTCCTCCATGTTTGTTATTGTGCTTCCAAGCGAGCGTCTCCCACATCAGACCCACAGTCACATGATCACGTTTTACACTAATTTAATGATGTGGCTCTGACTCGGTTCCGCTTGGCTCTTGGCCTATGGAAAAGTAGACTGGTTCTTTGGAGGCACCAGGTTGAAACCAGTAAAGCCAGTGGTTCCAAACCTTTTTTGGCTTGTGACCCCATTTTAACATCACAAATTTCTGGTGACCCCAGACTAAGGTTATAATAGTTTTGGATTTTTCATTATAGTTTAGTTTTATTTAGTTTAGACTTTTTTTTTTCCTCTAATTCAGTTAGTTTTAATTTGTTTTTAGAGCAGGTTTGCTAGTTTTTATTAGTTTTCTTTTTTTTTTTTTTTTTTTTATAAATGCTTAGTTTTAGTTTAGTTTTTTTTTTATATCTTTTATCTTCTTCGCCGTCGTATTTAAATAAATCCCATATAGGACTCTGCTGCTTTCTCCCACCAAGGTTATAATAGTTTTGGATTTTTAATTATAGTTTAGTTTTAATTAGTTTTGACTTTTTTTTCTCTTATTCAGTTAGTTTTAATTAGTTTTTAGAGCAGGTTTGTTAGTTTTTATTAGTTATCGTTTTTTTCTGAATGCTTAGTTTTAGTTTAGTTTAGTTTAGTTTTAGTATTAGTTTTAGTTATTTTATATATTTTATCTTCCTCATCATCCTATTCAAAGAAATTAGTGAGGCGTGGATATGGGCTACCCTGGACACTTTATTTGGGGGTTGGGTTAGGGCGGCTCATGGACTGAGCAGAGACACAATGTACCGTACAATGTATAAATTCCCTATAGCAGGTTGAGGTGGGGTGCAATCCATACACAACGTCACTTGCGTGAAACAATGCGAAGATGTGCAAAGCATGAGAGGAGATGCACAAAGCAGCCAGCAGTTAAAGCAGATAGAAACATATATAACCAGCTAACCAGCAGTTAAAGCAGATAGAAACATATATAACCAGCTAACCAGCAGTTAAAGCAGATAGGAACATATATAAACCAGCTAACCAGCAGTTAAAGCAGATAGGAACCTATTACAAACCAGCTAACCAGCAGTTAAAGCAGATAGAAACATATATAAACCAGCTAACCAGCAGTTAAAGCAGATAGGAACCTATTATAAACCAGCTAACCAGCAGTTAAAGCAGATAGGAACATATATAAACCAGCTAACCAGCAGTTAAAGCAGATAGGAACCTATTACAAACCAGCTAACCAGCAGTTAAAGCAGATAGAAACCTATTACAAACCAGCTAACCAGCAGTTAAAGCAGATAGAAACATATATAAACCAGCTAACCAGCAGTTAAAGCAGATAGGAACCTATTACAAACCAGCTAACCAGCAGTTAAAGCAGATAGGAACATATTATAAACCAGCTAACCAGCAGTTAAAGCAGATAGGAACCTATTACAAACCAGCTAACCAGCAGTTAAAACAGATAGGAACATATATAAACCAGCTAACCAGCAGTTAAAGCAGATAGGAACCTATTACAAACCAGCTAACCAGCAGTTAAAGCAGATAGGAACCTATTACAAACCAGCTAACCAGCAGTTAAAACAGATAGGAACATATATAAACCAGCTAACCAGCAGTTAAAGCAGATAGGAACCTATTACAAACCAGCTAACCAGCAGTTAAAACAGATAGGAACATATATAAACCAGCTAACCAGCAGTTAAAACAGATAGGAACATATATAAACCAGCTAACCAGCAGTTAAAGCAGATAGAAACCTATTACAAACCAGCTAACCAGCAGTTAAAGCAGATAGAAACATATATAAACCAGCTAACCAGCAGTTAAAGCAGATAGGAACCTATTACAAACCAGCTAACCAGCAGTTAAAGCAGATAGGAACCTATTATAAACCAGCCAACCAGCAGTTAAAGCAGATAGGAACATATTATAAACCAGCTAACCAGCAGTTAAAGCAGATAGGAACCTATTACAAACCAGCTAACCAGCAGTTAAAGCAGATAGGAGCATATTACAAACCAGCTAACCAGCAGTTAAAGCAGATAGGAACCTATTACAAACCAGCTAACCAGCAGTTAAAGCAGATAGGAACATATTATAAACCAGCTAACCAGCAGTTAAAGCAGATAGGAACCTATTACAAACCAGCTAACCAGCACTTAAAGCAGATAGGAGCATATTATAAACCAGCTAACCAGCAGTTAAAGCAGATAGGAACCTATTACAAACCAGCTAACCAGCAGTTAAAGCAGATAGGAACATATTATAAACCAGCTAACCAGCAGTTAAAGCAGATAGGAGCATATTATAAACCAGCTAACCAGCAGTTAAAGCAGATAGGAGCATATTATAAACCAGCTAACCAGCAGTTAAAGCAGACAGGAACCTATTATAAACCAGCTAACCAGCAGTTAAAGCAGACAGGAACCTATTACAAACCAGCTAACCAGCAGTTAAAGCAGATAGGAACATATTATAAACCAGCTAACCAGCAGTTAAAGCAGATAGGAACCTATTACAAACCAGCTAACCAGCAGTTAAAGCAGATAGGAGCATATTATAAACCAGCTAACCAGCAGTTAAAACAGATAGGAACCTATTACAAACCAGCTAACCAGCAGTTAAAGCAGATAGGAACATATTACAAACCAGCTAACCAGCAGTTAAAGCAGATAGGAACCTATTACAAACCAGCTAACCAGCAGTTAAAGCAGATAGGAACATATATAAACCAGCTAACCAGCAGTTAAAGCAGATAGGAGCATATTATAAACCAGCTAACCAGCAGTTAAAGCAGATAGGAGCATATTATAAACCAGCTAACCAGCAGTTAAAGCAGACAGGAACCTATTATAAACCAGCTAACCAGCAGTTAAAGCAGACAGGAACCTATTACAAACCAGCTAACCAGCAGTTAAAGCAGATAGGAACATATTATAAACCAGCTAACCAGCAGTTAAAGCAGATAGGAACCTATTACAAACCAGCTAACCAGCAGTTAAAGCAGATAGGAACATATTATAAACCAGCTAACCAGCAGTTAAAGCAGACAGGAACATATATAAACCAGCTAACCAGCAGTTAAAGCAGATAGGAACATATATAAACCACTTATAAACATATCTAACCCAGTTCCTCATCAGTAAACCACACCTTAGCAGATCTCTCATCTCTTAATCATCTACAGTTTCATTATTAGCCAACTTTGCTTCAGTTCAGTTCAGCTAGCTGTAGCTGTAACATCAAACGTTTCTTAACATTAGAACAGGTTCCATACCTCTGTAATTGGATTAGTTTTCATCCTCCTCTTTTCTCCTCTTCTAAACTGTGCAGTTCAGGGCTTGGAAGGCCTTTTCATGGTGATAAACTCTCCAGTTTTAACCTGGATGCTAGTTCAACACTGACTCTGTCCTTTAGCTCTGCTCTGTCTCTGTCACTCACGCGCACACACACGGTACGCCAAAAAAAAAAAAAAAAAAAAAAAAACCTGACCCATGTATCACTACAGTAAACCCCAGACAGGACTGTGCTGCTGTGTCCCAGCTTTAGTCTGTATGTTCCAGGTAGAGTGGGGACCAGAAGACCACTGGAAACCACCAGTGACCAGACATGACAGACTGTGTAGTGTCGTATGGTGTCACCAGCTCAAACTGCTGGAGCGAAATAAATTAATTTGATATCAATCCGACATTGACAACGACGACAAGACGAAAACGAAGGGAATTGTATCCATAATTTTTATACGTTTTAGTTAGTTTTGTAAGCTCACAATACAGTTTCAGTTAGTTATCGTTTTTTTCTTTTAATTAGAGTTTTTATTAATTTCAGTTAACGAAAATGTTTTTTCCATTTTAGTTTTCGTCATTTCGTTCGTTTTCGTTAACGATAATAACCTTGTCTCCCACCATTAGTCTCTATGTTTCCAGGTAAAGTGAGAACCAGAAGACGACTGTAAACCACAAGTGACAAGAAGTGACGGACCGTGAAGTGTTGTATGGTGCCGCTGGCTAAAATTGCTAGAACGAAATAAATCGCTTTCGTATCAATCCGACTTTGACAAAGATGAAAACGAAGGGAATTTTATCCATAATTTTTAAATGTTTTAGTTAGTTTTTTAAGCACACAATACAGTTTCAGTTAGTTATCGCCTTTTCTTTTAATTATAGTTTTTATTTATTTCAGTTAACAAAAATGTTTTTACAATTATAGTTTTCGTCATTTCGTTAGTTTTCGTTAACGATAATAACCTTGCCCCAGACATTCAAAACGGAGACATTTTTTTGCTAAAGTTAATTTGTTTTTGATCGTGTAAATACTATGTTGCAAATAAACGTTAATTTTAGACAACATTTAGGCTATGTAATCCTACTATATAGTACACGTTCTGTGTCCAATCAATGTTGCAGCACAGGAGGGTGTTTGTACGGATTTTCCTCTGCCTTCACAGGCCCGATCGCTGCCAAACTTTCAAAATGAATAGAAACATTAGCTGACTATCTACTAGGCACAATTTTATGTTCATATTCAAATGTTGCGAGGTATGCTGGGCGATTTTACCTTCTCTCTACTTTGAATTCTTCATCCCTGCCACCATACGCCATTTTCGGAAGTGGTTATGCTGCCGTTTATGAAATTTCTACTGCTAGCAGATGATGCTACAATGTGAAGGCTGCATTTACAATAACGTAAAGGCACTTTTCACACACAATGGCACCACGGGTACAATGCCACTAGCATATGTAATGCACCTTTTTGGTGTTTGCTTCTCAGTTTCTCTTGGAGATGTCTTAGCAGGGCCAGGCGGGTGAAGAAATCTTTCCATTCTCTGTTCATTCCGATTTTCTGACTGCAACTGTGTCCGGGAATGTTGAAGCGTAGCAACACACATGGTCACATGATCGGGTCAATCAAGCTATGCCCTCTCAGATATTATATCCTGCAATTTATTTGACCTTGATTTTTATTAGGAAAAGTGTGTGGTGTTTTAATTATAATGAAATATATATTGAATTATTAAAAAATGTTTTTTATTGGTAAATTTTTTTTTAATCAATTACTAGAAATCTCAGGCAGCCCCATTTGAATTCCAGGCGACCCTGCTTAGGGTCATGACCCCAAGGTTGAAAAACACTGAGTTAAGCACTGGCTCTAGTACCAGCATCGAACTAGCACCAGGTTATTTTTGGTGGAAAAGGGGTATAATAGAGCCATGGAGAGGGTGATGCGTAAGTTGAGAACTCTGATCAGAATTGTCTAATAGTTGGGCAGAGGCAGAATGCATGAAAATGCTTGTCTATTGCTATGGGACAGCATGAGACAGCTGATTTTGTCTTTTAACAGCTACATGTCACAAGTCCATTCAGCAAAAACACCCAAAGCGCAAAAGGAATGAGACATCATCCCTCCAGCGAGTCTCCTCGGTCCTTGATGTGTATTTAAGGGAACTGAGACATCCTTCAAGATGGCACATTGAGATCGATTTTCAGGCCACTATTAAGCATTGATGAGTCGAGGAGGTGAAAAATAAAGAACTGAGAAGAGACTCAGCTCATCAGTGCATCAGTCAAATGACTGACGCAGACAGGAGAATAAACCAACATACACCTGGTTTTGGAGGTGGGGGAATCTGGAGGACCAGGAGGAAACCCATGCAACACAGAAAGAACAAACTTGACACAAAATAGTTCCTGGTTTGACTGGGAATCTAACAGGAAACTTTCTTGTTGTGAGGCACCCATGCACATTTAAAAAACACCCTGACATTGTGTCTATCAATAGTAAAAATGGGGTCACTGGACATAAATGTCAATCAAAGGAGGCATCTTAATTGTCTTCTGAGTCTTTTTTGCCAATTTTAAAGTCATTTAGGAGAAAAAAGAAGTAAAATAGATCTGAGGTGATGTAAGTTTTAAATTCTACAGACGAAAATATCCTGATTCACAAAGTTTCACTACTGCATTTGCTGTAACAAAGAAACAATGAATGTCACAAGTTGGATGGAAAGTCCCATTCAGCCAAATGAATGAAATCAATTACAGCTGCAGATACAGGCTTAGCAGGACTGGGATTTGTGAATAAGTTTACTGTGGTACTGGATTTTCTGGGGGGGAATCTGAGATCTGATCTGGGACTGCCTGGGTGATGTAATACTTTGCGACCCTGAGGCTTAAAATGCAAGTTGTGTAAGATCAATCTTTATGTTTAGTTATTTTTGGAGACTATGACATGTTCCCTAAAGACATAAAAATAACCCACAAGCAAACACTGAAATCATTCTGCAATCATCTTTCAGCAGTGTTCTCTGTAAAATGTCAATAGTTGAGAGCAAATCTTACCATCTGACTCCGTTGGTTCTCCGCTAAAAGTGTCTGCTCTAAAAATATGGACGTCGAGCAGTTGTGTTTCTCCAACAAATTCAAATTTGATATTTCCAATCTTCTCAAGAGCATCCACTGTGAGACCACTTTCTTCGAGCAGTTCTCTAAAAATGAAAACATTGAATGAATCTTTGATAATACACTTAAAAAATTACTCACACTAGAATTTGCACAGACACTAAAAGCTACTAAAAATGGTAATGATATCAGTGTTTAAAAAAGAAACCATTTGGGTGCTCTTTTAGGGTTTCCTTCTTTTTTTAAGTCAGAGTGAGAAAAACGGTTATATTTCCAACGTGACGTACTAGTTTCCTTACTCACTCTGGAGGTATGTCTCAACTGTTAACGCTGTGGTGCATATGTTGACAGATTAAGTTATACTGTGGGCGGCTGTGGCTCAGGACTACAAGTATTTTGTCATTCAGAGACATCTTATGTCTCTGAAGGCTGCACTCATCTGGCAGTCTGGTACATTCACTGACACTAAACTGGCCTTTTTCTGAGCAAATAGACAAAGTTTACTCTTGTATAGACCATAAATAAAGATCTGCATAAACAACTTGATGGTATTGATAAAAAGCTTCTTATGAAAACACATTTCCTATTGGGACCGTCTAACAAATGCAGAGATCTATGGAAATATTCTACCAATATCTACAGTCGATGCACAGTGATATGAATGCTCTGCTGGCCTTTGTTTCTGTGTTCACGACCAGGTTCTAATATTATATGTTGGAGACAGAGGGAGATGACTTCTTAACTATAAGGGGGTCATAACAAGAGACCTGCAACCAACAATCGATGATATCTCAAACTTAATTTGACACTGGCCTGGAAATTGCTTTTGAACAGCACATCGACTGCAGATGAAAGATAGAAGATTGTAGCTCTGGAGGCATAAACTGAAAGACTGGTGGTTCAGTCCTATCACACTTTTAAACTCTGACAGAAGTCATTTTAGTCATTTTATATGATTTATTTATTTTTTTTCTTTTTTAAATATTAGTGGAACCAATAGGGTATTTTAGTCTTTTAGTCTGCATTGGTATTTATTGATTATTTATTGCTGATTATTTAAATGTATTTATTCATAGTTGCTTTCAATAGTCCTGTATTTGTGCACTGATTTATTTATGTTTGTCACATTGCACTTTGGATGTGGACTGATGTCTGGGCTGATGTCTGTGGTAAGCTGCAAATGAATTGCCCATATGGGATAAATAAAGTTTTCTGAATCTGAATCTGAGTCCCTAGGCCAGTGGTTCCCAACCTTTTTTGACTTGTGACCCCATTTTAACATGACAAATTTCTGGCGACTCCAGACATTCAAAACAGAGACTTTTTTTTTTTGCCAAAATTTATTTGTTTTTGACCATGTAATAGTTTGCTATACTATGTTGATAATAACTGTTAATTTTAGACGACATTTAGGGTATACAATATACATTATTATGGACGGAGTCAGAAAAGCCAGGTGTAGATTACTGCACAAAGTGAGAATTTTATTTTCCTTGGTCAGGATATGTACAGTTAGTAGATCTTGGATTTACAAGGCTGACAATTAATACTGGACAAACAATAACTCAAACTATAAATAATGAAAGAGCTGCAGCATCTGAAACTGACTACAATGAACATTTGAAAGATAAACAGTACCACAGTGCTTCAGTTTCAGCTTCACAGTTTGTCATGTCTTTTTTGTATTGTGATTGTCTCTCTCAACTCACCATATATTTTTTATTAGTAAGATTTTTTTTTCTTAATTTTTATCAATTACTAGAAATTTCAGGCTATCCCAATTGAATTCCAGGCGACCCCATGTGGGGTCCTGACCCCAAGGTTGAAAAACACTGCCCTAGGCCCTGTACACATGTCAAAGAATAGGTGGATGATCACATGATGAGACAGAACTACAATTTTGTCAGCAAGCCAGTTACTTTAAGTTTTATCTGGTTTCCTCTAGACGATTAAGCTGTGTAATGGCTTTTTTTCTTGTAAAATAATTTGAAATACTGCATTTTTGACCAATATTATTAGTATTATATTTGCAATATCTAGATGAAGTAAACACTAGTGGGCATTTTCCTGTACATATAGGTACTGTGTTTTCATTAATTACCTTACTTTACCTTACCTTACTAAGACTTTAGTGCAAAGATGATATAGTACTGATAAAGTATAAACTATAAATGGATGGAAATAAACCCACTAGCCTTGTGATCCATGTGACCAACATTAACCTACAGAACTAGAGGTGAGTGTAATTTTCTGTCTTTCTGAAATACCATAAATGTTAGCTGAGTAAGACAGCTCTGACTGTGCTGTTATTTGTTTTTTTGATGAAACAATCCACACAAAATGCAAGTCCATTGACCAAATTACAACACCACTGCCCCAAAATAAAGACACTGTTATAATAATAATAATCTATTTTTGACTTTATCAGAAACCAGATGATTAACTGTTGATCCAAGTCAAAATAATAAATATCTACATGAATGAATGAATCATTAAATTAGTTTCTCACTGAATAGTTACACCAAAGTATTTAATAAATCTGTAGCTGAACACCAAACTAATTGCAAAATATAAGTGATTTTGGATGCAATTAGCAATATTTCAAATTAATTTGATTAATCAAGGTTTTGCTTTCTGATAACCATGAAAAAAGCCTAAATTATAAAACTTAGATTAATCCCGCGGGGGTCTTTCTTGCTCAATAAAAACAATAAAATTCAACACGGAACCGGTCTGCGTGGTGTTAAATTAATAGTAACCTAATTTTAATTGTGAATATGTTTATTCTGTCATATATGGCATATAGTTTTACTGATAAAAGAGTGCTTTTAATCATGTTTTGTCTTTAGTTCTCTTAGCCAGAAAACAACAGATTAAAATTGTTGACAAAAACAATATAGATTAAACTTTTTAGCTCTATCACTCAGCTCTAATTGCATTTTTTTAAGCTATCATTTTCCCTCAAAGTCAGCAATTTCACTTTAAAAGCCTGATATCAACCATCAGCCATTATAGGAACCAAATTCTGCAAATACCAATAATTTGTAGAAAGCCCAATCAGCTACCCCTAGTGCATAGTGTTAATTGAGTACATTTATATGAAAAAATCTATCTTTCTTTCTCAGGCACAGATATCGATCATTCCTTAGATTGTTTCACACGTAGCCAAGACTGCAGTCAAAATATTCAACAGATCAGACAGATCTACAAGGCTATGGGCGATAGGGTTGTGTCAACTAGAAGGTCAGTGCGACTAGAAAAAGCGACTGAGACACAATATTCAGATTTAGCCTTTCTACAGTCTTCGCACAGATACAGACTCTTTTTACTTAAGAGAAAACAGTTTGTGGAATGTCCTGATTGCCTTAAAGTTTCCTTCCTTTGGCTCTGAAACAAACTTCCAGCTGATGATTGATCACGCAAACTTCAGGCCCAACAATAAAACTCCAAACTACACATAGGGCCCTTAAATCAGCTGACACTGTGCTTTTATATAACAGTAACATTGGCGTTGTTGTAGATTATTTTAATTCATGCATATTAGATGTGTCACACAATACAAAAATGTACTGTTATTTGAGTGTGAAGCTGAAAACATAGGTTGTAAAAAAAAATCTCATCTAACCCATGCTCTTTAATCACATTTTACAGACTCTGTTTTATGTCTTGCCATGCTTTTATTCTAAATTTTTTACTGTTATGATGCCTGGTGGAATACCTTTATTGTAGTTTTTGTGATGTATTTTTATTGCTTTCACTGTCTTCATTCTCTTTCTGTATTTATATTATTATTTCCACTTCCCTGTGTCTTTATCTTCTCATTTACATCATCTGCTGTGGATTTGAATCATTTTATTGTCTCTGTTTTGTGTTTGTTTGTCTTTGTTATTTGTGTTCTCATTAGTCTCTAAGTTTTGTGTTATTTCTTTGTCTGTTAGAGCACATTTGTCAAAGTTTATTTATATATTGCACCTTTAAAAACAAAATTATTCTAATTTGTTGCATCAGCTCCTCACCCCACCTCTTATGGATCTTTCCCAAACTGACAAACCAGTTCTTTTCAGTGTTTGTTTCCCTGTTTTTGCCATATCATTGTCTTCCAGGTAACTTTAGGAGCAGATATCTAACTGTGTGAAAACCCTCTGTGATTCCTCTTTGCGGAGCGCATCGGTAATTGTTTTCTGGACTGTTAGTGCAGAAGCCTGACTCGTGATCGCAGCAATGAAGTCTACATCGAAAAACTGGACTGGCTTATGGGGCAAATCTCCAACAAACACTATTTATGTTAGAAAGGTCTGCTTACAATACCCTCTGTAAACCTAAAAACAGGAGGAGACTGTGCATTCATTATCTTGGGACCTGGGCTATAGAACCATCTACCACTGAGGGTCAGGTCAGAAAACACCCTCCAGTGTTTCAAGCTACAAACTCAATATGTGTTTCTATACTTAAATGTTTAAGTGTCGGGTCTACGTAAGCGCTGCGATCTGTGTTTGTTTGTGTTTTTCTCTTGTGAAGCACTACATAACTCAGGTCTTTAAAGGTCCTATATATTATTGTATCATTTTGAGGTAACTCACAATTTTGGGGCCTGAGACAGAACATATTGATTGCTGTAAAATACTGCTGAACCTCAAATCACACCAGTGTGGAGTTTCTCTGCTTTTCATCTCATTTGGACATTTAGATGCTCCATATTTTATGCAAACAGATACTGTATGTTTGACTATTTGCATTAGCTTAGCTGATAATAGACTTCTTTTCAGACACACGTTCCTGGTTTATTAAATAGATATAAATGAATACCCTGAGAAACATGCACAACAATATTAAAACAAAGGGCCTGTACTTGCCAAGTAAAGATTAGGTGTAAAGAAAAAATAATTTTGGAGCTGAAAACAGTGACTTTGACTGTTCACAGTAAAAAAAAAAATAGCATGCATATTTTTTTTTAGTAGTTTAATAGTATTTTTGATATTCTTGCCACCTTAAGTGAAACCCCATCTTATCTTTTTACCCTTGCTTTTAGTTCAGTCTGACACAGTCATTTTGTTTTCCTTGTTTTAATTCTGTTTTTATCTGAATCATATTTGTTGTTTTAATCTCTATTTATTCCAATATTTCTTGTGATTTGATCACTATTTACTTATTTATTTTAACTTACATGCTTACTGATAATTCCTATCCCTTAGTCTTAATTTTCTTTTTTTTTTACCTTGTGTTATATTCTTTGCCTCTCTTATGCTGTAGCCCTTGTTCTACCCTGATTTCTAAATGTTATTACTACCTTTGTCTGTAAAGCACTTTGGGTCAACTTCTGTTGTTTTTAAATGTGCTGTATAAATAAACTGACTTGACTTAAGGATAGCATTTGCAGTTTTGATGTACATGTAAATGACAATACAGATATCGGCTAAAATTTACTTAGGGGGTCAAATGAGTGGCCATTTTTGTCAAAAAAAAAAAAAAAGTTGTAAGAAATGCATAGAACTGTGTTGAAATAATGCTAATACATTTGTGCACAGACTTATGATATTATTTGACAGTGGAAGCTATATTTTCAGAAATATTGGATTCTGAATAGCACGTGTATGTGAAAAGTTTTGCTGGTGGACGGACGTGACATTACCCATGATGATCTGGTCAGTACCAGTTCTTTATTAGTAATAAACTTATATACTTACTATTGCTAATTCTCCTCTTATTCATAAATGTTAGTATTGTGGATCTAAAACAATAACAGCTGACACAAAAACACAAAATGTGGCAGTGGACGGATGTGACATGGTTATTACGGGTCCCATCATACTGATGCTCGGCAGCCATGTCACCGTTTCCACAAATGATCCCTGTGCAAAAACTAGTATCAGAATTATTTATTGTAGAGTTTATCATCATACTAAAGAGTAAATAACAATATAGAATTGTTATTTCTTTATAAAAATGCTTATTATTAGAAAACTGTTGATTTAAAAAGTGACGTGTGACATTCTTAATGTATGCTTTAGTGTAACATAAGCAGGATGGATCAGCACCATACTCCATACTGCGACCTGTAAAAACAAAACGTGATATGTAGTAGATAATCTTGTAAGAAAAATTGGGGAATCTAAAAGAACATAATATTTGTTTTTCAGGTAAATTCAGTTCAAATATAACTTGGCCATTTGTGACATGAAAATATAGCATTAATTGTGATAAAATTGGACATTTTTGAACTGAAAACATAGTTCATATGACCATCAACATGTTGCAACAGAATTGAAATCCTGTAAATTTGCATAACTAGCATTTACCAACACAAAGTTCCTTTGGGGATTCACTTATATTGATTTCTTATGCACAAAGACATAAATAAGACCTCTAAGCAAATTTTAGCTGATATTCATTCATTCATTAAATTTTGGTAAAATGATCTGTTCTTTCAAATGTAAAATCTGGACTTTAAAAGAACCAGATGAAAATTTGGGTTCTAAATTGAATACTGGTGATGCTGACTGATAGATTAGAGAAAAGCAGGGGTCTGAAACACTGCTGAGAATCCTTGATAGTTTACTTAATAGCTGTGACTAAACTTTTTGCTTTTTCATATTTTTATACTTTTTGAGATGCTCTTAAATCACACTGGTACCTCATAACTTTAAGGACAGTCATCACTTCATCTTCTACAAGTAAGTAAAGTTAATTATTGTTTCATTGAAAGCAAAACACTGAATGAGGAGTGTACCTTTTTGCAGCGGCTTCTATAGTTTCTCCTGGCTGAACTTTGCCCCCAAAGCCATTCCACTTCCCAACCCCGAACCCTCTCTTCTTCATGCCCAGCAGAACCCTGCCCGGTTGGACCACCAGCACCAGGGTCAGCAGCTTCGGGCTCAACATCATCCCACCTGGAACCAGGAAACTAGCATGTAAACAATGCAACCGGCTAAAAACACGGGCTACAAGCTAACTCTACCAACAGTTACTACTGCCTTACCTGTTCAGTTGTAGTTATATACGCGTAAAGAGACAAATTCTGATTAAAAACAGGGGGAATATTCAGTTATTGTTGTGACAAGACAGAGTAAAACTTGGAATAACACGTTGAATGACTCCCGCGTGAAGCACTGCGACGCATCACGAACGTCATCACGTACTGATACGTAAGCGCACGTGTCAAAATATGCTCAAAACATTCACCATATTAAAAAAAATATATATATATATATCGAAGTGTTCGTGGTGTCCCAAAAGACAAAAAAAATAATATTTTTAGTATTATAAATTAATTCATAATACTTGTTCCCCAAATTTTACTTTTAGTTTGTATCCATTCATTCATTCGCTCATTTATATATCATTTCATCCATACATCCATATCCTCCCTGTACTATGTGTGTTCCCTCGTATTCCGCTTTGTTTTGTTTTTTTTTAAACTTAGAATTTAATTGTTAATCAATTAAAAGAACAGAATAAATTGCCTTCAGGGGCACACACAATCTATTATTCAATCCCAGGCATTAAAAAGCGGCGAAATAAGAGATGAAAGGGAGGAAATTGATCTACTAATGGTCTTCAGTAATGATATTGGTGTAATACTACTACTACTACTACTACTACTACTACTACTACTACTACTACTACTACTACTACTACTACTTCCAATTTTTTTCTGTAACTCCCATTATTATATAGTTCTTACCAGGTGTTTTGCATTTTATAGCTATTTTGTAAGATATCCTCACTTACATTATACATTTAGACTGTGTATATATCTTTATTGTATTGCTGTTCTTTTATTGTGTTTGTACTTCTATGTATGTAGTATGTCTAGTTTTAAAATTAATTTTTGTCCTTTGGTGTATTTGACTTTTTTCTGTGCTACTCTTTGTATTATTCATCTGCTGTGACTAATTGAATTTCCCATATCAATAAAGGTTTGTTGTTATAATAATAATAATAATAATAATAATAATAATAATAATAATAATAATAATAATAATGATAAGGGAAACAATGAATAGGGGAATAGGATAATAATAATCCACCAAAATGAGCCAATTGAAAGTAACGGGGAAGAAAAGCAAATAAGTTAATTATTTTCGAGTCGTCACAAACACATGAATGACTTTCCATCTATGCTTTTTTTTTTTTTTTTTTTTTAATTGTTATCGTTTTATGAGCATTTTCAACAGGTAGGAACTGTTATTGTCTTTAGTTTGCACTGGCGGACAGATAAAAACGTTACACTGCGAGTGTTGTACTTCCACGCACGCGCAGAAGACCTATGGATGCACACATGGTTCCAGTCCAGTGAAAACAATGTGGTGTTTCTCCGTGCGGATAAGGTCTTTCCACTCTTCACCGACCCTCTTGAAGAAGTTGAAGGGGAAGACTCCCGCAGAGCAGCGGTGGGTTCAGCGGCAGCTTAAAGACCCGTACGTTAAAGCTTCACATGCACAAAACTTCCGGTGCAGAAGTGCTTTCAAACTGCTGGAGATAGACGACAAGTTCAGGCTTTTACAGCCTGGATGCAGTGTGGTGGACTGTGGAGCTGCACCTGGAGCCTGGAGCCAGGTGGCGGTGCAGAGGGTCAACTCAGACGGAACAGGTGAGCAGGAGGCGGGTTGAGGACGTGTTAGAGGTCACCTTTGATAATTTTAAACCGGATCTCATTATACTGACTGGTGTTAGTTATTATCTACTGTAACTGTAAAGATACTGAGGACCTGGATTTTTAGGTACTGGGATCTTGGTTCATTAACAATTCACATAGCCTTTACTGAAGAGAAGTTTTTCAGGATTTTAACTGCATTTAACACAAAATCTGACTGCTTTAATATATTTTGGATTTAAATTTTTAATTTTTTTCAATCACTTTAAGGTATTTTTTAAATTTAATGTCATTTTTTTTCTATTCCCAGGTCTTTCGTTCTAACATTTCACAGTTACTTCTAAATACTTCCTCTTTGACAGTTAACTAAATGTTTTTTTTTTTTTGTCTTTTCATTTCAGTTTTACATTTTATAGGCCAGGGGTGTCGAACTCATTTTAGTTCAGGGACCACATTCAGCTACATTTGCTCTGAAGTGGGCTGAACCAGTAAAATAATAACATAGTAATATATAAATAATGTCAACTCCAAACTTTTCTCTATGTTTTAGAGTGAAAAAAGTAAAATTATATTATGAAAAGGTTTACATCTGCAAACTATCCTGTCAAACATTGTGAATAACATGAACAAACTGAAAAGAATAAGCGTAATTTTAACAATATCATGCTTCAGTTTATTATTTACACATGTACATTATATATAACTTACAGATCACAGTGGATCTACAAATACACAAAACAGTTGGAATATTATTAAAATTGTACTTACTTCTCTTGAGACATTTCCGGTTGTTCACATTTTTTGCGAAATTATTCTTTGTTTTAGTGTAAATACATGAAAATATTTACATTTACAAAGAGAAAAGTTTGGAGTTGTAAGTATGTATAGGTTATTGGGTAGTATTTTACTGATTTGAGATTGAATTGGTTCAAATGTGGAACGTGAACTAAAATGATTGTTAATATCTTAGTGGAATTTTAGCATTTCACAAATTCATCCCAAGGGCCAGACTGGACTCTTTGGCAGGCCGGATTTGGCCCCCAGGCTGCATCTTTGACACCTGTGTAATAGGCTAAATCACTAAAACTATTATGTCATTGTTCCTGTGACAGTGATAATAAAATTCTGTTGTATTGTACTGAATTGTAATCTACTCTATTCTTTACTCTATAACAGTTCCCACTAACTCCCCTGTATCATACCATGTACACATGTACATGTGCGGCCATGATGATGTAAATAATAATTAATTTATTTTTTAATTCTAATTCAGGATTTCTATAAATATTTCTATAAATACCACATTTCTTATTTTACTCTTTATATTAAAATTTTTCACTCTGTTCACTGTGGTTTTTTCTACATGTCTTTTTCTCTGCACTTGCTTGTTGTATGTTGTTGCTGTTAACAGTGAAATTTCCCCACGATGGGATAAATAAAATCTCATTCTATTCTATTCTATTCTATTCTATTCTATTCTATTCTATTCTATATTCTTTATTTACCTCCGCCAAGGAGGTTATGTTTTTGCCAGGGTTTGTTTGTTTGTCTGTTTGTCTGTCCGTTAGTGTGCAACATAACTCAAAAAGTTATGGACAGATTTGGATGAAATTTTCAGGGTTTGTTGGAAATGGGATAAGGAAGAAATGATTAAATTTTGGTGGTGATCGGGGGTGGGGGGGCCCACGGGGGGGGCCACTGATCAGCCTTGGCGGAGGTCTGCGCTCTCCGAGTGCTTCTAGTTTATGTATTTAACCTTTATTTAACCAGGAAGTCCCTTGAGATGAAATCTCTTTTTTCGAGGGAGACCTGACCAAGAGGCACATCAGTGCAATACAAATGAACTAACAGAGTATAAAACTACATACAATTAAGACAACATAAAATGGCTAAAAAGCTAAAAACCAGTTTAAGAATAGCAGTTAACACAGTTCTGTTAGACAGTTTGACAGAAGAGATTTGAATTCACCCAAGATAATGAAATGCTGAAGCTGAAGTGAGTTTTGCAAATTGTTCCATGACCAAGGTCCATCATAGGAAAAAGCTGTTTTACCAAGTTCAGAGTGGATTCTGGGGACTCTAAGGGGGAGCCGATGTGATGAGCGGGAGTTGTATCCACTGGAGGATGGAGACAGGAGGCAACAGAGATATGGGGGTAATTTGCCCAATGCAGCCTTGTAGATAAATACAAGCCAATGCCGCTGCCTCCTGAGCCTTAGTGAAGGCCATGAGACCAGAGCATACATACATACTTTCTATTCTATTCTATTTCAGAGTAATTATAATGAAAAAGTTGCAGTTCTATAGGTATTAGAGCACAGGTGTCAAACATGTGGCCAAATCTGGCCCGCCAAGGGGTCAAATCCGGCCCGTGGGATGAGTTTATGAAATGCAAAAATTACACTGAAGATACTAAATATCAATGGTGTCAAATTTATTTTAATTCAGGTTCCACATACAGACACATACAGTCCAATTAGATTCCAAGTGGATCAGACCAGTAAAATATTATAATAACCTATAAATAATGACAATGTCTTAAGAAAAGTAAATGCAATTTTACCAATATTCTGCCTGTTACTGAATGTTTTGTGTGATTGTAATGCACATGTGTAAATGATAAACTGATAAACCGAGGCATAATATTGCTAAAATTGCACTTGCTTTTCTTAAGACAATTCAACTTTTTCATTGTTATTCAGATTTTTAAGGAAACTTAGTAGATGTAAAGCTGATCATAATATAATTTTACTTTTTTCACTGTTGTTATTTTACTGGTCCAGCCCACTTGAGATCAAATTGGGCTGAATGTGGCCCCTGAACTAAAATGAGTTTGACACCCCTGTATTAGAGTTTGATGCCTTGTGTTTCAATACCTTACACAACTATACTATTAGTATGACAAGAACATTAACTAGCCTGTAGCTCAGTACATACATACAGTACTATGTCAGCTGCATTCAGGCTAGACAACTTTGCAAGCTGTTCCTACCCACAATCCTTTGCACAGTGGAATTCATCCCATTGACTGAGCTGCCAAAACTGTGGCTGCTTACAGATCGCCTACTTTTATTTTTTACTTCATGCTCAGACTGCGACAAATGTATCAGTCTCAGGATAATAGGTTAATGTTATGACAAAGCAGTATATCCTAGTATACACACTGGATGCCACAGCACATAGTTTGTAAGGATTGCTGCTCTACACACTTAGAGTAAAACGGATTGCAGCCTCAAGAAAAATGCATCATAAACACAACAGGCATGATTATATTTTAAAATTCACCAACCTGAACACTCAGCTCTTATCTTATCAGTATCGCTCCATAAACTGCTTACTTAATACCTGTGAGAATTAGTTTTCTAGTGTTCATTCATGTGTATAAACAGAAAGAGAGAGTAATTTATGGGTGAACATAAGTGCACTGGCAGATTTTCAGTGTTAGGTTTTGGGTCTGAGTTACTTAACCATGATGATATAGCAACCTGCGATACTGAGGGAACCATCAGCATAGTCAAATATTAATATATGAATGAATAAAAGTATATAATAATAAGTTTAGACAGGGACAGAAGAAGTATTAGTACCAATACCACACTGTGAAAATAACTCCATACAGCTGCATTCAGCACATTGTACTGAAAACAGTCATTATGCAGTAAAATCATCTCTGACCATGGTTTGTTATAAATGACACGTTTGGATCCATATTACTGCTGCGTTAACATGTTTGTTGCATTGTACTGCTGTATGCTGTATTTAATGCTGAGATTGTTTAACTAATTTCTACTGTTTTGTATTTTAATCTATATCACTGCCTTATATTTGCCTTATAATATATATGAGTACAATCATGTTTGTAGCGTTGCCATCCTGTGAGAACCACTTTGCTTTTAAAAACAACAAAATAAAAAATAAAAAAAATCAGCTCTTCAAGAGCTTAGAAAAACAGGCGCAGTTTTGGCTTTGGGACAATACATTTTCTCGCTAACACAAGAGGGTTGATTTAGTTTAAGAAGCAAATTAATGTTCACAATCCATAACGGAACACTGAAGAATGCACAATTACAATACAGCCAAGAAACCAACAGGAAGCAGTGGTGATAAGAACAACTGATTTGGTGAATAAAAAAACTTAAAAAAGAACTGAAGGAATTACAACACAAAACTTGGATGAATGGTGATAATAAAAACGATAGATGGCAGTTCAGTAGAATATAGATAGATAGACAGACAGACAGACAGACAGACAGACAGACAGACAGACAGACAGACAGACCAGTTTATGGAAATGCATTCAGTTCACGTCATTTTTGTAACTTTTCAAAAGTTTGAAATACAACTACACTATCACAGAGGGTTTTTTTTTTTTTTTTTTTATTAAAGACTAATGTTTCAAAATGTCATGGCATGAATAAATTTTAATGCTTCTTCTATTGTAGTTAATTTTTTTACTCAGCACTGAACAGGTTGTACAATGGTGTATGTCTTTGCTCCTTTCACTAGACAGGAATGGGATGAAAAACTGAAATAAGAAAAGTAATGAGCTGTCAGAAAAATGTAGAGGGGTAAAAAAAAAAAAAAAATTCAATATTTGTCTCTGAGATGTATTGGACAGTACGTGTAAAGTTGGAATAAAATAAGAGCACCTCATACCATCTGCTTAAGAATAGTATGTGAATAAAAGCATGTTCCACTAATCACAGAAACTCAAAGTGTAAAGCTTGGGTGTCTAATCCTGGTCCTCCTGCATGTTTTAGATGTTTCCCTCTTCCAGCACACCAAGGTTATTATCGTTAACTAAAACTAACAAAATGACGAAAACTAGAATTGAAAAAACATTTTCATTAACTGAAATAAATAAAAACTATAATTAAAAGAAAAAAACAATAACTAACTGAAACTGTATTGTGTGTTTATAAAACTAACTAAAATATATAAAAATGATGGGTAAAATTCCCTTCATTTTCGTCTTTGTCAGTGTCAGATTGATATGAAATTGATTTATTTCACTCTAGTAGTTTTACCTGCTGTCACCATACGACACTTGATGGTCCGTCACTTGTGGTTTCCAGTCGTCTTCTGGTCCCCACTCTACCTGGAAACATGGAGACTAAAGTCGGGAGAAAGCAGCAGAGTCCTGTCTGGGATTTATTTGAATACGACGGAGAAGAAGAGAAAAGATACGACAAAACTAAACCAAAATTAAGCATTTAGAAAATAACGAAAATTAATAAAAAACTAGCAAACCTGCTCTAAAAACGAATTAAAACAAACTGAATGAGAGAAAAAAAAGTCAAAACTAAATAAAACTAAACTATAATGAAAAATCCAAAACTATTAGAACCTTGCAGCACACCTGACGGTCAACATCAGGCTTCTGCAGAGCTTGATGATAGGCTTATCATGTGAATCAGGTGTGTTGGAAGAGGGACACATCTAAAACATGCAGGATACAGGCCCTCGAGGACCAGGATTGGACACCCCTGATGTAAAGGATATGTTTTGTTTGGTTCTAGATACAGAGCTACCACGTGGCACCGTTGTTGGCATTGACCTACTGAACATCCCGCCTCTGGAAGGTGCCCACTTCCTGTCTAGTCATAACGTGTTGGATCCCGCCACGCATGCTAAGTTACTTGAACTGCTCCCCAACGGCCAGGCTCACATCATCCTGAGTGACATGGCGCCTAATGCCAGTGGTTTCAGGGACATGGACCATGAGAAACTCATCACTCTGTGTTTGGCTTTGATAGACTTGGCAGCCAAGATTTTACAGCCCGGAGGCTCTCTGGTGTGCAAATACTGGGATGGGATCCTCACTCATAAACTCCAGGAGAAGCTCTCGAGTGCCTTCGGTAGTGTTCGGACTCTAAAGCCAAATGCCAGCAGAAAGGACTCAGCTGAGAGATATTTTCTTGCTAGAATGTATAAAAAGCCAATTAAATGATTTTTAAATGTGTTAAAAATGACCAGTTTTGTCATGAAGATTTGTGAAGTGTCTGCACATGAAGGAAAGGCTCACCTCATAACTTTTATCAAAAGGTGGCACTGTTGAGGCATCGGTAAGCTTCACTGCTGCAGGCTCTCATACATTAGGTACTGCCTGGGATGATTTTTTTTTTTTTTTTTTTATCCCTGCAAACTTAACATAGAAGCTGCACTGAATAATATGTAATCCATATCATTATCAACGTTCATCATGAGTGTGATACTCCTCAAGAGCCCACTGCTTTCTCTGAAGTTATTGTTTGCCCCACAGTGTTTGTTCTACACAGTCACTTTGGTATTTGCTTTGTTACAGAAAGTCATTTACCAGTGCTGCTTATGCTAACAATTTGCTCTGCCAGCCATGTAGAAATGTAATCATTCTCTCATTGAGAGCTTATGAAGGGAAAACCTAACATAACCCCAATACAGTCACATACAGCATGACTAATGGGAAGTGGGACGATACTGACGCTTGGCACACTGCAAGTGTTGTTGGGCTTTTGCTCTCCGACAGAGAAGAGATGTCCATTTCCTGGAGAAAAACATTTTCTGTCTAGTGGATAGATTTTAATTTGAGATTCATCTGTGACTGTGTTGAAGTCTTTGGAGAGCATTATTTCATTATTATTTTCTTTCTTAATGAAATAAAAGCAGCTTTGTCACTGACTATTCACAGATTAACAGTAAGAGTACGCACACGTTGCATTATGAAATCTTGCATTTTGCTTTAAAGGTCCGGTATGTTTATTTGAGTGTAGTTTATAAGTTTGTGTTGTGGTAGATGTTCCACTGTGTAAGTGCAGCCTCTGTCTTTATTCATTCAAAAACCTTCCGGGGAAGACTGCATTTTTTAATATTCAGTCATATCCCAAAACCTGTTGATATCCTGTTTCATGATCTGTAAGTAAGTAAGTAAAGCTTTATTTATATAGCACTTTTTAAAACATGTTACAAAGTGCTTCACATAAAGGGGAGACAGATCAAATCAAATTTTAAGCCAATTTACAGAAACCCAATAGAATCCTCCTGTAAAAGTAGGCGTATTCCTTTTTACAATCAGAAAGGTGAATCCATCTCTGCCACACAGAATCTTTGTTTCTTCGTCACCGCACTCCAAACAAACAACCTGTAGGAAAATCTGCATATTTGTGAATGCGCTGTGTGCATCTTCAGAGATTCCTCATAAAATTAGAGTGACATCAGCACGTCACAGGTGTCTGAGATGGAAAATACTTCACTGATAAACATGCTTGATTCAGAATATCTGAGCAGAGTATGATGTGAAATTCAGTATATTGTTGTGTTTGGAGTAAAAGTAGAATATTGGTGTGCATGTATTCAATGTTAGGAGCTGCTGCTGACCACACCCCTTTACTGTTGGTGCCATGGTTACCATGTGGGCTGTGGTTAATCAACCCTTGGGGGGCAGGCAGGAGGGTTCTGGAGGTTTAGCTGAGGGCAGTAACTGTATAATTTAGACTCAGCAACCTTTACAATCGAAAACCCTTTTACACAAGAAAGGAGAAAAAAAATCTATTAGCCTTCTCTACATTTTACATGTTCACTACATTTGGTGCACTTATGAAATTATGTCTACAAAAAAAAAAAAAAAAAAAAAAACGCTGAGATTTGTAGTATTTTAATTGGGGTTGCTAGTTTCCAGAACACACAAGGGTCATTCCATATGAAATTAACAGATTTTAAGAGAATTTCCCTCCTGACCTGCTCAGATTTTTCTGAATTTTTACATACTTCTAGTACATTATATATGATGGAAAAATCCAAAATTTCAAGGCTTAATTGTAAATAGTTCCAAAGTTATGACCATTTGAAGTACGTAGGGGGTACCCTAAAATTGCGACCACAATTAAGACTTGAAATTTTCGGCTGTTTTCAGGCTTCTATAACTTCTGAACAAGAGCTAGAGGTCTGAAGTTTTCAGAATCATGTCACAGGAATCTATAGTCGTAAGAAATGTGAAAGTATTTACTTAAAATTAATAATTGCATGTTACAGAGAATGACAAAGTTGAGATTTTATCCATCGTGAACTTCTAAAATGCTACTTTTGGCCACTCATTACACAAAAACTAATCATCATATTCATTAGAAATTGTATGTGCTATATCTTGGCTACTTAGGGAATGGATATGTGTAAAATGAAGGTCCTATGTTATGTTATGTATGATATATGAACAGCTGAAACTCAAAAATATCTGTCTGACCTTAGGATTCAAAGGTCAGTATCAGCATGTGGGATAGAAAGTATCACAAAATAAAAGACACCATGTGAAAGGACAGGAATTGCCCTAAATTTTGACACCAAGCACAACTTGCTTCTATAAATCCTTCTATGTTAAATGTTCAAATTAAATATCTTAAAAATCTGAGAGGGTCAGGTGGGGACCACTTGATGAAATTATATGGAATGACCCACAACTAAGTCAAGACTAATGAACAAACTCAAATGAATTTGGCAAAAGGTGCCAGGCCCCAGTTTAGTGTTTGATATGTGTTTTATTTGATGAAATGTTCAATATTTCCCATTTCCTTGTGTTTATGATTGTTGGACAAAGCTGCAGAGGAGAGGCTAGAGACACATCTGCCCCAGAGCCATGGGATGCAGACCCCTGGTTTAGACATAATTATAGAGAATCACAAACAGCTCTTTTCAGGCCCAGTTAAGTGGAAATCTGTGTGTATTTATTTATTGAGGAGGAGTCTTCATAGTTTACTATTATTTCTAAAGCCACAGGATCTGATTTGTAAAGGAAAAACACATAGAAACCTTATTTTTCACAATATGTACTCTTAAAGGAGTGATATTTTGCTTTTTTAATTGGAATTATGTATTTTAAAACATTTCCCTGTGGTCTACATAAACTGTAAATGCTATGCTTGGGTCTGAATTCTTCATTAATTCAACTCCACAGGTCCATCTTCAACCCTATTTCTGTGACACCAGAAAGGTGGTTTTGAGCGCTGGCCCTTTAAATGCACATGACCCCACCCCCTCCAGGTTGTTAACCATGCTGGTATGTCCAGTTCAACCACTTGCGTTCATTAATACAACCAGCAACTGAACATTTTAGGTAATTGGCTCGAAGTTTGGACATATTTTCAGTTTTTACTACAACCACTGCTGCTCACAAACAATTATGTCGTACCTGGAGAAATGTTCGTCAGAAGTCTTGCCCTTATATGTGCAAATGTTGTGACATAACTAGTTATAGATGTAACAAATTAAGAAGGAATTGAAACAGGTTGTAGAAATCCACTCGATTTTTGCTGGAATGAATATAAAGATAGCTTTGCAGCACCTGGAGGGTTCAAATTCAAACTTTAAGAACTATTAGGGTCCAAATACACAAATAAATGAACCAAAGACTAATAAAATTGTGTTTAGCAAAATATAACCTGTTTAAACTAGCACATTGACCTGTGGGGATCTATGGGTTCTAGATGTGGTAGTTTTTATGCTGTTGTGTATTCATGCATGCTGTACCGCATTTGTCCAGCAGTCACCGCCAAAGCATTCTGACCATAGCAACGTGATTGTAAGGCTATTGTATTCCAAAAATGTTAAATATTGGTCCGATCAACTTGCTGTTTTTGCTACTCTGTTCTTTGACCAAAAATACATAAGTATGCTAAACTGCAGCAGTCAGCTCTTTCCAGATTTTGTGTGAATCCCCAGACACACATACACAAGACACACAGGGGCCAGTTGGCTTTTATAATACAGATACTAAGTAACTCAGAATGTCCAAACACAACTTGCTGTTCAAATTCAGAATAATGTCATGTCACTGTATAACACTAGCTACTGTTAGATAAGGAATTTATTTGGCTTATATTAACCTCCTACGACCCTGGAAATGTCAGCAAAGTTCAAGCTTTTTTTGTTTTTATTAAATAAGTGCCTATATTGGAAATATTATGATGCAACAGTTTTTTCAGATGCAGTTTTTAAAATTTTTATGGAATGTCCTTTGTGGTCGACAGTTTTCTTTTTTTTTGTATAAAGTTGTGAAACTCTTGTCCACAAATGAATGAATGAATGAATGAATGAATGAATTTATTTTTGGTTTTAAATCAATCATTGTACTCAGTACATCAATCACAATAAACATAAAAACCAAAAAAGGAATAGGCTAGAGGCAAAAGCTTATTTTTTTGCCTATCCTTTTCAACTAATACACTGCTTAAATCAACTTAAATGTGTACAGCATTGAGCATTCACAACATAATAATAAGAAATACAAAAAACAAAAACATATCTACCAGCTCAATTCAATATTTCTGAATATTTTTAAACTTAAGGTACTGGGTTTTTTTTTAAACTTCACCAAAGGAGTGGATAACTTAAATGTATCATAAGGTCCATTCCATAATTTCACACCCACAATCCCAGTTCATCTAGACTTCACATTTGTCCTCCCTTTAGTCCACTCACACATATGAAAATCTCTGAAATTTGAATTACTCTCTCTTAATTCCAAGAACCACAACTGGTATTTGAGACAATACTATTTCTATCCTTCATGTGGACAAATGCGGACAGAAAACCCATAGCTGGGTTTTAGGAGATTAACAAATGACTGGTACCAACACAAAAACTAAAATAAAAGTACACTCAATCAATGAACCATTTAGAATAATCTTATAATGACTAAAAGATTAAATATTTTAGTTACAGTTTCAACTAAAGTAGAAGCACTTAGGCAAATGTTTTTGTGCTGCTCATGTAATAAAATGTCTTTTGTCTTCATACATTAATTTCACAAAAAAAAAAAAAAAAATTAGGATTGTTATCAATATCAGATTATTCCTCATTTGATTTCTGAAATCTGATTATTCTACAAAATGAACATCTTAAGACCAAATTAGCATTTTTGGCCACATGAGATGGCTCACATGAATAAATTAATAAGGCAGCTATTTGGCCTTTGTGTCTCAGGAGTGATGAGTGATACAGTATGGACTGAAACATTCATGCCTCGTGGTAAAATTAACCGCACAGAGGAGGAACTGACCTCCAAAGATGATTGTTTGGGATGAATAGGAGCAGCCATGCCTGTTGATGAAGCTGATAGTGAAGGATGTGAACAGATGACTAATTTTACTTCTCATTACTTGATGATTATTTGGCCCTTTTGCTATTTAGATTTAAATTATGGCAAATTACAGTGGGATTTATGTAAATTCCATTGGAGCTGAGCATTCAGGCTCAGGATGAATGATGATTCGTTCACAGGTTAATTTATTTTTCTGTGGCCAGCTGCAGGTTCAGATATAAATTTAGTGAATTAAGAGGGAAAAACTGTTGCAGAACAACATATTTAGTGCTGACATTCTGGAACTGCCTCTGTAATCCACTGACATTTGAAAGCAAACATCCACCGAAAACTTTCATAACTGGTGCTAAACATTTGCGAAACCTGCTAAAACTGATACTAAATAGTAAAGGTGACACATGCTGAATTATTTTACATGTTTTCATTGCTGTCATACATATTTCTTTGGTCTTTTAGGGGTGGTTTGTTCATATTCTCAGTTAAAACACTTAAAAAATGTTTCAGTGTTTTGTTGTTTTACTTAAAAAACTTAAAAATGTCTTCTTCAGTCTGTGCATTTAAAAGGCTGTATAAATCCACTATAATAACAAAATATAGAACATTATAGAAGTACGCATGAAATAAGATATTATAGTTAATTGGTTATCGCGATAAGAAGATACTATCATATTTATTGATCATTGTATTTGGAGTAAATAGTTAAAGTGCATATAAATATTATAGTCTATATTAAAAACGGTTGATTATACAAATCTGATTGTGTGAGGTGACCAAAAAAGTGTATATGAATGGTTTTTAATGGATGTTTTGTGTTATTGTAAAAAATATACAGAGGAAAATGTGTGTAAACAAAGCAAAGGAAGCGGATCTAGTTTGATTACTAGTTTGTAAAAAGGGGGTGGGAGTCAATAAGTTATACTTCTTCCCACTCCTTTTCGAGCACAAAAATTGTATTTATTTATTTGTTTTGAGCATGTTGTATGATTCTTTGTTATCTGATGATTCTATGTGCTCGAAATAAGCTATTACTACTACTACTACTTTGAACAGACAATTTTGGTTTTGCTATTTCTGTTTTGATGCATCTTTTATTTTTGCCTTTGACACCAAAAATAAACTCTTCAGCTTCCACTCCAGAAATGGTTCTTTAACCTTCAAAGATTTAAACAGCTACTTGTATAAAATGTTTAATAACCTCTGAACCACCAATCCTTTCAGTGCATGTAAATAATTCAGGTAAAGCTCAGTTTCTCAGTTTCTCAGCTGTTCAGCGGCATCAGATTTGTCGTATTTGGACGTTCAGAGACTCCGCAGTGAACGTGGAAACAGCATCATGTTCTGCAACACTGATTCACTAATGAAACACATGTAGTTGACAAATGGTAATGGTTGTACACTGGTTTTTATGTCCAGTTTATATATTTTGCTGAAAAAGTCACTTTTTTTTCAGTTTTCTCTTGTTTTGACCTTTAGAATTACACTCAGCTTATATGAACATCTACATGGTCAATTAATGATAAATTAAATATAGGAAAATGCCTGATTTTCACTGAAAATGCAGTGAATATTATTATAATAAGTGATTAATTTGGAAGTCACCATATAAATACTTGTAGATCTTTAGGTGTTAAACATGCAATAAATAATTATAGTCACGGATATTTACTGAATTGATTGAATTATTATTCAATTATTAACATTTTTAACATTTCCCAGGCCTAATATCGATGCTAGTTCTACTTCAGAAATGATTCTTTAACCTTCAAAGATTTAAACAGCTACTTGTATAAAATGTTTAATAATCTCTGAACCACCAATCCTTTCAGTGCATGTAAATAATTCAGGTAAAGCTCAGTTTCTCAGTTTCTCAGCTGTTCAGCGGCATCAGATTTGTCGTATTTGGACGTTCAGAGACTCCGCAGTGAACGTGGAAACAGCATCATGTTCTGCAACACTGATTCACTAATGAAACACATGTAGTTGACAAATGGTAGTAGTTGTACACTGGTTTTCATGTCCAGTTTATATATTTTGCTGAAAAAGTCACTTTTTTTTTCAGTTTTCTCTTGTTTTGACCTTTAGAATTACACTCAGCTTATATGAACATCTACATGGTCAATTAATGATAAATTAAATATAGGAAAATGCCTGATTTTCACTGAAAATGCAGTGAATATTATTATAATAAGTGATTAATTTGGAAGTCACCATATAAATACTTGTAGATCTTTAGGGGTTAAACATGCAAGAAATAATTATAGTCACGGATATTTACTGAATTGATTGAATTATTATTCAATTATTAACATTTTTAACATTTCCCAGGCCTAATATCGATGCTAGTTCCACTTCAGAAATGATTCTTTAACCTTCAAAGATTTAAACAGCTACTTGTATAAAATGTTTAATAACCTCTGAACCACTAATCCTTTCAGTGCATGTAAATAATTCAGGTAAAGCTCAGTTTCTCAGCTTTTCAGCGGCGTCAGATTTGTCGTATTTGGACGTTCAGAGACTCCACAGTGAACATGGAAACAGCATCATGTTCTGCAACACTGATTCACTAATGAAACATGTAGTTGACAACTGGTAGTGGTTGTACACTGGTTTTTATGTCCAGTTTATATATTTTGCTGAAAAAGTCACTTTTTTTCAGTTTTCTCCTGTTTTGACCTTTAGATTTACTCTCAGCTTATATGAACATCTACATCACAGGTGTCAAACATGTGGCCCGGGGGCCAAAACCG
The DNA here is from genome assembly GCF_902148855.1 of Sphaeramia orbicularis. Taxonomy (NCBI): domain Eukaryota; kingdom Metazoa; phylum Chordata; class Actinopteri; order Kurtiformes; family Apogonidae; genus Sphaeramia; species Sphaeramia orbicularis. The sequence goes on along the minus strand of NC_043964.1, from coordinate 19,070,579 downwards.
GCCCTCCAGAGGTTCCAATCTGGCCCACGGGATGAATTTGCAAAGTGAAAGTTAGGGCATCAAACTCAAAAATAATATCATAATAACCTACAAATAATGACAACACCAGTTTTTTTCTCTTTGATTTAGAACAAAAAACATTCAATTATGAAAATGTTTACACTAACAAACGATCCTTTAAAATGTGAATTACTTGAACAAATATGAACAACCTGAAATGTCTAAAGAAAACTGAGTGCAATTTTGACAATTTTCTGCCTGTTACTAAATGTTTTGTGACTTTGTAGATCTGACCTATAATGCACATGTATAAATGATAAGTCGAGGCATAATATTGATAAAATTGTACTTATATTTCTTAACAAGTTCCATTTTTTTCAGGTTATTCACATCCTTTTTTGTTTGGATAGTTTGTAAACGTAAATATTGGCATAACTGAATGTTATTTTTTGCACTAAAACCATTTGGAGTTGTCATTATTTATTGGCTATCGTGTTATTATTTTACCGGTCCAGCCCACATCAGATTAAATTGGGTTGAATGTGGCCCCTGGAAGAAAATGAGTTTGACACCCCTGATCTACATGGTCAATTAATGATAAATTAAATACAGGAAAATGCCTGATTTTCACTGAAAATGCAGTGAATATTATTATAATAAATGATTAATTTACAAGTCACCATATAAATACTTGTAGGTCTTTAGGGGCTAAGCATGCAAGAAATAATTACAATTACGGATATTGACTGAATTGATTGAATTATTATTCAATTATTGACATTTTTAACATTTCCAAGGCCTAATATTGATGCTAGTTTTAAATGAGCATACTTTAGATGCAAACTGCAAGGAATGGCCAATTTCTGGGAATAAACATGAGCAGAATCACTTGACACTTGACTGGATTAAAATCAGAAATGCTGTTCCACTGCTCGCGTACGGCCGCTGGACCATAGACCGAATTAGAAAATGGCCACATGCCATCATATTCACATGCAAACTAGCAAATCATGTCAACGAGATACAACAAGACTTAAAATAAACCTGAATACATTTTGTGGAGGTGCACATACTTCCCTTTTAAACGTTACTGTGTCTCAATAATAAATAACAAGCAGTCGTTCTTGTATTAACACAGTGGAAGCCTCCAATTGACAGGAAATTAAAGAAATGGTAATATCGTTCCTAACCATCATGCCATTCATTCCTTTGGCCGACCTGAGTTGCCAAAATGAATTGCTTGTCTGACAACATTCATCATGCCCCGAGCCTGTCCTTGAATGTTAGCAGACTGAGCCAAGCAGGCATTCACGGACGCAAAGTAATGACTACTATTATGATGATAATTTCATACCATCTTCACAGATAAATGAATCTGAAATCTCAGGACTGGGTGACGACTGCATCTCCTATTACAGGTACGTTTCCCAGTGATGATGTCGATGTTTTGGCAGCCCATTTGACATAATGACTCTGGGAAATTTCCCTGTAAACAACTGAATTTCTATGTGGACGTGGGAGTTTAAATTGAAGCATGTAATTAAAATATTCATGCCTGTTCAAACACGATATTGCTGTCATGGCGCTCCAGTGCATCTCACACAGTGGCGCGTTCTGCCAAAAACTTTCAGATATTTTAATTCTACGTTTCTGTCCCTATCATACAACAAAAAGGACACGTGTCAGTGAATACCCAAACAATGTACTCTTGATCTTTGTCATTTCAGGTTGCTGCCATTCTGCACAAAAATGTCAGGAACATTATTACTAAGAAGGTCAAAGATGGCTTTGGGAGGAGGGTTAAAAAGACAAAACAAAAATAAAATGCAGATGAAAGCATAGGTTTTGCATCCCCCTGTCTACTATACCTGACATTTACTGCAAAAAAAAAAAAAAAAAAAAGCAAATGGCTGGAAATGGGAAGTGAACACTCTTAACCTTTTGTGAACATGCCTTTTACCAGTGTGGATTTCCTCCAGATGAGACGAATATAGTTTTACTTTTTCTGCGTCAGAAGTTTTAGCAAAGATAAGACTTGTAAAGTGTCACAGTAAATGGATATGGGGCCACATACAGCCTAATATGGTGCAGTAAAATACTAACATCATAACCTGTAAATAATGTCAACTCCAAATGTTTATGTTTTAGAACAGTGTTTTTTAACTTTGAGGGCAGAACGCCATGTGGGGTCACCTGAAATTATTAGTAATTGATAAAAAAAAAAAAAAAAAATCGTACTAATTGTTAGTGGCCAGTTGATAGGTTTATTATTTTAGATTTTTCTTCCTTTTTTTTTTGGTTTATGTATTTTTGGTTTCTGTTGGATTTTCTTCCCATTTTGTTTTATCGTTGCCACACCCCCTTTTGGGATATAATGAGGCTGATTGCCACACACCTGTTTGGCCACATGCATTTGGGTTGCCACACAGAGCAGAGCAGGAATGTGCTGAACAAAGAAGTGAGGTGAGCAGAAAGAACATTGGAGTTCGATTTGTCTGACACATTATTTTGAACAAATATCAAGCTTGGTAGTCATGTGGAATGTTTTTGTTTTTTTTTTGTCAAAGCGCAGTTTGGTTCGCATACTTATTGCTATTCACTGGATGAGTGAGGAGTTTGCACCCTTGGTAGGCGAAGCAAGGTATGTGGTAATTAATTGTAGTGGCATGTTTTGTTCTTTTGTTTGTTCTTTTGTTTGAAATGTGTGTATTAAATTACAATTTTAATTATGAGAAATAGGTCTTGCTTGTAATAATGTCTGTGCTTTTAAAGATAAATAAGTTATTTTACAAACTTTATTTATGTACAAATGTTTGTATTTTAGTTTCATGGTACGTGATGATGAAATAAAGATTTGCACCAGTCGAAATCTACGCCGTTTCATTGATGCCAAGGGCTGCTACACTACTAAAAAAATATATATGGTGAGTTGAGAGAGACAATCACAATACATAAAAGACATGACAAACTGTGAAGCTGAAACTGAAGCACTGTGGTACTGTTTATCTTTCAAATGTTCATTGTGGTCAGTTTCAGATGCTGCAGCTCTTTCATAATTCATAGTTTGAGTTCTTGTTTGTTCAGTATTAATTGTCAGCCTTGTAAATCCAAGCTGGACTGACTGTACATATACCTGACCAAGGGAAATAAAATTCTCACTTTGTGCAGTAATTTACACCTGGCTTTTTTGCCTCCGTCCATAATAATATACATTATATAGACTAAATGTCATCTAAAATTTGTATTTATTTGCAACATAGTATAGCAAACTATTACATGATCAAAACCAAATTAATTTTAGCAAAAAAGGAAAATGTCCACGAGTGTTTACTTCATCTAGATATTACAAATATAATACTCATAATATTGGTATTTCAAGTTATTTTACAAGAAAAAAGCCATTGCACAGCTTAAGCCTCGAGAAGAAACCAGATAAAACTTAAAGTAACTGGCTTGCTGACAAAATTGTAGTTCTACCTCATCATGTGATCATCCAGCCATTCTTTGACATGTGTACAGGGCTTAGGGTAGTGTTTTTCAACCTTGGGGTCAGGACCCCACATGGGGTCGCCTGAAATGTCAAGTAATTGATAAAAATAAAATGAAAACTTACTAATTAAAAATATATGGTGAGTTTGAGAGAGACAGTCACAATACAAAAAAGACATGACAAACTGTGAAGCTGAAACTGAAGCCCATCTTTCAAATGTTCATTGTGGTCAGTTTCAGATGCTGCAGCTCTTTCATAATTCATAGTTTGAGTTGTTGTTTGTTCAGTATTAATTGTCAGCCTTGTAAATCCAAGCTGGACTGACTGTACATATCCTGACCAAGGAAAATAAAATTCTCTCTTTGTGCAGTAATCTACACCTGGCTTTTCTGCCTCCGTCCATAATAATATGAATGAATATAGTTTTACTTTTTCTTCATCAAAAGTTTTAGCAAAGAAAAGACTTGTAAAGTGTGACAGTAAATGGATATGTGGTGGAAACTGCAGTAGCACTAAGGTTGAGCATCCCCTTGATCAGCATTCTACTTTCCTCTTTGCATTATTTACACAAGCACATTTTTCCACACAGTTTCTCCCCAGTGGAAAAACTCACTCGTCAATTCTCTTTATGGGTAATTTCAATATTTACTTGCCCCATCCCCCTGTTTAACCCACATGAGTCTAAAGCCTCTGAAGCTCATGAATAATAATTCTTCATTATCATCAGCTATCCTTTGAAGACCAACGGATGAATGACCACTTAGCAGTTTTTGTAAACACTTCTTGCATGTTTAATGGTGAGATCATAATAGCATGTGTTCTTTTCCCCCTTTACATTGGATCTATTATTCACCTCCTTTTCTCTTGTAAATAATTGTCACTAGATTTAGATTACTCATCATGACCTCATTTCCAACTCTTTTGTCCAAACAGTTTGTCTTTCAAGAGGAAATGCACAGTAGGGTCGACACTGAACTAATAAAAAAAGAGGTTAGAAAAGTGTGCAGACACCTCAGATTTAGATTGAACAATATTATCTCAGTCTGAAACTTTAAATTCTTCATCATGTCTTCATCATCTCAGAACAAACTGATGATTCAGGTGTGATTTTTGGTTGGGTCAGTGGTTAAAATGGCATGTACGCTGCAAAAAATGCCCTGCCAGAAATGAGCCTAATTTTCCTAAATCTGATCAAATTGGATTATATTGAGCAAAAAAAAAAAAAATCTGCAAATGAGGTAAGAAAAAAAATCTTGGCTAGAATTCTTAAAACAATCAAAAAAGTCTATTAACTAATAATAATAATAATAATGTGCCTTAAAACTAGACAAAAAAGCTACAATTTTAGCAAACAGTGCTTAGTACAAGAAATAAAATCACCTTGATATTAACTGGAAAATCTTAAGAAAAAGTTAATATATACATTTTTTAAATAAGAATATTTTTCTCATGTAAAAATTTCTTGGCAAGCTTTTTTCCCTATTTAGATGAAAAATAAGACAAATGTTCCAGAAATAAGGGTTTTTTCACTGTCTTAGAAATCATTTTTTGCAGTGTACAGTAATGTATAAAAGTCTTAGGCAGCCTTTAGTTTTGTTCTATTTGCAGGGTTGTAAACGGGTATGTGTCTTTATTTCTAACAAGAAATATGCAGGAAATACAGTATGTGCACTATATCGCAACACATCAGTACTAAACAGTTCCAGCTTCTGCAGGCACAGTCAGTATTTAGTATGACCTCCATTTGGATTCAGTACATTTTTCAACTGTCTTGGATTGACTGTCTAGATCAGGGGTGTCAAACTCATTTTAGTTCACGGGCCACATTCAGCCCAATATGATCTCTAGTGGGTCGGACCAGTATAATAACAGTGAAAAAAGTAAAATTACATCGTGAAAATGTTTACATCTACAATGTTTCCTTAAAAATCTGAATAACATGAACAACCTGAAATGTCTTAAGAAAAACAAGTGCAGTTTTAACAATATTCTGCCTCAGTTTATCAGTTTATCATTTACACATGTGGATTACAATTTACATTACAATTAGAAATACCCAAACCATTTAGTAACAGGTAGAATATTGTTAAAATGGCATTTACTTCTCTTAGGACGTTTCAGGTTGTTCATATTTGTCGAGGTTATTCACATTATTTGTAAAAGGATGGTTTGTTAATATAAACATTTTCATGTAATTTTACTTTTTTACACTAAAACAAAGATAACGTCTGCAGTTGTCATTATTTATAGGTTATTATGATAATATTTTCCTGGTCTGACCCAGTTGAGATCTAATTGTTCTGTATGTGGAACCTGAATTAGAATGATTTTTACACCATTGATTAATATTTTCAGTGTATTTCATCCCACGAGTCGGACTGGACCCTTTGGGGGGCTGGATTTGGCCCCCGGGCCGCATGTTTGACACGTGTGGTCTAGATGTTTTCATAAATAATGTTACATTACAGATGTTTCATGATCTTTTATTATTTTCTGCATCCAGATGATCTCACATGGCTTCTAGAATATTCATTTTTTTATTGAAATGCATGACCACACATACAAATTTATTATTTTTTTTGTAGAAATATATGTACAACTGGAATATATAGTAAATACGTAAACAGTATTAAAAACAAAAAATCACATATAACGCATAATAAATAATATACCTTTTTTTTTTTTTTTTAGCTAGACTGTCTAACATTACCCACAATACCCACATTTGTACTCACACCACTTCAAACTTCTACAAGAATATCACTCATTGGGAATTCATGTCAAATACATGGTGTAACTTTGATACAACTTACCCTATAGTGAGATTAAACACTCAAAAACAGGCAACATAATTTGATAAACCTCAAAAAAAGAAAAAAGAATAGTTTCTGAGATAAACTTACATTAAGCTTCAAGAACAAGATCTCTAATATTTAATGAATACTTTACTACAAGGAAGGCCAAATGTTATGAGTAACAATTTTCCTCGAATTGTTTTTTTTTTTTTCTTCTTTATTGAAAAAATATAGGAATAATAATGAGTTTTGCTGCTTGTTCACTGACATCCAAAGTGTATGATTCATAGGCATTGACATCTCTGTAGTGCCACAATTCGTCATTTATAATGGGATGTTGTGACACATTTTACCTTTATCACAAAGCAATGTGTCTGTGTTCAGTCAAGAAAATGTGTGTAGTTGTATGCAAAGGTGTAACACATTTAACAGATACTTCTGACAGCTTTTGTCTAATTACACACAGACTTGAATTTGCAGTTGCATCTAATATAAGTCATCATCTACTTAATATAATGTTGAGCAGAAAATATACATTCTATTCATCTCTAAATCCATTTCTATAGGATCTGTCTCTTTGCAGCCTTGGCATTCACCATATAGGATGAGGGAGGAAGTGGGCAAACAAGGAAATAATCCCATGAAATGACGCCTATAGAATCCCAAACTGGTGACTCTAGTGTTGCTGTAACTCTCCCCATGTTAGAGCTACATATATACAGAGTCCCCTGTGTGTGTTATGCCAACACACCTCCGGTTTTGGTGTGAAGCGATCAGTCATACACCAGTGTTATTCTCTATACAGTCATGTCGGTTCCTGACCTATAATTACGTGATTCCATACATATGCAGGGAGTATGCAGCGCTGTCTGTCAAACTGTGCAGCGCCCACAGCCATTATATTCACCGGCAAAACACAATCTGTCTTTGAGGACTCAGTGAAAAGAGAAAAAAGAAGAAAAAAAACACATGAGATTTCAATTAGACTTTAGGATTTGATTGGACATGATTAATAGAATATGGCTTATGTAGCTCACTAAAGGTCCAAACAATGTATATACAGTCAAAATATGCACATTTTTTACAGCAAGGATTTACAGTAAACCTGCTTACATCCCTTTCCAGTCAAATTCACAGGAAACCTACCCCACTAAGTAATTATACTGCAAAAATGAAAATCTTATCAAATGTATTTTTCTCATTTCTAGTCAAAATATCTCATCACACTTAAAATAAGACAGAATCACCTGAAGAGTAACTTGTAAATGAGATATAAAACTTATTTTTGGATAATAGATCCAAAGACCAAGATAATTTTCATTTGTTCCACTGGCAGATTTTTTTTTTTTTGCTTGAATTAAGCAAAAAAATCTTGAATGAAGCAAAAAAAAAAAAAAAAAATCTGCCAATGGAACAAGTAAAAATTATCTTGGTAAGATTTCTTGAAATAAGATTTTCAAGATCTGTCGAAAAATAAGTTGTTATATCTCACTGAAAAGTTACTCTTTAGGTGATTATGTCTTATTTTAAGTGTGATGAGATATTTTGGCTAGAAATGAGAAAAATACACTTGGTAAGATTTTGATTTTTGCAGTGTAGCTTCCACTCAGCTGCCAGTTAAACAATAACAATAACCTGATTTTTAGCTCAGGGGCCTCATACGGTCTAATATGGTCCAGTAACATAAAAACCTGTAAATAATGTCAACTCCAAATGTTTCTCTATGTTTTAGAGCAGTGTTTTTCAACCTTAGGGTAGGGACCCCACGTGGGGTAACCTGGAATTGAAATGGGATCACCTGAAATTTCTAGTAACTGATAAAAAAAAACAAAAAAAAACAAAACCTGACTGATAAAAAATGTATGGTGAGTTGAGAGAGACAATCACAATACATAAGACATGACAAATTCTGAAGCTGAAACTGAAGCACTGTGGTACTGTTTATCTTTCAAATGTTCATTGTGGTCAGTTTCAGATGCTGCAGCTCTTTCATAATTCATAGTTTGAGTTATCGTTTGTTCAGTATTAAATGTCAGCCTTGTAAATCCAAGCTGGACTGACTGTACATATCCTGAGCAAGGAAAATAAAATTCTCACTTTGTGCAGTAATCTACACCTGGCTTTTCTGCCTCTGTCCATAATAATATACATTATATAGCCTAAATGTCATCTAAAATGTATATTTATTTGCAACATAGTATAACAAACTATTACATGATCAAAAACAAATACATTTTAGCAAAGAAAAAAAAGTCTTCGTTTTGTGGTCATGAGCCAAAAAAGATTGGGACCCACTGTTTTAGAGTGAAAAACATAAAATTACATGAAAATATTTACGAACTATCCTCCAACCAAAAATGGGAATACTCTGAACAAATATGAAGAGCATGAAATGTCTTAAGGGAAGTATGTGCCATTTTGACACCCTTGATTGATATCTTCAGTGTAATGTTGAATTTCAGAAATTTATCCCATGGAATGAATTAGACATCCTTGGTCTAGAACAGGGGTGTCAAACTCATTTTACTCAAGGGGCCACATTCAGGTAAATTTGATCTGCAGTGGGCCTGACCAGTAAAACAGTAACATAATATATAAATAATGTCAACTCCAAACTTTCCTCTATGTTTTAGAGCAAAAAAGGAAAATTACATTACGAAAATTTTTACATCTTCAAACTATCCTTTAAAACAATGTGAATAACATGAACAAACTGAATAAATAAGTGCAATCTTAACAATATTATCCTTCAGTTTATCATTTACAGACATAATATTGTAAAATTGCACTTGCTTCTCTTAAGACATTTCAGGTTATTCACAGTTTTTGCAAAATTATACTTTGTTTTAGTATAAATACATAAAAATGTTTACATTTGAAAAGAGAAAAATTGAAAGTTGTGGGTATTCATAGGTTATTACAATAGTATTTTACTGATTCAACCCACTTTAGATCATATTGGTCTGAAGGTGGAACCTGAACTAAAATGATTAATATCTTTGCGTCATTTTTGCATTTCACACATTCATCCAAACGGCCGAACTGGACCCTTTGGTGGGCCAGATTTGGCCCCTGGGCCGCATGCTTGACACCTGTGGTCTAGAAGGTTGCAAACACACCAGATTTGACAAAACTACGAGACTGATCCCATGAAATTGCGTTGTATGTGATGCCAGTTCTTATGGCATTTGGCGTGCTATATGTACGCATTTTCATCCTTTCGCGTGTTATTCAACGCCATACGATCACGTGTCAATTTATGCCAAGGTCTCCAGTTCACATAACCCTAACCCTCAGTGCGTGGTATTTACCGTGCATACACGCGGAAAGCTTATAATGCGTACAAATAACACGCCAATTAAAAGTGGCATGAATATTTACGCGATTTCAGAATATCACATTGAAACTGCAGAAAATAATCCAGCCAATAAACTGCAAAAAATATCACCACAACCAATGGAAAACAGTACAGTTTTTTTCTAAAATATAACTGCGATGTGAGCTGGTCCATCAGTAAAAGATGTAACGACAAACACCAAACTCAACCATGCATGGGTCGATAATTGAGTCCAAATTTGTGCTTTATAAATGTTTACTTAAAAGAAGCGTGAGACCAGCTGTGTGATAAATGTTACCAATAATATAAAGTATGAGTCGCTCTCAGCCATTTTCAGTGTGTCAAATTAGCTCTCAGAGGAAAAAAGGTTGGAGATCCTTGTTTTGGCTTTTATTTCACATGTCTGCTGCACCCTGTGTCTATTATAGTCTAGTCTTGTTGTGTTGGCATTCAACTTTTCTCTCTTTATAATGAATAAATCTTGGAATCTGTGAATGAATATTAAGAAGAAAGACGAAGTAAGATGAACAGCTGTATGGTGAATGATGCAAAAAAGCTGAAGGTAAGTAGACGTGGAGCGTCTCTCCATACTCTATGCAAAGTGCTGTAATATAGATTCTAAGTTTTAATTGGATTTTTGTTTGCCTTTCCGTTTAATTAACTTGTCATGGGACAGATGGGTAGGGATCTTCTGGGGATCGAGGAGCTGATCTGCTTGCTGGTGGTTTGAGAAATGAACGGTTCCCCCAACTGGGAATGAAGAATGGGCAGAAGACAGATGGTGCTAAGGCTAATTGTTTGACATCTTACTTAATTTAACCCTTCAAGTATTAGTAGTATGAGGGAGCTTATAATTCAGCCAGAAAAATGTTAAAATAAATCATTTGGAAAGAGTCATCCCTAAAACTAAACAAATTACAGTTATTTATCCACCGCACAAATACATATTTTCTTCCAACTTGCAAATTTTAATTGTTAATGATGATAAATGTTTGGGTCTTTGAGGCCAAATTACACTTACATTGCATTTTTTTTTTTTGGAAAAATCTGCTTGGCTGTAATTATATAAAACAGGGGTGTCAAACTCATTTTAGTTCAGGGGCCATATTCAGCTAAATTTGGTCTGCAGTGGGCCGGACCAGAAAAATAATAACATAATAACCTATAAATAATGACAACTCCAAATTTTTCTTTGCTTTAGTGTAAAAAAAAAAAGCCAAAAAAAAAACATTAAATGATGAAAATACTAACTTTTATAAACTATCCCAAAAAAAAAAAACAACTGAAATTTATTTTAAAAAATGTAAGAAAATTTAGTGCAATTTTAACAATATTATTCCTGAACTTCTCATTTCTACATGTGCATTAGGGATCAGATCTACAAAGACACTAAACACTGAGGAACAGGCAGAAAAAATGTTAAAATTGTGCTTGATTTTCTTTAGACATTTCAGGTTGTTCATATTTGTTCAGGTTATTCACATTTTAGTGTTAGAGGATAGTTTGGAAATGTAAATATTTCCATAATTTAATGTTATTTTTTGCACTTACAGAAAAAACAATTAAGCTGTTAATTCTAGATTTTTTTTGGCTTCAAGATTTTTTTTTTTTTACTTAATTGAAGATTTTTTTTTTTTTTTTTTGCTTAATTCAAGATTTTTTTATTTGAAGAATTTTTTTGGCTCAATTCAAGATTTTTTTTTTTACTTAATTGAAGTTTTTTGTTTGGCTTAATTGAAGATTTTTTGTTTTTTTTTTACTTGAAGTTTTTTGGGCTTAATTCAAGATATTTTTTACTTGATTGAAGATTTTTTTTTTTTGCTTAATTCAAGATTTTTTTGCTAAATTTGAGATTTTTTTGGGCTTGAAGATTTTTTTTTTTTTTTACTTAATTGAAGTTTTGTTTTTGCTTAATTGACTATTTTTTTTTTTTTTTTTTTTTTACTTCAAGATTTTTTTTTGGCTTAATTCAAGATTTTTTAACTTGATTTTTTTTTTTTTTTTTTTTTTTTTTTTTTACAATTAATACAATTATTAATACAATTCAAGACTGTGGAATTTTTGCCCTTGGCAAAAACATCCCAGGGGCTGAACTGGACCCTTTGGTGGGCCGCATTTGGCCCCCGGGCTGCATGTTTGACACCCCTGATATAAATTATGAATGTTTATTAAATCTAAAGCTTTGAAGTGAAATTCACCCACTTAGCATCTCAGGTAATAACTGGAGTCCCCTTGGATTACTTAGAAAGTGCGGGCGGAGGCAGGGGAGTCTTTTGGAGTTGGCTTGCTCATTAATCTTTCTAAAGATGCTGAAGGCTGAATTTGACATGGTTGTACAGTAGGTGCCCCGTGGGTTCATGTCAGCACTGTACGGAGAGCCGTTTGTACGACCGGAGGCGCTGTGTTGGGTTTTTGTTTTTCTTAAGCAGAACGGGAGACAGATCGCCTGAGCTCCGACAGCGCTCTACTACTGGTCGTTATGGTTGACTTGTCTCATTCCTGGAAGGTGCAAAACTTCACCTATTGGGGGAGTTGTCATCCTATCAGCAGGAGAGAAAGACAACACTTTTGGCAAGACATCTAACATTCTCTCATAGAGGAAAAACAGCGGGAGGTTGATGAATGTGGAGGAAAAACACATCCTCATTGTAATGCAAAAGGACTGATTTATACTTGTTACTGCATTAGAGCTTGGGTTGATTCAAGCTGTGATTTTAAATATTCATATAATTTTCAAGGACTGTGCGTTAACTTGGAGGACTTTTTAAAAGGTGGTTATCAGTGTCAGTGTTGATACACAATAAGCAATCAAAACAAACAAGGTATCAGTCGTATAGCTCACATGGACATAGTTTGGGCATCATGTGGCTTCGACTCTAAAAACTCTTTCATCTAGTGTAAATTAAGATCAATGTTTGTCTCTGTGGAGAATAATCAGCTGGGATTTAAGAAAATGCACTCTGTATGTATATGTGTGACTTGCTCTGGGATGTTTTTTGTTTTCCTTTTTGCCACAAAAACCTGCACAAGAGGCTTTGAAGAAAAAAAAAACAAAAAACAAAAAAACATGAGAATCTATTTATGAGACACATAAGTTAATCAAGTCGCCGTGCAAAACAACAAGGGGCTTTCGGATGATCTTCTTTACATATATTACAGCTCGGAAAGTAAATTGAAGGCCCGATATTCAAGTATGAGTGTGCAAGAAAGGGAGAGACACGAGAAAAAAAATCCACTAAAAGATGGATGTGTGAGGTGAACGGGGCCGAGCTGGGTGGTTGGTCGGGAGGCGGAGAGAGGTGAGGGGCGTCCTGATGAGACATCGAGCAGCACCTGAGTCCCATTAACTCTCTATATCGGTCCCTGTCCTTCTGCGTCGTCACAAACCTATTCCCGCTGCTTCGCCGTATGGTCGCTTCATCTTTTTTTTTGCTTTATCTTATGAAAATAGTCTTGTGATTCAGTTCCATCTTTGTCTTTTTAGGTTCAGGAGAGGCTTTGTTTTTGAAAACTCTGTCTCGCCTCACATTGCAGGATCCAATTTCATTTTCCTCATTTAGCTTCCGAATTGTTCTGTGATGCCTTAAATGGATGAATATTTGAGGCGGAAAGAAAGGGAAAATCACCTGTTTGTTTGAAAAACTGTGATACTTTGAACTTTTCATAATGGCCATGATTGCCTCAGCTTGTTTCACATGACTTAAAGTGCAATTTTAAGACTCGAGACTTGAAGAAATGTATCCAAAATCTAAATTGTGGCTGCATCTTTAAGGAACTTTATATTTATACCTAAGATTTTGAAAAACCTCTGAGCGTTTCCACTGTAATTATACGTAAAAAAACCCTCAAAAATTCGGTCAAGTCCAAACTTTCCGAGAAAAAAGTTCCTGGTAGGGAGAGTAGGACTTTTCAGATTCCCCAGTATTCTTGGGGGCGTGGCTATGTGACGAAGAATGCTCATTGGTGGAACACACTTGCAGCATTCCGCACTTATTTTAGATCACAGGTGTCAACTAGAAGCACTCGGAGAGCGCAGACCTCCGCCAAGGCTGATCAGTGGCCCCCCCCACCCCCGATCACCACCAAAATTTAATCATTTCTTCCTTATCCCATTTCCAACAAACCCTGAAAATTTCATCAAAATCTGTCCATAACTTTTTGAGTTATGTTGCACACTAACGGACAGACAAACAAACAAACCCTGGCAAAAACATAACCTCCTTGGTGGAGGTAAACATGCCAAATCCGGCCCGCCAAAGGGTCCAGTCCGGCCCCTTTGAATTTGTGAAATGCAAAAATTACACTAAGATATTAACAATCCTTAGTTCAAGTTCCACATTCAGACCAATTCAATCTCAAGTGGGCAGGATTCAGTCAAATACTATCATAATATATAAATAATGACAACTCCAAATGTTTCTTTTGTAAATGTAAATATTTTCATGTATTTACACTAAAACAAAGTATGATTTTGCAAAAACTATGAACAACCTGAAATGTCTTAACAGAAGTAAGTACAATTTTAACAGGATTCTGTCTGTTATTAAATGTTTTGTGTATTTGTAGATCCACTGTGATCTGTAAGTTATAATGTACATGTGTAAATGATAAACTGAGGCAGAATATAAACAACTACATACAACAAGCAAGTGCAGAGAAAAAGACATGTAGAAAAAAAAACACAGTGAACAGAGTGAAAAATTTTAATATGAAGAGTAAAATAAGAAATGGGGTATTTATAGAAATATTAATAGAAATACGGGGGGGGGGGGGGGGGGGGGGGGTTAGTGGGAACTGTTATAGAGTCAAGAATAGAAAAGAATACAGTACAACAGAATTTTATTGTCACTGTCACAGGAACAATGACATAATAGTTTCAGTAGTTCAATAGTTCCATTGTTTCAATAGTCACCAGTGATTGCCAACAAATTATGTTTTGTGTACAAAGCAGTTGCATGCAGTTTTACTCCATATTGTACTTTGTTGCGTTTCTAATGCCCCTTAGTATAGTTTTAGTGATTTAGCCTATTACACAGGTGTCAAAGATGCGGCCCGGGGGCCAAATCCGGCCCACCAAGGAGTCAAGTCCAGCCCTTGGGATGAATTTGTGAAATGCTATAATTCCACTAAGATATTAACAATCATTTTAGTTCAGGTTTCACATTCGAACCAATTCAATCTGAAATGGGTCAGATCAGTAAAATACTACCCAATATCCTATACATACTCACAACTCCAAACTTTTCTCTTGGCAAATGTAAATATTTTCATGTATTTACACTAGAACAAAATATAATTTCGCAAAAAATGTGAACAACCGGAAATGTCTCAAGAGAAGTATAATTTTAACAATATTCCAACTATTACTAAATGTTTTGTGTATTTGTGGATCCACTGTGATCTGTAAGTTTTATATATAATGTACATGTGTAAATGATAAACTGAAGCATGATATTGTTAAAATTGCACTTATTTTTTTCAGTTTGTTCATGTTATTCACATCTTTTGAAAGGATAGTTTGTAGATGTAAACCTTTTCATAATGTAAATTAACTTTTTTCGCTCTAAAACGTACAGAAAAGTTTGGAGTTGACATTATTTATATATTATTATGTTATTATTTTACTGGTTCGGCCCACTTCAGATCAAATGTAGCTGAATCTGGCCCCTGAACTAAAATGAGTTTGATACCCCTGTTTTAGATAGTGTGGCTGAAAACCTGTTGATTCCATTTTCTCCAAGCTTCACTTCCTTTGTGTTTTAATCATTAGTAAAACACAGCTAAAGGAAAAAGTTCCAAGAAGTGGATGAAGTGGATTTACTGAATGCAGTCTTTTTATTCTTTTATTCCTTTTTGTACAGGGGATGTAAAAGTCTGGTGCGGAAGGAAGGATTGAATCACAGATTACCAAGGTTATAATAGTTTTGGATTTTTCATTATAGTTTAGTTTTATTTAGTTTTGACTTTTTTTTTCTCTAATCCAGTTAGTTTTAATTGGTTTTAAGAGCAGGTTTGCTAGTTTTTATAAGTTTTTGTTTTTTTTCTAAATGCTTAGTTTTAGTTAAGTTCTAGTATTAGATTTAGTTTTTTCATATCTTTTCTCTTCTTCACCGTCATATTCACATAAATCCCAGACAGGACTCTGCTGCTTTAGTCTCCATGGTTCCGACTCTAAACCACATGACAGACCGTGAAGTACCGTATGGTGCCGCTAGCTAAAACTGATAGAGTGAAACAAATTAATTTCATATCAATCTGACATTGACAAAAACGAAAACAAAGGGAATTTTATCCATTATTTTTATACGTTTTAGTTAGTTTTGTAAGCACACCGTACAGTTTCAGTTAGTTATTGTTTTTTCTTTTAATTATAGTTTTTATTTATTTCAGTTAACGAAAATGTTTTTTCAATTCTAGTTTTCATCATTTCGTTAGTTTTTGTTAATGATAATAACCTTGCAGATAACACCCTGTATTCTCAAGTTTTTCTGACAAAAGCGACAGTAATCACATCTGTCTTATCTGTGATTGGTTTATTCTGCGCCTGTTAGTCCCGCCTTCATATTTGGATTTAAGCCCCGTGATTCAAGAGACATTTCTCATTGAGAAAAACGGATGGCTGGACTAGCTGTACGTCCGCATGGAGGTGAGTTTCGGAGTAACTGTCAAAGATTTTTTTTTTTTAAGAATCATAAAGTTGCTTCATTCACATGGAGCCACCATATTGGGAGCCGGAATAAGCACATTTTTGCATGTGTACAACCCATACAAATTTTTTCCAAAATGATAGACTGATCTCATGAAATTATGTTGTATGTGATGCCAGTTTATTGCATTTGGCATGCTATACGTACACATTTTCATCCTTTCGTGTGTTATTTAACCCTTTCATGTATAGTGGTCACTTCAGTGGACAGTTATTCTACAGTAGTTCTTTTGTATATTCATGGGTTTTGTTGTTTCAGTTCCATATTAGCTAACACAGTGGATGCTCATGCACCATTCATTAAGCTGACATTCATACCATTACTGTAACTTTCCTGTTCTTAATAAACCTGATCTGCAGTAACATGTTAGAGTGTAAATCAATTGCTAATTATTATTAGACTGTAATTAAGTTTTCTGAAAAAAAGTTGTTTTTTTTGTGCATATTATCTCCATGAAGTGAGTAATAACTAGTATTAGAGCATGTTAAAATGTGAGAAAACATCACATTAGCTGCATTAAATACATTCTTATTTCATAGTTTTCACACAGTTTATCACTTTCTAATATTGCGTTTTAAATACATGTTTCTTTGCTTGAAAAAAATTAAACACATTGTCGGCTTCCTGATAAAACCTGCCAAGTGACATTTTTGGTTGGGAATAAAAACCTGCTATCTCCCCTATTATAGCTTCAAATTTCAGTCTTCTGTGACAGTTGTTTACATTCCATCATAAATACCAACATTAAAGGAACAGATATTTTTTGGTCATATTTCACAGTTTCCTGTTATATAAACAGTTTTTTGTTTCTCCTGTAAAATTTGCCAAGTCACATAGCAGGTTTTATCAGGTGTCCAGCTGAGTTGACATTTTTGTAACTCCATAAAAAACAAGTTCATTTAAAAAATCTTAATCACATTGGGTTTTTTTCATGCCTAAAGAGGAATAAAAACATTCAGGAAAAAAAATCTTGACTAAGATTCACAAAATTCATGCATGAAAGGGTTAACGTCACTTGATGGTGTGTCAGTGCGCTAGCTGCTAATCGCTAACCCTAACCGCTAATTGCACTAGCCGCTAATCGCTAACCCCGAACCCTAAACCTAACCGCTAATAGCGCTAGCCAATAATTGCACAAATGGTGTGTTATTTTACATGGCGTAAATATACACGCTGAAAGCTTAAAATGCCTACAGTTAACACCCCAATTAAAAGTGGTGTGTTATCTGTACGCAATTCATGATATCATATTGAAAAGAATGACACGATAGCCCCACTTCTCCCTTAACATCCATGTAAATTCATATTCGCCGCCATCTTCTTCTTTTTGTGTTTCTTTACATTGTATGAGTTTTATGCACATGCTGTCTTCTGTGTTTTTGGTACACTACCAGTCAAAAGTTTGGACTCGCCTGGTTTTTCTTTATTTTCATGACTATTTGCATTGTAGTTTCTCACTGAAGGCATCAGAACTATGAATGAACACATATGGAATTATGTAGTTAAAAAAGTGACATAACTCAAAGCATGTTTTATATTTTAGATTCTTCAAAATATCCACATTTTGCTTTTATTACTGCTTTGCACATTATTGGCATTCTCTTGATGAGCTTCATGAGGTAGTCACGTGAAATATTTTCCAAAAGTCTTGAAGGAGTTCAAGTGATGCTGAGCACTTGTTGACCATCTGTGGTCCATCTCATGTCATTTAAATTAGAAGGCGAGTCCAAACTTTTGACTGGTAGTGTATATTTCTGTGGTAGTATCATTGTACCACTTACAGGCCTGGCATATACTACAGCTTTTTCAGTGGTTTTGTGTGGACACGAACATTTCTTGAGATGATGCTGTGTCTTTGGGAAAACTCTTTTAAAACATAAAAGAAATAGATAACTTTCATTTTCGTTTGGACAAGCCATAAATAACACCTGGATGACTCAAGTGTGACTAACAGCAGATTCTGAAAGAGAAAGACATCTTATTAAAAGAACTACAAAAGGAGAAAATGAAAGTAAAATAATCTTTGTTTTACACTTGACTCACACTGATTGTACTATTGTTGTTTTATTTATTTATTTTACCTCAGATTCCAGTGCAATTTCAGGGCACTGGGAAGCAGCCTCGAGCTGAAAACAAGAGAAACAGGAGGGATGAAGAAAACAGAAGATTTACTAGTAATATAGTAATGCATCCTCAATTATTAATACAAAAACGATATATCACCTTGTTCAGTGGTGTAATAGCAATAGTTGCTTTTCCATTGACCCTCAAATTGTGAGAATGTAACTTGCGCATAAAAAACTCATTTTTCGATTAAAATTTTTTGTGCTGGCAGGCGGTTTTTTTGGGCGTATCTCAATTGGTATATCACACAAAACTGCAATGGAAAGACCTTTTTCCACAACTAGAGTCACATGATTTAAAAAAAGGATGTTGACGGACGTTACAACAAGCGATGAAGAAGAGTTTTAAAGAAATATGGAATGTGTGGACACACCAGGAAACTGAATCATTTTTTAATTTAATAATAATAATAATCATAATAATAATAATAATAATAATAATAATTGCATTTATAAAGCACTTTTCATTCAGCAGAATCTCAAAGTGCTACAGAGAAAAAACAGTCCAATAAAAAATAGAAGAATAAGAATTAAAATTAAAATACTGTATCAGGAATAAAAGACTAGGTGAATAAAACAGAGCATCAAGGTGGTCCATAAAAAGCCTGTCTAAACAGGAATTTGGTATGGGATAGAGGGGTAATATATAAGAATAATGAATATATCTGTAAATCAACATATTTGCATTCGTCACCATGTTTTTGGAATGACTTCTCGTGTCATCTCACGATAAATAAATCATCGCATTTGTGATTTAATGGAAGAACTGACATTACGCACCTCTGTTTTTTCATCATTTAGTAAATGTCAGTAAAGTTTTGCATAGATGTCCAATGGAAAAACCATTACTCACTGAATAAAGTATAAAGCTTGTTGTTCACAAAAATTTGTATTATGGTATTGTCACGTTTCCTTCCTCAAACTATCAGACAGTCGATCAAGATAAGAATTCTGTCTTTACATGCACAGCTGATAGTTTACATTATAGCTCTATTAGTTTAACTGTTAAACCACAAATTACCACTGTTTGTTGTAAAGATTATTTACACATTTAGTAAATAATGGTAAATTTTTGCACATATGTCCAATGGAAAAGCGACTAATGATAGCAGTGGTATACTGTGATTACTAATACACCAAGTAATTAGTATTGAAATACTGCTGTGAAAATGAAAAAATTAGACATTCCACCACTATCAATAATGTTTGAGCCAATTATTTGGAGTTTATTATAGCTTTGATGTAATATTTGTTTGACTTTCAGGTTGTTTAGAGCTACAGATTGCCATCTCCCAATTAAACCTCAAGTCATTTCGCTAACCCAATCCAGCCTTGTCTAATCAACGCTGACTCCAGAGCAGCTTCCATAGCCTCGCTTTGTGCATGCACCGTGGGTACATAAGAAGCTCAAATGAGTGGATGGAGGAAAAGACGATCAAATGAGTCACAGAAAGGGTGATGTCATTACTGAAAAAGGCAATACAGCGGCCGTTAATATGACCGGGGAGATAGCATGGCACAAAATTGTTCATAGACTAAATGTGCAAGCGATGCTACATGTGTATTTCACTTAATGATATTCTGTGCTCCAATCTTTCATTAAAGGACTATGAATTTCCCATGTATGGAATGTGCCGCACAAGTAACCTCACCTTCATTAGTATATGAATATTTCAGACCAACAGACTCAGTGACAGGAGCGAATATATCAGAAGTCTCTGTCTCTTGTTCTCTTGATTAATCATTGTTTACCAGCCAATCAGAGACAGAGTAGAGTGGCTTTTTGTCTACAGTTAGTGGTAAATATAATATGGCTTTCTTTTCTTTTCTCTTTTTTACTAATCAGTCTTTTATTGTCTGTTCTGAATATTACATTTTATATGTGACTTCTACAATATAATTAAGAACTTTAAAAAAAAAAAAAAAAGATTTGGAGACAATGTTGAGACTTGAGTTTCAGGATCTACTTTTTTGCTTTGTTTTATTTTTTATTTCTATTAGTAGTAGTAGTAGTAGTAGTAGTTTATTCGGTTGTCAATTATTTTAAACAACAAACGAAAACAACATATCCATTGTTCCATATACAATGAGATCGAAAGGATTTAGGCTGAAGTAAAGACTTATTTTGCCTAACCCTATTTACAGTTAACACAGTGTTTCCAAATGTCTGGTTTGCAATCTCAAAAGTAGCTTATTTATCTATTTATTTATTTATTCTTTTTACTCCTTTTTGTTTTTTCTTTCTTTTCTTCTCTCCTTCTCATTCTGTCTTTTATATCTTACTCTTGCTCTAGGTAAGTTAGTGTATTTTTTGAATGTAAGCCCCGTTTTAAGTATTTGGCTGAGGCCGTTCAATCTGAGCAGACTTTCCTATATCTGTCATGTTTAACGGTTTTCTTCCAGTATATTATGACTTTTTAATCTAAGTGATATTTGTTTTGTTAGTCGTTTGTCCAGGAAAACAAATGGAAATTAGCTTCTCTGCTAAATTTGGTGCATACATCTTGTTCTTTGTAACTAATGCCAATACACACTGTCCTGTAACTAAATAAATACATACAAATACAAGAAAACAAACAAATTGTTTTCAGTGTTATCGTTGCTAAATATACAACAGAAGAGAATACATATTTAATTTCAATTCATGTAAATCATTATCTCAACTACCATTATTGATCCTAGTCTTTTAAACAAGTAATGTCTTTAGTCAATCCTGAGCTCTATATTTTTGAATAATAATTCATTTGTACATTTTTAAAAAAAAACTTTTTATTATACTTTTTTTATTTTTTATTTTACTTTTTATTTTAATATTTTAAATCACTTTTACAGTGATGAAACAAAAAAAAAGAAAAAGAAACTCACACAATACAACAAGGGGGGATACTGTTCCTGATGCATTCGACTGCTTTTCCGTACCTCATCTGATATCATGAATTACTGTCCATGAATATGGTCCATTTCTCCCATCTTCATTTAAAAGTTCCCATCTTAATCCTCAGGTGAAATGTTAATTTTTCCATGGTATACATTTCCTCTATAATGTCCAACTATTGTTGTGGTCGAAGAGGGTCACTTTTTAACCAGTTCCTTGTGACTACCTTTTTGCAGGCAAGAATTAAAATTTTAAATAAGTGTCTTCTCTTTTAATTACATCATCAGGTATTAGACCAAGGTAGTCTGGGGGTCCATTGGGATTTTATAATTTAAGATATTCTCCATTGTCTGAACAACATGGTTCCAAAACATTTGCATTTTTACACATGTTCAGAAGATATGCGAGTGGTTGGCATTCATGTGACCGCATCCTCTCCAGCATTGCTGGTGTTTTCCTAATTGTTTGCTTTTAAAATTTGATGTAATAAAAAAGTTAATGAGGTTTTTCCAGCCAAATTCTCGCCAACCTTTAGAACTGGTGGATGTTTGCTGCGTTTTACACATAGAATGCCACATTTGTACATTTTTTAAAAGCTTTAATTGTTTGACTGTTTTCATCGATCTTTCAGGCCATCCCAAAGATGAACCCCTCTGATGGAAATACATCTACTTTTTTTTTAATTTATTCTTGCCTTAGCTTTTTTTTTTTTTTTTTTTAATGCTGGTTCCTCTGAGGCTATACTGACTTTTCCTTCATTCAAACATCTCCTGGATGTAAGGAGGGAGAACATTGTGTGCCTTGTACATCACTACCACTGTATTAATGTCAACAAGATCATGTATTTTCAATAAACTAAGCTCTGTAAAAGCGTATGGGTGTATTATATGACATGGATAATGTAAGTATGGAAATTCACCTGAAAGAACAGTCTGGTGTAAGTCTATTTCTACCCGTAGGACATTCCTTGATACAAAGCGTGACAGTTAGCCTGGTCTGGAGCAGAATTGTTCCTCACCATAAAGTTCTAATAATAATGGACTGGGTTTCTATTGCGCTTTTCAAGACCCCCAAAGTACTTTACATTATTGATCCAATATTCATATTTACTCTCACATTCGTACTCTGGTGGTGGTAAGCTGCTTTTGTAGCCGTGGGGCAGGCTGACAGTTCACGCCAAACAGCCCCTCTGACCACCACTAAGTATTGATAGTGTGAATGATACTGGTGGGTGAGGTGTCTTGCCCAAGGACACAACAGGGCACGAGTAGGGCAGAACGGGATTTGAACAGACAACCCTTCGTTTATTGGATGACCTACTCTACCTCCTTAGCCATGGCTCCCCAAGTTACTATGGTACTTCCGCTGGGATTCATGTAAACCACAATGATGGAACAGCTCTGAGTTAAATGAGCCAGATTTATGGACATGGGTGCTTCTATGAAACTGGGCTCATTTTGGTACTTGGCACTTTGCCAGCTTTTTTAGACCTAATAATAAAAGAAATTTAGATATATTTCCCCCCAGGATGTACCTAATGATGACCTCAGATAAATGCAAAAAAAAATTATACTCTTGCTCTCAGCCATCCCAAAATTAATGAATTTTTAATAAAATATTGGGGCCAAAAATAGGACCAAAATTTGGACATGCATTGGGAAGTGCATTTTTTTCTTAAAACATAGCTTGAAATGGTCTTATATACTGCTATAAAAAAAGACACTGTTAAATTTGACGATCCTAGTGGTTTTTCTAATCCAGACGTGCAGGTTTTTCATGAATAAGCAGTCTCATTCCAGGTTTTGTGTGTAACCCATTGCGTCCACTAGCATTACATGCACAACCTACCCAGTTAAACGCATTTAAATTGTGAATGATTTTGCAACAGTGGTAATTTTTGTGGAACACTCTCTTGCATAATTAGTTCAATTCCCAAAATGTACCTGTGAGAGAATAAAGAGATATTTTTTTAAAAAATAGTAGTGCGTAATTTTTGTGTCCTTTTGACTGTGTTACATCCAGAGCTTTGTATTAAATATAATGTAAAATAATATGAAAATGTGTTTTATCTGAAAAATAGTTTCTCTTTTATCACAGTAAATATTTACCCAAAGTGCTTCCAAACTTGCTTCATAATGTTAGTCTACATCTGGTTTGAATTTTTAGTCCCTATGTCCTGTTTTTAGCGACCAGTTTCATAGAAGCACCCACGTATGAGGCTCCTCCTTATTCCTGCTTCCTGAAATAACTCACAGATCAGAGCGCCATGTGGCATCTGTGTGTGTGAATCTGGGGATTCACACAAAATCCGGAAAGAGCTGACTGTTGTGGTTTGTCATACTTATGTATTTTTGGTAAAGGAACAGACTAGCGAAAACGGTCAGCTGATAGGACCAATATTTTGGGAGATATGAGTCATTTTGGAATACAATAGCCTTATAATCACGTTGCTATGACCAGAACACTTTGGCGGTGACTGCTGGACACATGTGGTACAGCATGCACGAATACACAACAGCATAAAAACTACCACATCTATAACTCCATGGATCCCCACAGGTCTACATGCTAGTTTAAATATACTTTAAAGGATACATGGTGTGAAAAATAAGGTTTCTATGTGTTTTTCATTTACAAATCAGGTCTTGTGGCTGTAGAAATAATGGTGAACTATTATAAATAAAAACACACAGATTTCCACATAACTGGGCCTGAAAAGAGCAGTTTGTGATTCTATATAATTATGTCTGAACCAGGGGTCTGGATCCCATGGCTCTGGGGCAGATGTGTCTCTTTAGCCTCTCCTCAGTAGCTTTGTCCAACAAACATAAACACAAGGAAATGGGAAACATTTCATCAAATAAAATGCATATCAAATACTAAACTGGGCCCAGCACCTTTTGCCAAATTCATTTGAGTTTGTTCATTAATCTTGACTTAGTTTTGTGTTCTGGAAACTAGCAAACCAATTAAAATACTACAAATCTCAGCTGTTTTTTTTTTTTTTTTTTTGTAGACATAATCAGGGTGCCATTTGTTGAGGGTGATGGTGGGGATCAACCCCCCCTCTGGTTTTTACATCCCTACTTCTGCTCAATGAATTTCATCCTCCGGTGGGACAACTAACCCATAGAAATAATGGACAGGTTGTGACTGAGTTTGCTTCCAACTTTATCCTACATTACGAGCGCTAACGTTCACTTGAACCTCAGAATTCGCGAACGTCCCCATGCATTAGGGTGCTGTAAAGGGGGGATAAACGTGGCAAATTCATGGGGCCCGGTATTTGTGTGTCCAGTGGATACAGGTTAGAAGTTGTGAAAATTTTGTGTAAGAGCTGCTGTATAATAGAGGAATAATAATAATAGTAATAATAATAATAATAGTAATAATAATAATAATAATAATAATAATAATAATAATAATAATGGTAGCTTTATTTGTATAACACCTTTACAAAGTTAAAGTGCTTTGACAGAGGGCATAACAGCAGGATACAAGAAGCAAGTAAAAACACAAACAGAAGCAACACAATAAGAGAGATGTGTACAACAAATGCAAAAAACATGACACTTCGAATAAATTAAGTGAATCGGAGTAAAGAGGGCAGGGATATCGTAACATGGTGCTGTCAAATCAATGCAAAAAAAAGAGGAAATGAGATAAAACATCATGAATGAGAATATAAATTAATAATCAAACAGCATAAAAATCAAATTTAAAAAATTAAAATTGAAAAGGGACAGACATCACATAAAAGCAAGTCTATAAAAATGTGTTTTAAGAAGTGATTTAAAAGAGTAGAACCTGGGAGTTGGATGTTGAAAGTAAAGTTTCACTTTCATTTCACGCCAGCGTTAGTTATGTTAGTTATAGACAACACCCCCATGTATACAACTGCTGCCCCCCCTCCCAACCCGCTCCGACAAAAAAACCCAAAAAACTTAAAAAACACAAATCATCCCCCCCTCTGTTTATTCAACAAATCGCACCCTAAATAAATGCATAAATAAATGCACATAAATGCACCACAAATGCCTTATTGTAGTGAACATGTAAAATGTACAACATGCACAAATACACAACATCACACAAACTATCACATCTAGAAGCACAGATCCCACGGGTTGACGCACTAGTTGCTTATAATGGATCTATGTAGGATAGATCATAAGGAGTTTGACCTGACTAATGGCTTTAACCAGGGGCTTTACATGTGTGATTTTCACCACAGAAACTCACGATTTGCTGCAGGTTCAGGTTAACGTTAAGACCTCAGACTTATTACTTCCACATGTGACTGACTCCCACCTCTGATGGTTGCAGTCTTCCAATTCGGTCGTTGAGAATTAGAGGTTAGGAAGAAGGACTATGAGGACAGCTGAGATAAGCATAGGTTCAATTTATTAATACCCAGAGGGAAATTAAATTGTCACAGCAAGATGCATTAAAGGGGACATACTGTACCCTTTTTAACAGTTTAATATGTCTCTTATGTTTCCAGAAGGTATATTTTTTCATTTTCGCCAGCACTTTGAGCTGCATCTGTTTAACAAAACTCCGAAATTGCTAAGAAAAATAGTGAGACTTGAGTACAGGGGCAGGATTATCAAGTTAGAGAGGTTAGGATTTGTGAGCTGAAGGTTTTAGAATCATAAAGGGGGTTTACCTTTTACCTGGGTAAATGTCCAAGGTAACTTATACTGAGATAGTCTGAGACAGTGGATTAAAATCTCTAAACCAGGGGTGTCAAACTCATTTGGGTTCAGGGGCCACATACAGGCCAACATGTTCTCAAAAGGGCCGGATCAGTAAAACAACAGTGAAAAAGGTTTAATTACATCATGAAAAATAAGTACAATTTTAACAATATTATTCCACAAAACATTTAGTAACAGGCAGAATGTTGTTAAAATTGCACTTTTTTCTCTTGAGACATTTCCTGTTGTTCATATTTGTTCAGGTTATTCACATTTGTTCTAAAGGAATATTTAGGAAATTTTCATGGAATTGAATGTTTTTACACTAAAACAAAGACGACAAATTTGGAGTTGTCATTATTTATAGGTTATTATGATAATACTTTACTGGTACGACCCATTTGAGATTGAATTATTCTGTGTGTGGAACTAAAAGGATTTTAACATCCTTAATTGTTAAATCTTCAGTGTAATTTTTGTTTTTTACAAATTCCTCCCGCGGGCCAGATTGGACCCTTTGGCGGGCCGGTTTTGGCCCCCGGGCCATATGTTTGACACCCCTGCTCTAAACTATTTTTACTGCTACTGCTACAGCAACGTGCATTAAAGAGGACATATTGTACCCTTTTTAACAATTTAATATGTCTCTTATGTTTCCAGAAGGTGTATTTTTTTCATTTTTGACTGCACATTGAGCTGCATCTGTTCAACAAAATGAAGAAATTGATAAGAAAAATCATGAGACTTGTGAGCTGAGGGTTTTAGAATCATAAAGGGGGTTTACCTTTTACCTGGGTAAATGTCCACGGTAATTTATCTTGAGATAATGAGTTAAAATGTCTACTTTTGCTGCTGCTTTCTCAACTTGAGACCCAAAAAACCCAGTTCATGTCTCCTCTTGCCTCAAATTTACAAAACTATCCTATGACTTGCCATAAAATTCACATTCTTATTGACTAGTCCACTGTCAAAACAAATGTGGAATTAAATGTAATTTGCTGAAATGTCAGATTCTCAATCATGGTTTAAAAAGACAACAATTACTGGAACAAGTAATATTATCTACAGCAACACACCTACACCAACCTCCACATAAAACAAAGTACTCAAATGACAATGTATATAAATACACACAAATGACTCCCTCCACCGCTGTCAAAACAGTGCGTCTGAAGCTCTTACATGACTTTCATCGTTGCCTTTTACACAGATTCTGTCTTGTTACACGTTGTTTCTATGTAGGTGCGTCTTTTACATCATTGTCATCTTGTTCTTATTTTTAACCTCCTCCAGATGCTGAAGTCAGGACTTGATGTGGTTGTACAATAATCTTCTTCTCTTTGTATTTAGTCACATATTATATTGTTTTGTCGGTGTTATTCGACTCATTAGAGACCCAATAAAAATGCCATTTTGGTTCCTGCCTTTTGCAAGTTTGGAAAAGGCAGCTTTAGAGGATCCCACAAACCTAAGTGTATTGATCACAGGTGTCAAACATGCGGCCCAGGGGCCAAAACTGGTCCGCCAAAGGTTCCAATCCGGCCCACGGGATGAATTTGCAAAGTGCAAGTTAGGGCATCAAACTCAAAAATAATATCCTAATAACCTATAAATAATGACAACACCAGTTTTTTCTCTTTGATTTAGCACAAAAAACATGAAATTATGAAAATGTTTACATTAACAAACTATCCTTTAACAATAAAATGTGAATAACCTGAACAAATATGAGCAACCTGAAATGTCTAAAGAAAATTAAGTGCAATTTTAACAATATTCTACCTGTTACTAAAACTTCTGTGCCTTTGTAAATCGGATATGTAATGCATGTGTATAAATATGTTGAAGCACAATATTGATAAAATTGTACTTATATTTCTTAACAAATTTCATTTTTTTCAGGTTATTCACATCCTTTTTGTTTGAATAGTTTGTAAATGTAAATATTGGCATAATTGAATGTTATTTTTTGCACTAAAACAATTTGGAGTTGTCATTATTTACTGGCTATTATTTTACTGGTTCGGCCCACTTCAGATTAAATTGGTCTGAATGTGGTGGAAGAAAATGAGTTTGACACCCCTGATGTAGATAAAAC
The DNA here is from genome assembly GCF_902148855.1 of Sphaeramia orbicularis. Classification (NCBI taxonomy): domain Eukaryota; kingdom Metazoa; phylum Chordata; class Actinopteri; order Kurtiformes; family Apogonidae; genus Sphaeramia; species Sphaeramia orbicularis. The sequence continues at coordinate 19,042,454 of NC_043964.1, read as the reverse complement.
TCGTTTTTTACACTTTGAATTCTCTTAATATCGGTTCTTTATTTTCTCTCAGGCTGTTAATAAAGGTTACATGCCATTAACCCATACAGACCCAGGGCTACTTTTGTGGCCATTGCCAAATGTATTTTTCTTTATATTTAACATTATCTTAGTGATTTCATCATTTATTATAAAATTATCCTCTACATTTTGTGGTTCTTCAGTGAAAATCAGGTCTTTCCCTATATTTAATTCACTGATCATATAGATGTTCATAAAAGCTCAGATTAAACTTGAGGGTTATGTCAGAAACAGAGAAAACTGAATAAACAGTGTCTTTTTCAGGAAAATATATCACTAACTAAACATAAACCCCATTGTGTCCATCCACTGTCATTGATTCAACTCCATGGGTTTTACTGGTGAATCAATGTTGGAGATTATGACAGTGTTTCCACGGTAACTACGGCGCCTCTGGACGTCCAAGTGGGTCATATCTGATGACCATGAAAAGATGAATAACTGTATTTTACACCAATTATTGATATGGATTGATAGGATTAGTGGATCAACAGGGATTAAACAGTTAAATCAGCAGATGGTTTTGATTAAAGGTGGACGTTTGGGTCTTTAAGGGTTAATTTAATGGAATAAACTGTAATTATAGTCAGATTTAGTCACTGATAAGAATATGACTCACATTCTCACAGTGAATTTGTCATTTCTTTCTATTTTTTGTGACAGTGTCGCTTTTAACCTTTATTTATCTATTGTTTATTTCGTCCTGTGATCTAGAGCACAGGTGTCAAACATGCGGCCTGGGGGCCAAATCTGGCCCACCAAAGGTTCCATTCTGGCCCACAGGATATAAGTGCAAAAATGAACCTGAACAGTCAAGGTTGTTCGAATCATTTTGTTTCAGGTTCCACATACAGACCAATGTGATCTCCAGTAAAAATAACAACACAATAACCCATAAATAATGACAACTACAAATTTTCTTTGTGAAAAATTATGTAGAAAAAAAATTTAAGTGAAAAAAATAACTTTACACTGCGAAAACATTTCCATTTAAAAAACTATTCTTTCACAATAAAATGCAAATAAATACATAAATAAAAACAAAGATGAACAACCCGAAATGTGCAATTTGAACAATATTCTGCCTGGTACTAAATGTTTTGTGCATTTATGGATCCACTGTGATCTGTAGTTGTGTTAATAATAAGAGACGGAATATTGTAGAAATTATTCAAATTTTAGTTCCAAACTCCAAAATTTTAACAATATTCTGCTTGTTACCAAATGTTTATGTAACGAAGTGTGAAAATGTACGTGTATAAATAACAAGTCGAGGCATAATATTGTTAAAATTGCACAAATTTTTCAAATGAAATTTCTGTTTTTTCAGGTTATTCACATCTTTTTTGTAAAATGTAAATATTTTCATGATTTATTGGGGTTTTTTTGTACTAAAACAAAAAGAAAAACTTGGATTTGACATTATTTATAGGTTATTAAGTCATTATTTTACTGGTCTGGCCTGTTTGAGATCAAATTGGGCTAAATATGGCCCCTGAACTAAAATGAGTTTGACACCCCTGATCTAGAGCTATCCATGTTTGTAACTGGTGACCTGGCACTAGGGGTGGGCGATATGGCAAAAATATCATTCATGATTTTTTAAAAATAAAATCATGATCTTGATTTTATCACAATTCTTTACACTTATCTTTGAGATTAATTTGCATATCTTTTGCCAGGTCAAAAGTCACTGCTTCTGTTTCCTCTTTCCACTGTTTGCTCCTCTTCTCATAAACTGTGCCTTTACTAAATGCTTGCGTTAAAGTTGTTTGCTTTTGTTTAATGCTACCTGTTGCCTCTGGCTGCGGTGTGGCTGGTCTTCTAGTAGTTTGGCTCTCAGCATACTGTTTAGGCACGCATCGATTCAGGTTGGACAGGAGGCTAATCATGGCGTGCAAATAAACACAGAAAGCTTATAATGCATACAGATACGAAACAAATTCCATATAATGAAAGTCAAATTTTTTTTAGGAAGTAACTCGTTCGCTACGCTGTCAGCCATGACTCCTCCTACACAACGTGAAATCCACATGACATGGACGTGAACCGATGTGATGTGTTTGTGTGTCAGCATATAACTACATCCAGAGCCGTTGAATACTCTATGGCTCTGACAACATCATATTACAAGTGATTCCACGATCTCTTCTAGGCCTTCACGATCTAATATCATCATATCACACACCCCTACTTGGCACCATTTCTACCTTATTTTAATCATTATAATATCATTATTTCACATTGTATATTTATCATTTAGTTTGGATGTGAAGATTTGATTTGTTGAAGCAAGTAACAGAAAGATATCCAGGATTTGCTGCACTTCATGTTGTGATACAGGCCTCTGTTCCTGTTACAGTGATTATGTTTACATGCACATAATATTCAAATTTTTGCCCTTATTATTCAGAGAAAGACAAAACTCTTAATAATATCCCAGTATATTCCTTTTAACATGCAGCTGGGCAAACCCTGATTAAAATTCATCTTTTAAGTTGAAGTTTTTTACTGGTGACAGACGTTCTACCGTGGGAACTCATTCTCCTTCTTTTGTTCCTTCACACACCTTCTGGAAAAGGTCAGCTTTTTGATATTTGCTCAGATCCATAAACCTGTTGATATCATCTTTCATGATGTTTAAAAATAGGTGTGTGTCACCTTCCAACCAGATATGCGGTCTTTGCAGCATCCATGTCTACCAGAAAGGATCTTGGCCTTTTGCTGACTGTAAACAGGAGACATATGGAAAAAATGCAAATTAGATCCATGCACAGAATTCTAATAAAACTAGAATAATATGAGCATATTCCAAGTCTTCCTATTTGAAAGAATGAGTTGTTGTGCTAAAACGGAGGAGTCTTCTAATGGTACGCCAAAAAGTCTGATAAAAGGGCAGGGGTCAATGGTTACACCTGAAATTGCTGAATACACTTCAAATATTTTAGAACAGAATGCAGTTCGACTTGAACTTGACCAAAAAGTGTGAAAGAGAGTAGCAGGTGCTTGTCTACATCTGTCACAAATATGATTAACACCTGGGTTAATTTTGGATAACTTAACTTTAGACATGTGAAACAGTTTGTTTCTTTAACCTGTTAAACCCTGGATCATTTGTTTCCAGTCAAAATTATTTCAATGTAACACAAAACAATGGCCGAAACCTCATTCACAGAAAATCAAATTATGATCAGAAAACAGCAAAGGTAAGGCAGCATTCATAATCATGCAACATTTATCTTTGCTCTTTGCTATCTTTAGGAATTAAGATGGTGGAGCAGGGGTGTCAAACATGCGGCCCGGGGGCCAAATCCGGCCCACCAAAGGGTTCAATCCGGCCCGTGGGATGAATTTGTGAAATACAAAAATTACACTGAAAATATTAACAATCAAGGATGTTAAAATAATTTTAGGTCATTTAATTCTAAAGTGGATCAGACCAGTAAAATACTATCATAATAAACTATAAATCATGAAAACTGCAAATTTCTCTTTGTTTTAGTGTAAAAAATGTAAAATTACACACAAATGTTTACATTTACAGACTAGTCTTTTACAAAAAAAAAATGTGAATATCTGAAATGTCTTAAGAAAAGTATGTGGAATTTTAATAATATTCTCCCTGTTATTTAATGTTTGGTGTATTTGTAGATCCACTGTGATCTCTAAGTTGTGATTCACGTGTATAAATGATAAACTAAGGCGTAATATTGTTAACATTACACTTATTTTACTAAAGAATTTTCAGGTTGTTCATATTTTTCATGTTATGTTCAAGTACAATTCGTAGATGTAAACATTTTAATTACGGAATTTTAAGTGTGTTTTTGCGTGTATTGTAGGATATTTAAGCACATTTAAGTGTGTTTTTGCATGTATTGTAGGATATTTAAGCATATTTAAGTGTATTTTTGCATGTATTGTAGGATATTTAAGCATATTTAAGTGTATTTTTGCGTGTATTGTAGGATTTTTTAGCATATTTAAGTGTATTTTTGCATGTATTGTAGGATATTTAAGCTCATTTAAGTGTATTTTTGCATGTATTGTAGGATTTTTGAGCATAATTAAGTGTATTTTTGCGTGTATTGTAGGATATTTAAGCATATTTAAGTGTATTTTTTATTTTACGGAATTTACTTTTTTCACTCAAAAGTTCTTATCCTATTGTTTATATTACTGTACTGGTCCGGCCCACTTTAGATCATATTAGGCTGGATGTGGCCCCTGAAATAAAATGAGTTTGACACCCCTGTGGAAGATGTTTCTATTATCTGTACTAACTGTTGTAGTAGTATTACATTCACTGTTAATAGTACTACTACATAACAAGTATTAACAGTCATGGACCTTTATTCTGGTTTTTTGTTATTATACTGACACCAGCTGATCTACTTTTGACAGTTCTAGTTCAGTTATCTGTGCATCAATTGCATCCATGTGTCTCCTCCTACTTCCCCCCAGTCTCTTTCTATCTCTCTTTTTCTCCTCCTTTCTCCTCTCTCTTTTACCCCAACTGGTTCTGTCAGACGTCCATCCACCAGGAGTCAGGGTCTGCTCCAGGTTTCTTCCTGTTAAAAAGGAGTTTTCCTCACCACTGTCGCCACTCACAAGTGTTTGCTCCTGGAGGATTCTGTTGGGTTTCTGTAAATTGGCTTGAGAGTCTGGTTTCGACCGGCTCGATATGTAAAGTGTCATGAGATAACTTTTATTATGATTTGGCGCTATATAAATAAAATTTGAAGTTCTATTTGTCGGAGGTCTGAAAATTGTAGATCCAGTTCTGGAGGCGGTGATACCAAATGAGGAACACTGATGATGAGAGGCCAGCATTCTTAAATCAGGCGATGGATGGATGGATGGATGGATAGATAACTTTTATTTCAAACATGTTTAACATTCACAGTACTTTGAGCACTTTTACATTTTCTTTTCTTTCAGTGTTTGAAAAGCAGCAGGCAGAAGAATAAGTAAACTTCTATGTTTCTATCCCCTTCCCATTACACACAACTCGAATGAATTTGTTTAGATAAAGAACAGAACAGCACAAAAACAATACAGCTATCATCCTGGAGAATACTACTTTTCCTCATCATCATCTTCATATTTGTTAAAAAATTTTATTCTAAACTTTACTTCAAACAGATTTATGTTTTTCCTTCACTTTAATTCATGTGTTCGACTGTTCCATAACTGTCCCAGGTGTGCTTAATCCTACTATATAATACACGTTATATGTGTCCCATCGATTGCCGCCAAACTCGCCAAATGAATAGAAACATTACCTGACTATCTACTAGGCACAATTTTATGTCCGTATTCAAATGTTGTGAGGTATGCTGGGTGATTTTAGCCTCTCTCTACTTTGAATTCTTCATCCCTGCCGCCATACTCCGTTTTCGGAAGTGGTTATGCTGCCGTTCATGAAATTTCTACTGCGAGCAGACGATGCTACATGTGAAGGCTGCAGTTCACTACCGCTGTATGAGTTTAATCATGCATGACAGGCCAAACAAATGCATACTCTTCCCTTCATGCCTCACATGTTGGCTCAAATTATTACCTGCACAATGCATGATTAAATGGTAGTTTACAAATGGATAGTGGTGGCAGACAAGTTCTACTTATCATGCTATTGTACATGAGATTTTCATAACCTGGTTGCCAACACCTTTACCGTTGTAAACAAGCCAATCTCTGCTGATATTTTGTCCCTTTTCTGCTTGCCATGCGATGCTGACACTTGAGTAAGCAATGTATGTTTATTCATCAACAGACATAGACAGATCAAGTGCCAACTGATATTTGCTGGTGGACTCTCACTTAAAATCTATCATTACCTCCGCCAAGGAGGTTATGTTTTTGCCAGGGTTTGTTTGTCTGTCCGTTAGTGTGCAACATAACTCAAAAAGTTATGGACAGATTTTGATGAAATTTTCAGGGTTTGTTGGAAATGGGATAAGGAAGAAATGATTAACTTTTGGGGGTGATCCAGAAGAAATCCTGGATTCTGGATCACTTTGAAATTTTCGTTAACATTCTGGTAAATGGGGCCAAAATTTTTGTGTCCCAATATCTTGCTTAATTATTGACCAAAACTCATGAAATTTAACTCAGGAATTGACAATGGGGTCCTCTATCACATTTCAAAGGCTGATCCGGATCTGATCCAGAAAGCGGATTTTATCTCAATTTATATTAAAAATGGGGGTGCCCTTACTTTTTGGCCTACTGTGCCTTTAATATTAAAGGTAGAAATTTCTGACAAGCGCCATCGTGTAGCTCAGTCAGTTCCACATCGGGAGTATGCCACCGGATTTCATGTAGCTTTAATACTTAAGGAGCTAGATCCAGAAGAAAACCGCCATTACGAGAAATGTGATTTTCGTGAATAACTACTGAACTAATAAGGGTATAATTATGAATCCAGTTGCTAATGGTATGTTTTCATGGTCAAGGAATCTTAAAATATAGGTACAATAAATATGGGACTAATATTTATGGTGGAAATCACAATATGGGGGAATTGTGCAAATCTCATGCAATTTGACTCAGGGATTTACAATGGGGTGTTCTATCAAATGCCAAAGACTGATCCGGATCTTTCAAAAAGTTATGGACAGATTTGGATGAAAATTTCAGGAAATATTGATACTGGCACAAGGAACAAATGATTAAATTTTGGTGGTGATCGGGGTGGGGGGCACTGATCTGCCTTGACGGAGGTCTGCGCTCTCAGAGTGCTTTTCTAGTTTACAATATATTGGCACTTTTCACACACAATGGCACCACGGGTACAATGCTGCTAGTTAGACATATATGACATATATGTATATAATACCTTTAGCAGCTTAACTCGTCCTGTCCTATTTTAATTTCCTCACCATCTGCAGGACCGCGTTGCTTATTTTCTAGCTCTGAATGCGTTCTCTTATACAACGCTGCTGAATGCCAACAGACTCAAACTGATGAGGAAGTGTTGGTTCTGTTCTGGGAATTGAACCCGAGACTCTGGAGGATGTATGTGAGAGGAGGAGGATGGTGAAGAATCTTCTCGGCATCACGCACAGTTCCTCTCAGAGGAGATCTTCACTCCCTGTAGCTGTTGGATTCTGCAGCTCCTTTTTCAGTATGAACCACACCTGGATCTGTTCTGTGCAAGTGACAAATGGTTTTCTGAGTTTAGTTTTTATGTCTAATTATTCCTCTTGTTGTATGTTCTTGCACTGACCATGGTATGGGACAGTTTCAAGCTGGATTCTCGTTCCTCTTATCGTTTTTTTTTGAAAGGGAAATAATTATGTTGCCTTGACATGACTGCCTATAATTTGTGTTGTTCATAATTCATGTCTCCATGTTACCACAAACTGAGTGAAATCTGGTTCTCGGCGGAACATGAATTTTGCATGAGTTCTTTAAGTTGGGGGTCAGAAATTTCAAGTCTTGATTTGTATATAAGCGTTGATTCCTGACCCATTAATTTCTTCTATTAAAATGACTGCATCGGAGTTAATCTTTTACCTATGAGTTTTTATAATTAAAGACTGAATTAACCACGTACTTCATGTTGAGGAGTCATTACGTCATCTATTTCATGTTATCGCTGTTGTGTGACCCCCCCATCACCATTTTTTTCACATGTTGTTAAAGGAATTTTTCCTTAATAAACTCTTAAACTAAAATTAATGACAACTAATGGTGAAAAATCACCTTTGTCAAGCCAGTTAAAATAAAATAATCGCTCATCATGACAACAACAGGTCACCCCGTCCTTGGGTTTTTATGGTTTACCTTTTCAATAATCTAAAATGCTCACATGCTGCAGATATTGCAACGAGAATATTCTTTGTCTTCATATATTTATATTTGAGCATTTAATGTCTAAAGTGCATTTAATGTCTAAAGTTTTGTAAAAAATGTTTCCTTGTGTGTGTAAGGCTGTGCTGTATTTTAAAATCTCCAAACCAATCTCTAAGTATCAATAATAATATATAAATACTGTTAACTCCAAACTTTTCTCTGTTTTAGTGCGAAAAAAGGACATTTACATTACGAAAAGGTTTACATCTACAAAGTATCTTTTCAAAAGATGTGAATAACATGAACAAGCTGAAAAAATAAGTGTAATTTTAACAATATTCTGCCTCAGTTTATCATTTACACATGTACATTATAACTTACAGATCACAGTGGATCTACAAATACACAAAACATTTAATAACAGGTGGAATATTGTTAAATTTGAGAAAAAAAAACAAAACAAACAAACTCTTCAGACATTTCAGGTTGTTCATATTTGTTCAGTTTATTCACATTTTTTGCGAAATTATACTTTGTTTTAGTGTAAATACATGAAAATATTTACATTTACAAAGAGAAAAATTTTGAGTTGTCATTATTTATATGTTATTATGAAAGTATTTTACTGGTCCTGCTCACTTGAGATTGAATTGGTCTGAATGTGGAACCTGAACTAAAATGATTGTTAATATCTTAGTGTAATTTTTGCATTTCACAAATTCATCTCAAGGGCCAGACTGGACCCTTTGGCGGGCCGGATTTGGTCCCCGGGCCACATGTTTGACACCTGTGCTTTAAATGAATGAATGTAAAGCATAAAGCTCAATGTTCACACCCATCTGTATTATTGTATCAAGTTTTCTTTTTCAAACTAAAACAGCCACTTATTTTGACATTCAATCAAAATAACACTGTCTTATAATGTTCACATGGTGCTTCCGCTGATAGTTTACATTATAGTTCTGTTAGCTCTGTTCATAGAAAACAGGCACATTAAAACCACAGATCACCTCCATTTTCTGTATGGTTTGTGTTGTCAATAGCTGCACTAAAGAGCTGTTTAGAATTGTCCAAACAAAATCAGAACCATCACAGTTAAATCTGAATCGTGGATCAACAAACAGTGAAAAGATAATAACACCACATGAGAACTTCTTACCTTCATAAGCCTCATAATCAAACTCACTTGCGTAGAAGAAGAACTGTGATTTTAGCATCAAACTCCATTCTTTTCATTTTGTGCTGTGTCCAGTGGGGAAAACAACAACATTGATTGTAGTTTTTATCACTTTCGTCACTTTCTTTGACTCAACTCTTGAAAAGTTGCTCCTTAGTTCCATCTGGTCAAGGTGAAGTTTATTTTTATAGCACATTTAAAACAACGGAAAGTGCCCAAAGTGCTGTACAAAGTTGTAGATACAAATGCGAGATATACTAAAACTAGTTACACAAGAATAAACACAAGATATATTAAAACTGATTAAAAAAAAAACAAAAACACAGTAATAGGAAAAATAGCATCTAAAACACAAACAGAAGATAAAACAAACAAATGGTGCCAGGCACAACAAACCCCGCCCCTCACACGTATTGTAGCTTATTTTGGCATCAGTCCGGCTGATGTCATCATGTCTATGCATGTGCTGATGACAGCATATCAGTTGCCTCTATATATGTGCCAAGTTTGAAGTAAATTGAAACAAAATTGATGTTTTTATAGACATTTGAAATTTCGCCCATTGTAAGTAAATGGGAGAAAAAACAGATTAAAAAAATTCTGAAAAAATTTGAACTTTGACCTACTTTTCCCAAAATGTAATGACATCTATTCTTGGTCATTGGTAATCTATAAACCCAATTTGGTATAAATTCAACCAGTAGTTTTACTGCTACACAGATTTGAAATTTCGCCCATTATAAGTAAATGGAAAAAAAAACCCCAAGATGTTAAAAATTCATAAAAAATTTGAACTTTGACCTACTTTTCCCAAAATGTAATCACATATATTCTGGGTCACCACTGGCAATCTATAAGCCCAGCCTGGTATGAATTCAACCAAAAGTTCTGCCGCTACAGACATTTGAAATTTCGCCCATTATAAGTAAATGGGAGGGAAAAAAAAAAAAAAAAAAGATGTAAAAAAATTCATTAAAAATTTTAACTTTGACTTACATCTCCCAAAATTTAATGACATCTATTCTGCATCCCTGGTAATCTATAAACACAATTTGGTATGAATTCAACCAATAGTTTTACTGCTGTATTCATTTGAAATTTGGCCCATTATAATTAAATGGAAAAAAAAAAAAGATTTTAAAAAATTCGTAACAAATTTGAACTTTGACCTACTGTTCCCAAAATGTAATCAGATCTATTCTGGGTACTGGCAATCTATAACCTAATTTGGTTTGAATTCAACCAATAGTTTTACTGCTATAGACATTTGAAATTTAGGCCATTATAAGTAAATGGAAAAAAAAAAAAGATTCTAAAAATTCATAAAAAATTTGAACTTTGACCTGCTGTTCCCAAAATGTAATCACATCTATTCTGGGTCACTGGCAATCTATAAACCCAATTTGGTATGAAATCAACCAATAGTTTTGCTGCTAGAGTGTTAAGAAACAAACCTAAACCAAAAACAGTACCCCTTGCCTCCCCCTTTGGGGGTGGGGTAATAAAAGTCTTATGGGTTAAATTTATGTTAAATCTTGTATTTGGTGACTTTCTGATGCTTTGGTTAAAAGCCCTGTGGTGTTAGTTTTCCTCACCGTGGGAGACTGGCAGAGCGACTCACTACTCCCTCTAGTGGTCACATAAATCATCCTGCCCATTGGGATAAATAGACGGAATGCACATACGTCACTTCCCCCCTGGGCCACGCCCCTCTAAGTCAGACTGAGTGGCAAAAACAAACTGGCTCAACATGGCGGAGTATAGCAGTAACTACAGTGAGACCGGGAAAAATGTGGAATATAACATGAAATTAAAGACAGTGGGACTGGACATGGATTCATACAAGCTACCAAACAACAAGTGGTCTACGAACATTGATATGTGGACGGAAATCACGTATCCTGACATTTATATGAACCTGATTTCAACACCGGGAAAATACCCACTGCAAAGGCTGAAAGCATACAAAAGCCAAAGAGTTGTTGACATCCTGGTCATCGTTAATTAGAGGATTAAAGCTGGTGAGTGCTTTCAATTCAACATACTATTGTTTTTGAGGTTTTCTGTTAGTGCAGACGTATTTTCTTGGCGGTGATTGCCAAGGTAAAGGCCCAACAGTAGTGCTCACAGTTCACTACTGATGTACTGTAGTTTAACCCTTAGTATTGACCCAAGTGAGTGGATGATCTACTGGTACTGTGGATATTTAAGTAGAGTTAACGTCAAATACTTGATACAACACAGCTACAACAGCTTTGTGCTAGAGTACCCCCTTATTTGGAAAACTAGGTTAGCCTCAGTTTAAGCTAGTTTACAAATCATGTAGAGCACAAGGTTCAGAATCACACAATTGAAGACAAAAATGTTTCAGTTATGAAATATAAAACTAAATGACAGATGCTAACATTAAGAGCTTTACTAAGAAGTAATGTTAGCCAAAACCATATGTAATTTAAGGTATGATTTTACACAAGAATACAGCATAAATTAACGTTACCTGACACAAAATGGCAACCACAAATCCAGGTTTCGTTGCCTGGATTCCAGTTATTTCTATGAATTGCAGCGATCCATCTGCTTCTTCTGTCTTTGGCTTTAGGTAGCTGGTAAAACGATAGCTCCGAGTGCTTTTTAAACCTATTTGTGCAATCAATGACACAACAGCTCTTCCCCATTTTTTAGATTGTTCTAAAGTTTTCGCAGTATTCAAGCCAAAGCCGCTGCTCATCTCCCTCTTTCTGCCACTCAGTGGACGTACACTACCAGGCAAAAGTTTGGACTCACCTGGTTTTTCTTTATTTTTATGACTATTTCTGTTGTAAATTCTCACTGAAGGCATCAAAACTATGAATGAACACATATGGAATTATGTAGTTAAAAAAGATGTGACAAAACTCAAAGCATGTTTTATATTTTAGATTCTTCAAAATAGCCACATTTTGCTTTTATTACTGCTTTGTGCATTCTTGGCATTCTCTTGATGCGCTTCATGAGGTAATCATCTGAAATGTTTTCCAAAAGTCTGGAAGGAGTTCCAAATGATGCTGAGCACTTGTTGGCCATCTGTGGTCCATCTCATGTCATTTAAATAAGAAGGTGAGTCCAAACTTTTGCCTGGTAGTGTAACCGTGGTGACTTCCGCTAGCGGTGATGTCACATGCATACCCTCTATAGATTCAGCTCAGTACATTAAGATGGTAAGAACGATAATTTTAGGTCTTTTTTTTTTTTTTTTTAATATTCGAAGATAGAGGTACTACATATAGCCCCATTCTTTAACCCTTTCATGCACGAATTATGAGAACCTTAATCAATTTTTTTTTTCCTAAGTGTTTTTATTCCTCTTTAGGCATGAAAAAAAAAAAACAATGTGATTGAATTTTTTTTTAAATCAACCTGTTTTTCATGGAGTTACAAAAATGTCCACTCAGCTACACCATGAATTTTATTCTTGAAGCAAAGAAACATGTATTTAAAACCCAATATCATAAAGTGATATGAAAACAGTGAAATGAAACCATGTTTAATGCAGCTAATCTGATGTTTTCTCACATTTTAACATATTCTAATACTAGTTATTACTCACTTCATGGAGATAATATGCAAAAAATAAATATTAACAATTGATTTCCACTCAAGAACCAACCAAGAACAGCAAAGTTACAATAATGGTATGAATTGCAGTTTATGAGATGATGCATAAGTGTCCACTGTGTTGGTTGATATGGAACTACAGATGCCCTCACAGTCACACCTTTACACCTGTCTGACCACTATTTCATTCAGTTCAGTGTGTCTCTCCCTGAAAAACACTCTGCTCCCTCCCCCATGGTCTCTTTCCGCCGCAACCTCCGCAATTTGTCCCCCACCCACTTCTCCACTGTCGTAGCCTCCGCTCTCCCTCCCCCCAGCACTTTTTCCTCCTTAGAGGTTAACAATGCCACTGAGTCTCTGTGCTCTACACTTAGCTCCTGTCTGGATAATCTGTGCCCTCTATCTACTAGACCCGCTCGATCCTCCCAGTCCCACCCATGGCTCAATGATAACCTCCGGTCGCTGCGTACCAACCTCAGAGCCGCAGAGAGAAAATGGCACAAAACAAAAAGCTCTTCTGACCTGATCACATTCCAGTCACTATTGGTATCCTTCTCATCCAGTGTCACTGCTGCGAAGAAGGCTTACTATAATAACAAAATTCATTCTGCCACCGACACCAAGAAACTATTCTCAACCTTTAAAACACTACTCAACCCTCCACCTCCACCGCCCACTACTAATCTGACAGCAGACAATTTTGCTTCATTTTTCACAAATAAAGTGTCTACTATCAGCAGTCAGTTCACTGATCCACCCATAGACTGCACGCCTCCTTCTTCAACATCATCATCATCACACACTGCTTCCTCTCCCCTGACTATGGCTACTACTAACTCAACTGATAAAAGCCCAACTGCGTCATTCCCCTCATTTACTCCCCTCACAGAGAACGAGGTGTCTAAACTCCTTTCCTCTAGCCGTCCTACAACATGCCTGTTGGACCCTATTCCATCCAACCTCTTACAGTCTGTTGCCCCTACTATCACAGCACCAATCACACATGTGATTAATGCTTCACTGACTTCAGGAACATTTCCTACAGTATTTAAACAAGCGCAGGTAACACCACTACTCAAAAAACCTTCCCTCACCCCCACTCAAGTGGAGAATTATCGACCAGTCTCACTCCTCCCATACCTTTCTAAGATCATCGAAAGGGCTGTTTTCAAACAGGTCACAGAATTCCTCTCCCAAAATAACCTCCTGGACATCAACCAATCTGGCTTCAAAATCGGCCACTCCACTGAAACGGCTCTGTTGTCTGTGACAGAAGCCTTGAAAGAGGCTAGAGCAGCAGCCAAGTCTTCAGTACTCATTCTACTGGACTTATCAGCAGCATTTGACACTGTCAATCATGATATCCTGTTATCCATACTCTGGAACATGGGCATCACAGGCCACGCACACTCCTGGTTTCAATCTTACCTTACTGGTCGGTCCTTCAGTGTGTCCTGGCTAGGGCACACATCAGCAGTTCACCGCCTCACCACGGGGGTCCCCCAAGGCTCTGTGTTGGGCCCCCTCCTTTTTGCCATATACACCACCTCACTCGGTCAGATCATCCACTCACACGGCTTCTCATATCATTGCTATGCTGATGATACCCAGCTCTATCTGTCATTCCTACCTGATGACTCCACAGTCTCAGTGCGGATCTCAGATTGTCTCTCTGACATATCTGCATGGATGAAAGCCCATCACCTTCAGCTGAACCTGTCCAAAACTGAACTGCTGGTCTTCCCAGCTAAGCCAACCATACAGCTGGACATCTCCATCACTATTGACTCCATACCTCTGGCTCCTACCAGTGTAGTACGTAACTTGGGAGTCATGATTGATAATCAGTTGACCTTCACGGATCACGTTGCCTCTGTCACCCGATCATGCCGTTTCACTCTGTTCAACCTAAGAAAGATCAGGCCATAACTAACCGAACAGGCCACCCAGCTCCTGGTGCAGACTATGGTTATCTCCCGTCTTGACTACTGCAATGCTCTTCTAACGGGCCTCCCAGCTTGTGTTGTCAAACCACTACAGATGGTCCAGAATGCAGCAGCGCGTCTGGTCTTCAATCAGCCTAAAAGGGCACATGTCACCCCCTTACTCATTGAGTTACACTGGCTACCCATAGCTGCCCGCATCAAATTCAAATCTTTAATCCTAGCCTACAAAATTCTCCGTGGGTCTGCTCCTGTCTACTTAGGTGCACTAATAAAAGCTTATGTCGCCCCACGACCACTCCGCTCGTCTGGGGAACGTAGTCTGGTGGTCCCCAGACCTTGTACAAGACAATCCAGGCTCTTTTCATGGGTCGTTCCACGTTGGTGGAACGCTCTACCAAGTGCTACAAGAACAGAGTCATCCCTGCCTATCTTCAAGAAGCTCCTGAAGACCCAGCTCTTCCGAGAGCACCTCCTGTCCTAGCACTTTCAAACATTCCATTTTAAATATTCTAATAAGGTTTTTCCCAGGACAACCACAGATTCTTTCACGATTATCTCTGGACCTGCTGCGGTGGTCCGGCCTCTTCCCTGCCCTCATCATCACCACTCACTTATCCTCAACCGCCTCCATGTGTCTCCCCCTACTCCCCCCTTCTCCCCCTCTCCCCCAGTCCCTATCTCTATCGCTCTCTCTTTTTCCCCTTCTCTACTCTCTCTCTTTAACCCCAACTGGTCAAGGCAGACGGCCATTCTCCAGGAGTCTGGGTCTGCTCGAGGTTTCTGCCTGTTAAAGGGAAGTTTTTCCTCGCCACTGTCACCAGTCACAAGTGTTTGCTCCTGGAGGATTCTGTTGGGTTTCTGTAAATTGGCTTAGAGTCTGGTTTTGACCAACTCTATATATAAAATGTCAAGAGATAACTTTCTTGTGATCTGGCGCTATATAAATAAAATTTGATTGATTGAGTGATTTAATTGGTTTTCCCCTGTAAGTCACTTTGGAAAAAAGCGTCTGCCAAATGCGTAAACATAAACATAAACATAAACTAAAACAACAAAACCCATGAATATACAAGATTAAAGCTGTAGAGTAACTGTCCACTGTAGTGACCACTATGCATGAAAGGGTTAATGCCATCTTCCTTGTTTATGTAAAATTGTGTTGAAATCTGATTTAAAAAAAAAACTGTACATAAGGACAACAAAGTTTTCATCGAAATTTCACTCTAGTTCTGCCACTCCTTTACAATCAATGCTAGCTGTGTGACCATAAATGACTCATGGCAATAATTTGGAGCAGCAGTTGAGTAATATCCTGTGGTATTCCATCTCCGGGATAAATGAACTCACTTGGGCTGAAGACACGAGGAACAACCAACTTTGTGAAACAATTTCCTGCTCTCTTTATTTAGTCGGCGTATTCAGCACAAGTATGAAGGTTTAGTCTCTGCTGGAGGTTCAGCATCTGAGCCGCCCATGAGGACAGTTTGATTTATATTTTATATTTTATATTTCATATTTCATATTCATGAGTGGTGTGCTGTGACATCTTGTCCATCACACACAGCGCATCAGAATACCTGCATTATATTCTTAATATTTGTCTATAGGTACGATAGCATGAATATTAATGTATAATCAGCATAGGAATATGAGGTGAAACTATGCCTGTGTTTTAGTTTCATGAAATAACAACATGCACGGTCACTTATTTTGGTGGTATAATCTGTGAAAGCTGTGTATGAAAAGTCCAAAACACATGCGGTTCATTGGCTGATTTCCCTTTAAATCGTGCCGGTGTTAAATGGCCTGTGTCAGGAGTATAAAGTATTATGTGCATTTTGTTTGTGTTCATGTGGAACGGTTGGTTGTTTATCTCAACAGGAGATGTGATTTGAGTGTGAATTAATGAAAACAAAAAAGTGACTAATGAAGCAAATATTCTGACCTCTGCTGAGAAGGGTCTGTGTTTGTACGGATGAATAAATAAATGATCGGTGCAGGGCTATTGTCACTTGAAATCAGTCCAACACATTTCATGGCACGCTACTGGAAACCAGAGCGCTGATGTTTAGAATGATGTTGAAAAGTTTACAGTGTTTTTGTGGATGTTTGGACACCTACTGTGATGGTTGGAGCTCTGTCTTGGAAAGCATGAACAGCAGCAGTCATTTATATTTACAGTGTGTGTGTGTTTTTTGTTTTTTTTTTATTCACAAATGTTTTCTCTTGTTTATTTTTGCTTTATTTTTCCTCATTTGTTCGTTGTATTGATTATGTTCTGATTTTTTGTTCCTTTTGCTAGTCGTTTACTTCATGTTCTTTTACTTTTTGTTAATTTGGTTGATTTTTGGTTCATTTTTATTCATTTCGTTGATAACTTGATTCATTTTTTGTCCATTTTGCTGATTTTTATGTCAATTTTTATCTGGTTTGTTGATGGTTTGGTACATGTTTTATTCATTTCTTAAGTATTTGACACATTTCTGATTTAGTTTTTGTTTATTTATCAATTTTTTATTTTTATTTTTTGTATATTTATTATTGGTTATTATATCCACTGTGTAGAACTATTTGGTTAATTTTTCTTCATTTGGGTAGTTATTGATGTATTTCTAATTGTTTTATTAATTATTTGTTAAATTCTTTATTTTGGGTAATTTATCATTAGGTTTAATGTATTTTGTTGATTTTTTTTTGTGAACAAGTTTTCATTTTTAATTTTTTTGTTCAATATTTGGTTAACTTTTGGATTTTTGGTTCATTTTTATTCATTTCGTTGATAACTTGATTCATTTTTTTGTCCATTTTGCTGATATTTATGTACATTTTTATTTGGTTTGTTGATGTTTTGGTACATGTTTTATTCATTTCTTAAGTATATGAACTCCTTTCTAATTTAGTTTTTGTTTATCTATTGTCATTTTTTTTTTTTGTATATTTATTATTGGTTATTATATCCACTGTGTAGAACTATTTGGTTATTTTTCTTCATTTGGGTAATTATTGATATATTTATAGTTGTTTTATTAATAATTTGTTAATTAATTTTTTGGGTTAATTTATCATTAGGTTTAACTTATTTTGTCGATTTTTTTTTTTTTTTTTTTTTTTTTTTTTTTTTTTTTTTTTTTTTTTTTTTTTTTACTTTGTGAACAAATTTTCATTTTTACAATTTTTTTTTTCATTATTTGGTTAAATTTTGTTAATTTTGTTCCTTTTGATGATAATTTAGCACTTTTTTTCCCTTATTTTTTGGTTAACACTGTTCATTTTGATTTAATAATAGGTGCAGTCTCAGTCCTTATTGAACTTTATAGTTGTTTTCATTATTGCATAGAAAACCCACAACTGTTCGTTTATGCCTGCAGCTTGTTTTATGTTTATCCAAATGATGTTTTGTGTGTCATGCACTGACACACTTCAAGAATTTGGCAAGTGTTTGACTAATTTTTTTACCCCTACCAAGGAGGTTATGCTTTTGCTGTCGTTGGTTTGTCTGTCTGTCCGTGTGCAACATAACTCAAAAAGTTATGGATGGATTTGGATGAAAATTTCAGAAAATGTTGATACTGGCACAAGGAACAAATGAAGAAATTTTGGCGGTGATCGTGGAGGGGGGCAACTGATCTGCCTTGGTGGAGGTCTGCGCTCTCCGAGTGCTTTTCTAGTTTTTAAATATTGAAAGTAGAAATATGACTTATTACACCTTTAATTAGTAAAGGTGCTGCGATGTGATGGGATGTGATCATGTGTTTATGGCATATACGCACCTTATCAAAATTTTAAGACCAGTTGAAAAATTGCAAGAATTTTCATTTTGTGCTGTTGTTAAGAAGGTTCTAAGTAGAGTTTCAAAATGCAAAACGAAGAAATAGGAGTGAGACAACATAAAAATCTGAGTAAGCAATTTCTTGAAAACAACAATTAAACTGAAATAGGCTGTTCATTAGTTTAAGACCACAGCCTTTAAAAGCCAAAATCTGCACAAAAATGTGGATTCAATGTTATTTTCTGTCAGATATTCACACTGTCATGACCTCCTGATGGCAGAAGTGAAAAAAAAAAAAAAAAGGGGGGGGGGGACTGATCTGCCTTGGCGGAGGTCTGCGCTCTCCGAGTGCTTTTCTAGTTTCCTTTTTGTTTACGGTGTATAGGTTTTGGAGTAGAGTTTTTCATAAACTAGCCAATAGTTTCAAAGGCAATACCTCAGAGAAAAGCTGGTAAATCAGTCATGCGTAAGCTACTTTATCCTCACATTAACATTTCAACAACTCCAAAGTGATTTTAAAATATGCCTCCAGATTTCGGGGGCTATCTGAAAGATTCTATCCATATTTGGTGCAGCTTAAGTAAAAACCACTTGATAGATATAATTACAGGAAAATTGTCTCTCAAGCCGAGCCCAGCCGCTCCTACCAGCCTCTCTGGTTGCTCTTAAGGCTGTATCCATCTATCACATTAACGGTAACTGACAATCACTGTCAGTGTAGCAGCTTAACAGTCCTCGTGAGATTTGTGGGTCTGGTATTTCAGCTTTATGAGAGAACAGTCCACATTCGCTCAGAAGAATGGATCATTATGAAGTGAGCTCCATCTCAAAGTCATGGGAATAACGCGTTTCAATTCTGATAGAGGGTGGATTTTCTTTTTAATGAAAGGATCTTGTCAAAGTAATTGTCCTGCTTTATTTCCTCTCTGTTGCAATGACATGCCCCGTAGTTCATTAGTTGAGTACAAAGACTTCAAACTTGACAAACAGGTTTTTTTTTTCTTTTTTTTCCCAGTTTTCAAATGGGAACTGCAATGCAATAATGAGGCTTTGAATTAAGTCAACTGGCACTGATGCAATAGGTCAAAAATAAAAGCAATGTCAAAAGTAAAACAGTGGGTTTAGAGTTAAAAACCACGCCTCGTTATAACACACAATGTCATATATCAGACATTGCTGCTTTTACATTTTATAGCAGGAGTTAAACGCATAATCTGGAATAAGCATGGCAACGCAATAAATGATTATGTTGCCGGTACTAAAAATACAACCCAGGATCATGTGACTGTTTAACACACAGAAAGGGCATCGATTGAAGTTGGGACTGAAACAAGCCCATGAGAGTAGATCCGAATGAAGTGAGTTAATCAAAGGAGCAAGTTGCAGACAGAACATCTATATTATTGATGTTCCATAAATAAGAGGCATACATTTTACCTTTTGACAGGCTTCCTAGTTACTGAACCATTTCAGATCGGGACATTATTACAGTGGGCCTAAATATAATGCTGGTTCTTTTTAATGACCGGACTGTAATACCGACACTTTTCATGTTCAGCTCGATTCTCCTAAAGGTAGGCATGAGGCTGGTAATATCTGGCTGAAATTCAACACTTAACCATTAGGGATCTGAGCCTATTTTAGCTGTTTTTGAGTACTTTTGATTTTGCCTTTATATACTATATAAAGAAATGTTTACTTTACCCATATGTGGTATCTTTTTGTTTTCAGTACAACTTCATCTATCTCATCTGCCTATTATTTTTTCACTTTAACCTACTATATCAACACAAAAGGACAAAAAACACACACACACAAAAAAATCCCATTTGAAAAATGTATATAATTTATTGCATAAATAACACAAAGATGCTTAACGAACCAACACTTTAATTATTATGGCTAAATAATTTATACACAGATGCAGATTTATGAAACCCCCCCCCACTGTTCTTAATTTACATAAATGAAATATCAAACTTCAAAAAAACATTGAAACATATTAAAACCAAACAAGCCTTGATTGTGTATGAAAATTTAAATGTACTGTTTTCTGATTAGACCTCTGACTTTATTACCTCCGCCAAGGAGGTTATGTTTTTGCCAGGGTTTGTTTGTCTGCCTGTTTGTCTGTCCGTTAGTGTGCAACATAACTCAAAAAGTTATGGACAGATTTTGATGAAATTTTCAGGGTTTGTTGAAAATGGGATAAGGAAGAAATGATTTAATTTTGGTGGTGATCGGGGGTGGGGGGGCCCACGGGGGGGCCCATTTCCAACAAACCCTGAAAATTTCATCAAAATCTGTCCATAACTTTTTGAGTTATGTTGCACACTAACGGACAGACAAACAGACAGACAAACAAACAAACAAACAAACAAACAAACAAACCCTGGCAAAAACATAACCTCCTTGGCGTGGGGGGGCCCCACAGGGGGGGCCACTGATCAGCCTTGGTGGAGGTCTGCCCTCTCCGAGTGCTTCTAGTTTATTTTATTTTTATTTTTTGATATGTACAATATTGTAGTGTATTGAACTATACTGTTTTGCAATATATTGCACTGTCTTGCTCCATACTGCACTAATTACACTGTATTGTTTTGTTTTGTATTGCACAGATCTCTGTTATTACCTCCGCCAAGGAGGTTATGTTTTTGCCAGGGTTTGTTTGTCTGTCTGTTTGTCTGTCCGTTAGTGTGCAACATAACTCAAAAAGTTATGGACAGATTTTGATTAAATTTTCAGGGTTTGTTGGAAATGGGATAAGGAAGAAATTATTAAATTTTGGTGGTGATCGGGGGTGGGGGGGCCCACGGGGGGGGCGCAGACCAGAAAATTTCATCAAAATCTGTCCATAACTTTTTGAGTTATGTTGCACACTAACGGACAGACAGACAGACAAACAAACCCTGGCAAAAACATAACCTCCTTGGCGTGGGGGGGCCCACGGTGGGGGGCCACTGATCAGCCTTGGCGGAGGTCTGCGCTCTCCGAGTGCTTCTAGTTTATTATATGTGGACTGCGGATGAAAATTAGCATTGGTGCTAACTCTGGCATATTTACATGTTTATACTGAACTGGAATGTATGAATTTGTTCATTAATGTGCACTGTCCCGTCTAAATAAAGATACATATAAATTTTAATTTATTTTATTTTATTTTTATAATTTTTTTTTTTATTTTTTTTTTACAAATATTATTCAGGTAAGTTTGATGTTGTTGCTCAGTCTGAAAAAAGAAAAAAAAAAATTTTCAATGGAACTCGTTTGAATGTATGACCAGATTTTGATTAATAAAGTGAAAAAAAAAAAAAGATGCTTGACGAACCTTTTCAATGACTTTAAAAGGGAATATTGGTTCCAGATATTAGGTATATAACATCAAAATTGTAATAAATTAAAACTATACTCAAATATTTGACATAAATGCATATCTTTATATAGACGTTTTCTCCAGTTTTCTCACCCCCACCTCCACCCCAGGCCCTCCCAGTTTCCGCACCCGGTTCAGGTGGGGGTCATTCTCACCTTTACCTTTAATTCTAATGCAGTCTGTGAATTAGAATCCGCATGTTTGGCCAGTTTTTTCCATTTTTATAAAGGACAAAAAATGACGTAGGTATGGTCAGAAATATAACGCTTGCTTTATATTGCTATAATAACGCTATATTGCTTGTTTGCTCCAGTTTTAAAACATCATATCACCGGTTGTATTTGCTCTATCAACATCAAATAAAAAAGTGGGAGAGTGTTTCACGTTTGCACTTTCGAATGCAATTCTCCCTAGTGGTCTACATAACCGACTTCTGATGCTAGGACGTGTTGAAAATGTCATGTGATTGAGTCACAGAGCCGTAACTGTGGACCCCTAAGGGTTAAGCAATAGTGTTTAAGTGTTTTGCAGCCAGTTATTGTAAATACTTGTATTATTAGTATCTCCTTCCCACATATCAACCCAGTTGCCAGAATACAGTGTTGCCACTGTTTGTGAAAAACCACAGATACATATAATATTGAAATAATTCGAAGGTTGCACTGCTTTTTTGGTTTTCCTCAGGAGGTGGTTTGGGTGGATGGTGGATATACAACATCCAGTACTTTTGCCACTAAAGAGTGGAGTCCACAACCTGACTCCTGTAGGTGTTTATGGTGGTTCAGTTTAAAAATTACTAAATAAAGTGAGTCATTTTTTTTATGTCATCTTTGTGGGTTTGTACTGTATCCAAGCAAGCCTCGAAGCCTTCTCTAACTGTAACACAGAGCCACAGCTTGTGAACAGGTAACGTACGCCCCTCCTCAGGGCCCCTGAAGGCTGTCAAACTTCACTCAGCAGTGCCTCAAAAGCCCTGTTCAGATCTTACATTAACATGTGTCTTTAAATATCGATGTCAAGTTGACAGCTCTAACTGCGTTGGAATCTCACTTCCCCACTTTATATGCAAATAAACAAGCTCATATAGAGTCTACAACATGGCATACACTTCCATTTGAAGTTGCACAGGCTGGATTTGTAATGTTTTTTTGTTTTTTTTTTGGGGCTAATTTAATCCACCGCTGTTTGAAAGCAACCAGTGGCAGTTTTACAAAGGAATGTTTCTTGTCTGATGTGACCAACATACCTTAAACATCAAAAAATGGCATGTTTGACCATTCTATTTGTCCAGTTGGTTCTCTTAATTATCCTCCTGACACCCAGGAAAGTAAATGTTTTGGCTTTTTTACATGAAATAATTGTCTTGATTGGAAAAAGCATAATGCAACAGTATTTCAGATACATTTTTTTTTTTTTTTTTTCATGAAATGCCCTTTGAGATGGACAGGTTTTTTTTCTAAGTAAAGCTGTGAAACTCTCGTCCCCTACAGAGGACAAAAATGCATTGCTGGGTCACAGGAAGATGGACTTTTTGGATATTTTTCTCATACCCTGATTTTGAAGGTTAAACAAGACCTCTTAAAGGAGCAATATGTAATATTTATTATTAAAATATTGTATTAAAACTTACCTAAAACTGTCATTAGACTGTAGAAAAGTAATTGCAAAAGAGTAAAGACTAAGAGTTGATATTATATCAAAGATGTCAGTGATTTTTTTTCTTTTAATGTGGCAGAGAAATACACTCATTTCATTCATAAGCAGCAAAGTCTTAATGCAAATATGATCTTTAGGGTAGGTATTGACATCACAGTCTTTCCAAAAACTGGTAATTTGTGGTTTAACAGAGTTGAACTAATAGAACTATAATGTAAACTATCAGCGGTGCATGTGAAGACAGAATTCTTATCTTGATCAACAGTCTGACAGTTTGTTTGAGGAAGGAAACGTGACAATACCATAATACAAATGTTTGTGAACAACAAGCTTTATACTTATTCGGTGAGTAGTGGCTTTTTCATTGGACATCTGTGCAAAACTTTACTGATATTTACTAAATGACGAAAAAACAGAAGTGCGTACTGTCGGTTTTTCCATTAAATCACAAATGAGATGATTTGTTCATTTATTATTGTGAGATGACACAAGAAGTAATTTCATAAACATTGTGACAAACTTAAATATCATGTTGATTTACAGATATATTCATTATTCTTATATATTACCCCTCTATGCCCTACTAAATTAAAAAATAATTCAGTTTCCTGTTGTGTCCACACATACTACGCCATGTTTCTTTTAAAACTCTTCTCCACTTGTTGTAACATTCGTCAACATCTGTTTTTTTTTTTTTTAATTTAAGTAATTCTAGTTATGGTAAAAGGTCTTTCCATTACAGTTTTGCATGATATACCAATTTTGCTATGCCTGAAAAACCACCTCTTGCCAGCGCAAATACCTTTTCATCAAAAAATGAGAATTTTGGAGAAATTGTCATTTTTCCATTAGTCAAATTTGTATGCCCAAGTTATATTCACGCAATTTGAGGGTCAATGGAAAAGCGACTAGTGATGCAGTCTGTGGATACAAAGTTTTGATTTATTGGTGGTTTTATTAGTCCTAAGTGTGTTCTGGTATGTGACTTCCCTCTGCTGTTGAGAGTTTGGAATATTAATGCTACATTATAACCAGTGGCGATTTCTCATAGACTGCAAGGGAAGCTCGGCTTCCCCTACAATTATGAAAATTAAATGGTTAAATATATTCGGTTGTGTTGACATTTCATTGACTACAAATGTGTTAGAACACGTTCATCTCACAGACGAGTTCGTTCAGAATCAGCTTTATCACAAATCATCAGACTCAATGTTGTTCACTTCTCATACATTCCCGTTGCGCTGTTTTCTCATTCGATCTCTGCTCAGTGCATTTGTCCGTAGACGCTCAGCGTCCATGCACTTCAATGGGACTGAGTGGAACAGTTTTTTTCATTGCCTCAAAACTGGACAGTAATTGGATAAATGCCACGATGTTGTCCCGCCCCTGGATGCTCGGCATCTCTGGGGGTGAATGGAGCTGTGGGCGGAGCTCGGCTGGGCTGGACGCCGGGCTTCCACGTGCTGATTGGAGGATCAGTTGAAAGGCTGAACCCCATTTGATTGACAGCTATTTTGAGATCTACTCCTTCACTGACACAGTTCAGTTTAATACTGTTGCGCATTCTGCTGTGAAATCGAGAGAGAAACCACTACGAAATTACTTGTTCATTTCTTGCACTGTAAATAAAACACACTCATTGTACTTCCTTGTTTCAATTTAACATAATTTCAACATTTTCTTGTTTAGTTGGTACAATTAGGTCACCGACCATTTTCTTAAAAAGGAACGGAGGGCCGAATTCATGTTAAATAACTTGACAATTTATTTATTTTTTTATGTAAGGCGACAATGAGCTTCCCCTGTCTGAAAGACGAGCAGCCACCACTGAATATAACCCCTTTAAAGTTGATATAACCAAAAGAATCATGTAGACTATAGTCAGTCCTTTACAACCAATGCAACCTAGAAACACCAGCAGGACTTTTGTTTTTTATGTGTTTGTGTTCCTCAAGGATAGAGCTGTGGGTGGTGATGCATCTTCAGCTGTCTGTTTAAGGAATGGTTTCAACTCTTTTCTGTTCATCAGATGTGACCAATTGCAAAGGGAATGAGGAAGCCAGAATCCTCTGGGGCCCACAGCCTCAATTTACGTTACATTGTTGAGAACTCGGCTAAAGCCCATTCAATCCCTCATTCAGGACGTGGAGAAACTGTTTCCAAACAGCGGCTGTTCTTTCCTGGAAAGCGGCATGTCTTGGCTTACTGTGTGTTGATGAAACATTGCAGTCTGGGCTACACAACAACACGATTTGCCTTATTAATTTGAAGCTTTATTACTCAAGAGTGAAAGTTTATATAGCTTGCAGTCATGGTGATAACAAAATTGCTCCACTGCCGTGTGGCGAAATGAGACTTTTCAGTCAATAATGCCACATTTGCTCCACGTTCACTTTGGGAAAATGAAGTCAATAGCAGCAGAAAAATACTGATGAGAAACAGAGAAAATGTTGAGTAAAATGTGAGAATACAGTGTTCATCTGCAACCAGACAGTTTTCTGCTTGACTGAGCAGGTCGTGCATACACATAACGTATTTTTGAAGGGCAGTCGCTAGTAAAAGTCCCATTCCAGTAAAAAAATATAACTAAAGATCGCTCATACATTCTAATCTTTAAAGGTCGTTACAGTTCTGCAGTAAACATAATTCTATCTCAAGACCTTTCAATTTAATGTTATCAAATCTATTAGTTTAAATATAAGCCTGTGAGTGATGAGGAAAAAAATGTATACTGCTCTCTTGACAAAATACTAAGGTGTAGGTTAAACAGCGTAAACATTTGGGTAAGGTTAAAAGACAATAAAATTAAATACTACAGAAAAAGAAATGCATTCTCATTCATAGATGGACATAAAAAGGAGGAGGAAAGAGCTGGACACTTGGCAACATGTTCGTAAACCTAATCTGGAAAAAGTCAATATCATAATTAAATAGATGCATTCAAGTTAAGACTGAAACACAGGCTAAGTTAATTTGGAGAGGTTTCTTTTATATGTATTGTGTTGTATAACATTTTGTTCTTATCTCCTCCAAACCTACTTCTCTACAGGGACTGAATCAAGTAATCATGTTGTTTGACTAATAGACTTTTGCCTTTTTATGGTTTGGTGTATGAGACAGCTCATCTGTGAATTACACTTGATTGTAGCATCATTCTCTTCCAACATATTTACATGTGTCCTTGCAGAACTAAACGTTCAGCTTTGTGAAGGTGCAGCTTTTATTTCCTTTTCCAAAAAATGATTAACCCTTTCATGTATGGTAGTCACTACAGTGGACAGTTATTCTCCAGCTGTTCTCTTCTATATTCATGGGTTTTGTTGTTTTAGTTCCATATCAGCCAACACAGTGAACACTCATGCATCATCCCATACACTGCAATTCATACTATTTCTGTAACCTTGCTGTTCTTGATAAACCTGATCTGAAGAAATACATTTTAAATCAATTGCTAATTGTTATTAGACTGTAATTAACAGTTTTTGTAGTCAAAAAGTTTTTTTTTTATTTTTTTTTAAATTTTTTTTTTACATATTATCTCCATGAAGTTTGTAATAACTAGTATTAGACTATATAAAAATGTGGGAAAATGTCAGATTATCTGCATGAAAATGTTTTTGTTTCATAGTTTTTCTTCTTCCAACTCCTTTTCGGGTGTACATGAATGATTTTGGAATTTTGAATTTGCATGTATTCTGTAAATGCTCGAAATAAACAAAAAATGAATGATTGAATGAATGAATAGTTTTCACACAGTATATTACTTTCTGATTATGGGTTTTAAATACATGTTTCTTTGCTTCACAAATCAAATACATGGTGTCCACCTGAGTGGATGTCTTTGTAACGCCATGAAAAACAGGTTCATAAAAAAAAAAAAAAAAAAAAAAAAAAAATCAATTGCATTATTTTTTTTTTTTATGCCTAAAGAGGAATAAAAAGACTCAGGAAAAAAAAAATCTCGACTAAGGTTCTCATAATTCATGCATGAAAGGGTTAAACCAAAGCAAAGACATTTTGTGGCAGGAAAAAACAATCCTGGTCTGGCTTCTCACTTACATAATTGCAATACGGCAGTTACTTCAAATAATGGTGACCATTTTACATAATCATGATAATTGTCTCCATTTATCTGTTTAAAATCAATTGACTGAAAACTAATGTCACCTTTCCAATGATGGTATCAGCTCAACTCATTACGGCATTACTCGACTTGACCTGGTTTGGCCTCCAGCGTGTTGCATTTCCGCTACGATAGCAGGATAGTATTATCTCAGTGTAGATTAATGATGTTCAATGCCACAGATTTCCTTTCTGATCTGATAATGAGTAAAATTCAGGCTGGTATCGGCGATACCGATCTGATACCGATACTTTGTACAAATACGCCAAATGTCTGAAAAAAAAAGTGTATTTCAAATCATAACTTCATAA
Organism: Sphaeramia orbicularis; assembly: GCF_902148855.1. Lineage (NCBI taxonomy): Eukaryota > Metazoa > Chordata > Actinopteri > Kurtiformes > Apogonidae > Sphaeramia > Sphaeramia orbicularis. The sequence goes on along the minus strand of NC_043964.1, from coordinate 19,014,645 downwards.
AGAATACAAGACATGAAAGTAATTATTATTTAATTATTAAGAACTATTTTAACCCTTTCATGCATAGTGGTCACTACAGTGGACAGCTGTTCAAAGGTGTTCTCTTGTATATTCATGGATTTTGTTGTTTTAGTTCCATATCAGCCAACACAGTAGACGCTTATGCACCATCCCATACACTGTAATTCATACCATTACTGTGACTTTGCTGTTCTAGATGAACCCAATCTGCAGTAACATGTTTGAGTGCAAAAAAAAAAGCAAATTGTTATTAGATTGTAATTAACAGGATTTTTTTTTTTTTTTTTCATTTTTAAACAAAAAAGTTTTATTTTTGTATATTATTTCCACAAAGTAAGTAATAACTAGTATTAGAGTATGTTAAAATGTGAGAAAACATCAGATTAGCAGCATTAAAAATATTTCTATTTAATAGTTTTTACACAATATATCAGTATGTTTTATTGCTTCTAAAATTAAACACATGGTGTTCAGCTGAGTGGACATTTTTGTAACTCCATGAAAAAAAGGTTGACAAAAAACAAACAAAAAAATCAATTGCATATTGGGCTTTTTTCATGCCTAAAGAGGAATAAAAACACTCAGGAAAAAAATCTTGATTAAGGTTCTCATAATTCATGCACGAAAGGGTTAAAAAGGAAAACTTGCATATTAGTTCACATTACATGAACGAGTTAACATGAAACATGAAAATACTGAACATGTAACACTTGACAACATCGGTACCTTTCCTCATTCACAAGTTTTTGTTATGGAACAGTAGCATATTTACTGTTTTCCCCTTTAGTCTGTTCCATTTTTTTCTCAGTACAGACTGACTAAGAAGCAGTGCACATGTACCCAAGTGGAAGAAGAAGTAGTTCCCACCGATCGTGTGTCATTTGGACAAGATCCCAATAGTTTAGTTACTTTCCACTGTGTTCCTGATACACATTACATCAAATGACCGAAGTATCAAAAGAATCGATATTTTGATTAGTGAATCTATTCTAGAGTTTAAAGATCTGGTATCGGATATATCGATATATCAGTATCGATCCGCACATGACTAGTGTAGATGGTCGTCATAGAGATGCAGCATAAACTATTGTGAGGTTATGTTCTGCATGACTGTGGCTAGAACGAGAATGAAGCTAAAAACTATAATTTTATGGAAAGATTGTAGTTATTTAACACAAAAAGATTAAACAGCCTCTGACGATCAAAACCATCTACTGATCTAAAATGTTTCATAAATTCTGAATCAGTAATCCTATCAATGCATGTAAATAATAGGTGTAAAATGAAATTTGTCGTCTCTTTATGGTCATCAGATATGATCCATTTGGGTGTTCAGAGGCTCTGTAGTGACACCGTCATCTTCTATAACATTTATCAGTAAAACCCATGGAATTTGATAAATAACAGTGGATGGAAACACGTATTTTGCCGAATAAGTCACTTTTTCTTCAGTTTTCTCTGTTGGTATAACTATCAACTTTTCAAATATAACTTTTTCTTTTTTGTGTGTACTATTATATTTTGCTTCCTTGAATTTTCATTTCTACACTGAACAAAAATATAAACGCACCACTTTTGTTTTTGCTCCCATTTTTCATGAGCTGAACTCAAAGATCTAAAACTTTTTCTGTGTACACACAAGGTTTATTTCTCTCAAATATTGTTCACAAATCTGTCTAAATTTGTGTTAGTGAACACTTCTTCTTTGCTGAGATAATCCATCCACCTCACAGGTGTGGCATATCAAGATGCTGATTAGACAGCATGATTTTTGCACAGGTGTGCCTTAGGCTGGCCACAATAAAAGGCCACTCCAAAATGTGCAGTTTTATCACACAGCACAATACCACAGATGTCACAAGTTTTGACTGTGCGAGGAAAATGGTGGTCACACCAAATACTGACTGGTTTTCTGACCCCCCTGGACCACCCAATACAGTAAAACTGCACATTTTAGAGTGGCCTTTTATTGTGGCCAGCCTAAGTCACACCTGTGCAATAATCCTGCTGTCTAATCAGCATCTGGATATGCCACACCTGTGAGGTGGATGGATTATCTCAGCAAAGGACAAAGGAGAAGTGCTCACTAACACAGATTTAGACAAGAGAAATAGGCCTTTTGTGTACATAGAAAAAGTTTTAGATCTTTGAGTTCAGCTCATGAAAAATGGGAGCAAAAGTGGTGCATTTATATTTTTGTTCAGTGTATATTACGTTGTGCAAAGAAGTCAATTAGTAGCAATCAGGAAGCTTGTACCATTTTCATATTCGGAATAAATCAATAAAAAAACAAACAAAACAAAACCTGTCATCTGAGCTTTTTTGAACATCTACATGATTTGTAAATTAAATATAGGAAAATATCTGATGTTCACTGAAAAAACACAAAATATAGAGGATAATGTCATAATAAATGGCAATAAATCACTTAAGAAGAGTTGAATACAGAGAAAATGGGTTAACCCTTTATAGTTGGCCTTTTAACACTTTTGCAATGTTGAAATTTTGTTTCTGTTTTTTATATTTTAACTTGTTTAATTTATTTATTTTTATTTAATTCAAAATTTTTTTATGCTTTTATTAATTTTATTGTGCTTTTAGTCTTTTGTACAGAACTTTGGTCCACTGTGGTTGTTTTAAAGTGCTTTATAAATAAAGTTGGATTGGAGTGAAATACTTTGAAAATCAACATTTCAACCTTAGTGTGTTATTGGAGGACATAACAAGACTTTATGACTTTTGTGATTTTTTTTTTTTTTTTTTTCAAAATTTTGTATTGTTATGTAGAAAATCAGGGTCAATGAAGTTACCATATTTGGTTCCTTACTCTTATGTGGCAAAAAAAGAGAAAAAAAAATCCAAGAAGTATATATAAAAAATACAAGAAAAACACTTGTTAGGTGAAAAGAACATGTATTTTGGAACATTAGACCAACATGCGTGCTGATCCAGACCCCTGTCCACATCTATATTATTCCTTTGAACATCATTCCTTACATGAGTACCATTACTTCATGGTACCTAACAAAGCAGGTACACTCACTGTTCATGCAGAGGTGGACCTTACAGACCCTGTAGACCACATTGGACCTGAGATTGTTGACTCACTCTCCACACTGGAACTGTTGCTGTCACTGTCTTGTAATGTGGGCGGAAATGACCAAAAATAGTCGCTTGCCCCGATAAAGGGTTAAGGCACAGGTATCAAACATGCGGCCTGTGGGCCAAAACCGGCCCTCCAAAGGTTCCAACGCGGCCCGCGGTGCAAAAATGACACTGAAGATATTAACAGTCCAGGGTGTTAAGCTGGTTTTAGTTCAGGGGCCACATTCAGCCCAATGTGATCTCAAGTAAAAGAATAAAATAAACAATAAAATGTAAACCTGAAAATGAAGTACAATCTTAATATTTTAATAATTGTTTTGTGCATTTTTAGATCAAATCTGTAAGTTCTTAATAAAAATCTGACACGATATTGTAGAAATCATTCCCTTTTAAGGTCCAAATTCCAAACTTGAAAATGTTAACAACTTTCTGCCTGTTACCAGATATTTGTGTAACATTGTGTGTAATGCACATGTACAAATGATAAGTTAATGCAAAATATTGTTAAAATTACACTCATTTTTCTTGAGAAATTTCAGTTTTTCTGGTTATTCACATCTTTTTTGTGAAAGGGCAGTTCATAAATGTAAATATTTTCATAATTTTGTGTTTTTTATTGCACAAAAACAAGGAGAAAAACTTGGAGTTGTCATTATTTACACGTAATTATTCTGTTATTTTAATGGTTCGGCCCGCATGAGATCAAACTAGGCTGAATGTGGCCCCTGAACTAAAATGAGTTTGACATCCCTGGGTTAAGGGATAAACTAGTAGCAGGTGCTTCAGTGGGTCAAAATAAAAGAAAAAATGTAAATGTGTATAAAGGAAGGTGCTGAGGAGAGGGGTGGAATACATGAACAACAAAACTAAAAATGTCAATCATCGATGAGTCATCAGAGCTGTGATGAAGACAGTGCAGTCAAAACAAACGCATAATAAAGGACTGTTATTTCTGAGGTTTGCATTTTTTTCTGGCTGTTGAATTCTTGCAGTAATTACTACATAAATATTAGATTTTTATTTCTTCTATTTTTCTGCATCAGTCCCTTTTGCCTTTTAGTATTAAATATAGTTGTTTCGTTGTATATGCTACTACTACATTTTCTTTGGTGTTTGCTCTACGTCAGGGGTGTCAAACCCATTTTCGTTCAGGGGCCACATACAGCCTAATATGATATAAAGTGGGCCGGACCGGTAAAATAATATAAATAATAGGATAAGAACTTTCGAGTGAAAAAAGTAAATTTTGTAATGAAAATATTTAAATCTTCGCACTGTACTTGAACATAACATGAACAACCTAAAAATTTGTTGATAAAATAAGTGCAATGTTAACAATAATACGCTTTAGTTTATCATTTATACATGTGGATCACAACTTAGCGATCACAGTGGATCTACAAATACACAAAACATTTAATAACAGGGAGAATGTTATTAAAATTCCACTTATTTCTCTTAAGACAGGCATGTCCAAAGTCCGGCCCGGGGGCCAATCACGGCCCGCGGTCAGATTTTATACGGCCCACAGCTTGGGTTTTATATTATATTATTTATGGCCCGCTTGGACTGTTGAACCGAGTACATGAATCATAAAAGGTTCCAAATGCAGTTTCTCCTTTCACCTCATGGTGGCAGCACCACTCTAACTCTATCTGGCTCTGTGACTTTGCCGTGGACCTTTTTCGCTAATTTCTAACCATGGCGCCTGTAAATAAAAAAACGAAAGTTGACAGTGAGGGCCGCCGCTTCCAGGAGAGATGGGAATTACAATTTTTTTTCACTGAAAATCGAGGCAATTATGTTTGCCTAATTTGTCAACAGACTGTTGCCTTGTTTAAGAATTCAATGTAAAGAGACACGAGCAGACAAAACATGCTAACGCATACGACAAGCTAGCAGGGAGTGAGCGCTCTGAAAAAGTGAAGCAAATTCAAACTGCTTTAAACTCACAACAGTGACTCTTCATGTGAACCTGTGAGTTCAATGAATTCGCCACCAAGGCAGGCTACCAAGTTGCCAGGTTAGTTGCCTATAACTGCTGGTGTTATGTACTTGTAGATGTGACACAAAATATTACTTTCTGAATGATTTTGTGAAAGACAAGAGTAAGAGTCATATGTTTTCATCTGAAATGTTAACAGACTTTGCATTACTGAGTAATATGTGAGTAATGATTACTCATATAAGTCATGTTTAAAATGAACGTGGGGTTAAGATTTTATCAACTTGGAAGTTTAAGATACTCTTTACAGTTTGTTCTATGATATCTGACTCCAGATGTGAAAGGAAGGCTGAATTGTTTTTTGTTTTGTTTTTTTTTAATTTGTTCACACCTGAGTGGCTTAAATTTGGTTACATTGCCATTAAAAAAAATGATATTGTGACAATGAAAATAAAATTGTTGTAGAACAGCGCATTTATATGTAATTTTACTGTTTAAAAAATGTCTGAAGGGACCACTGGCCCCTGGCAATGTCCACATTATCAGATCTGGCCCTCTTGAAAAAAAGTTTGGACACCCCTGTCTTAAGACATTTCAGATATTCACATTTTTTGTAAAAGGCAAGTTTGTAAATGTAAAAAATTTTGTGTAATTTTACTTTTTGTACTCTAAAACAAAGAGACAAATCTACAGTTTTCATTATTTAAAGGTTATTATGATAGTATTTTACTGGTCTGATCCACTTTAGATTGAAATGACCTAAAATGATTTTAATATCCTTGATTGTGTAATTTTTGCATTTCACAAATTCATCCCAGGGCCCAGATTGAACCGTTTGGCGGGCTGGATTTGGCCCCCGGACCATATGTTTGACACCCTTGCTCTACATCAATATCACATATTGCAACATGATGACACAATCAATTGGTCTGTGATCTTCATCAGTTTACATCATGTTTAATATCACTTTGACTCTCGAGGGTGATTCCAGTAATAGTATTTGATGGTACTTGGCTGAGCTGACAAATATAACATTTTATTATGATTTTCACATTATATTGTATTGTCTGACTGATGCTGTCTTACAGAATTTATCTTTGCATTTACATAATTCAATGCAGGACTAAAACAATAATGGCTTATGTTATACCTTGACCCTATATCTCAGTAAGGGGCTTAGCATAAAGTCAACAATAGACTGTAATATCATTAATTACTATCATTTGTATGATAACTGACCATCAACTCATGACAGCCTGAGTCTCTGGTTAACCATGAACTTTATATCTTTACTTTCCACCAACTTAAGGCACATGCTACTTTCTTATTGCTTGTGAATATTGGCGTTTAGTGTAAAGCGAGCTGATTAATGCATTATTACCCCCTGCAGCAGCAATAAGAGGACGTCGATGAGGAGGTGATCTACGCCACTTGGGGATAACGTCGCAATATTACACAGGAGACCTTGGGATCATTCGGCAAGTGGTCAGACTACAGATTCACACTTTGAAGGTAAATCCAATTTTTTTTTTTTTATTAAAATAAGTTAAATAATTAAAGGTGCAGAAACTGAACTATTCTATTATAATACGCAGATTACTAGTGGTATTTTATAGGCCTGTAACAGTACATGTACTGAACCGTTTCGGTACACACCTGTTTGGTTCGGTACACAGCTGTACCGAAACGGCACAGTATGATGAGAAAAAGAAGAAAGAACAAAAGACGTCGTTTAATGCGGAACTATAAATCCACGCAAGTTCCACACGGACGTATTGAAGGACGCACACATTGACCCGAAATACGAAATTGCAGCTGATATAAGGTTAAAAACAAACAACAAATGTGATGTGAACCTGGAAGGAAGAGACTAAAGACCCTCTGCCATCAGTACAGTCCACTTTGGGATCACATCAGGTCCCGGTGAAAGACAACAACGAGGAAAGAGACGTTAATAAGACGAACGCTATTTGCCCCCTATGAACTACGGTAGTTCTAAAACACACTACCTTCGTCTGTCTGTCTCTCTCTCTCTCACGCACGCTGTATAATAGAGGAATAGAACCCGGAGTTGAATGTTGAAAGGATGTAAAGTTTCACTTTCGTTTCATGCCAGCGTTAGTTATGGACCCCCCCCCCCCCCCGGCTCCGACCTAAAAAAACAAACACGCACACACACACACACACACACACACACACACACAAGTACACAAAGTGGCCTAAACACTTTGTTCACTGTCCTAAACTAAATAATTTGGTTAATTTTGTTGTCAGTGTTGCTCTTCAGTTTGTTAAAAGAGAATACGAGTTTGCCCTCTTGTTAATGTTGCACTTCATATGGAATTTTTTTGTTGTTATTTTTATGCAGAATGTGAACTGACAGAACTGTGATTAGATTTTTCTTGTTTGTTCAAAACTACCTTTCAGGGAAAAGTGCAATACTAATGTTTAAAATACGTTTAGTAATATTAATAATTTTTTTTATTTTCTATTTGATTTATAGCAGCAGAATTATATTATTCCTGTTTTCCTATTTTCTATTGTGTCAAAAAATTGGGGGAAAAATGTTCAAAAATTCATAAATGTATTAAAGACTTTTTGAGGAGTTTTCTTTCTTCCCGTACCGAACCGAAAAAAAACGAACCGTGGCTTTCAAAACTGAAAATGTACCGAACCAAAAATTTTGTGTACCGTTACAGGCCTAGTATTTTATTACTTTAATGACTATAACAGCCTTTACAAATCAAAAACGGCAACCTCGGAAATTCTCGGACATTTTCGGAAATTTGACACAACATGCATTACAGGAAGTGGAGCTCCACGCAGCTGCATTATGGCCGCAGCGGCAACAAACATGGAAACGGCTTCATTGCCTCTTGCTACTGCAGCTGTATGGAGGTCCGCTTCCTACAATGCACGTCGTGACAAATTCCTGAAAATGCCCGAGTGATCTACCGGCTCTGTAAACAAATGGACTGTTTATGGTGGAGTACACTTCAAGACTGTTCAGCGTAAACCAGCGTTTTTCAACCTTGGGGTCAGGACCCCACGTGAGGTTGCCTGGAATTCAAGTGGGGTCACCTGAAATTTCTAGTAATTGATAAAAAATTAAAACTTACTAATAAAAATTGACATTATATAGCCTAAATGTTGCCTAAAATTAACATTTATTTGCAACATGTTATAGCAAACTATTACACGATCAAAAACAAATTAATTTTAGCCAAAAAAAATGTTTCCGTTTTGAATGTCTGGGGTCGCCAGAAATTTGTGATGTTAAAACGGGGTCACGAGCCAAAAAAAGGTTGGGAACTACTGGATTAACCTCTTCATTCAGATGTGTACTCTGGTTTAAGATGTTTGTGGCCCAAGATTTTATCAGTTTGAGAAAGAACAGACGATACCAAACAACTTAAAAAGGGGGACTGGGAGCAGTTAATACAGTGTTTTTCAACCTTGGGGTCCGGACCCCACGTGGGGTTGCCTGAAAATTCTAATAATTGATCAAAAAAATTTAAAATTAAAACTTACTAATAAAAATGTACATTATATAGTCTAAATGTTGTCTAAAATCAGCATTTATTTGCAACATAGAACAGCAAACTATTACATGATCAAATACAAATTAATTTTAGCCAAAAAAAAAAAAGTCTCTGTTTTGAATGTCTGGGGTTGCCAGAAATTTGTGATGTTAAAATGGGGTCACGAACCAAAAAAGGTCGGGAACCACTGCCGTAAGGGAAGAGATTCAGGTGCGTAATCACAGAAAGACTTAGGCTATGACTTGGGTTTTACAGATATGATGAAAAATTGGTGATGAAAGTCATACGCAGCTTTAAACAAGATGACTGACAATAAACCTATTTTATGAATGTATTGTGTTTTGTATTTCACCATTAATTCTATCTATCTATCTATCTATCTATCTATCTATCTATCTATCTATCTATCTATCTATCTATCTATCTATCTATCTATCTATCGTTCTATCGTTCTATCGTTCTATCGTTCTATCGTTCTATCTATCGTTCTATCGTTCTATCTATCGTTCTATCGTTCTATCTATCTATCTATCTATCTATCTATCTATCTATCTATCTATCTATCTATCTATCTATCTATCTATCTATCGTTCTATCGTTCTATCGTTCTATCGTTCTATCGTTCTATCTATCGTTCTATCTATCGTTCTGTCATTCTATCTATTGTTCTATCGTTCTATCTATCGTTCTATCTAATCTATCTCCCAATTTTTCCCAAAATTTCAAGTATCCCCTGGGCTTTTTCTGAGTACCCCTGGGGATATGCATCTATCTATCTATCTATCTATCTATCTATCTATCTATCTATCTATCTATCTATCTATCTATCTATCTATCTATCTATCTATCTATCTATCTATCTATCTATCTATCTATCTATCTATCTATCGATCGTTCTATCGATCGTTCTATCGATCGTTCTATTGTTCTATCTATCTATCATTCTATCTATTGTTCTGTCGTTCTATCTATTGTTCTATCATTCTATCATTCTATCTATCGTTCTATCTATCGTTCTATCTAATCTATCTCCCAATTTTTCCCAAAATTTCAAGTACCCTTGGCTTTTTCTGAGTACCCCTGGGGATATGCATACCCCACTTTGGGAACCCCTGCACTAGGAGATTGACAACTGGACTGTAACAAACAGAATTTGACCCAGAAGTGGGAATTTCGTAATTTCGTTAGATGTACTCTGTGCTGTCAAATGACAATAAAGGCAGTTCTGAATTCTGATCACAGCAAAACAACGGATAATAATGACATGGACTATACGCAGCAGTTACGTTCTATTATTTAACTGTATATTATTATACAGTTAAATAATAGAAGATAACTGTGTCTGGAGATTTGGTTGATACACGTTACATTTGGAGCGATGGGGAAATGAGTCTATGCTGTTTAGGTATGAGGATGGACTGAAATGAACTCCACTCTGCAGCAAATGACATAAAATCTGCAAAAAATAAAGAAGTTCAACCATCCATTTCCTACCACAACAAGGGAACACAGCCAAGAGTCATATAAGTTAGCCTCGATTAGGGGGTTGTTTGAGGGAGGAGTCAGGTCTGTGGCTGTGTTTACTATCCTTATGAAGTGTTCCTGTGCACATCACTATGAACGTACATTTATTTCTGTGCAGTCTCAGCTCCGTTGCTTTTTATTTCCCTCATCTTGAGGTCAAAATTAAAGTTCTCATAACAGTCAACTACCCATATGATAGCCCTGTAGGTCTGTTGAATGTAGTGGACCACAGGGCTAAGGAAAAGACATGCAGTATTTCACCAGGAGGGCATGAATATGAATATGAATGAATGAAATCTTTATTTCAAACATGTAAACAGTGAAATAAAAACAAAAATCTACCAGCAAAATATAAGTACTGGTACATAAATGACTGATAAGCAAACAAACCACAAAAATAATAATAGTAAATAATAATAATAATAATAATAATAATAATAATAATAATAATAATAAAAAAACAAATGAAATAGAATTATACATGCTCGAAAAGGAGTAGGAAGAAGCAAAAGCTTATGTACTCCTACCCCCAATATTTTGTATGAATATCAATATAATAATAATAATAATAATAATAATAATAATAATAATAATAATATAAAACAAAGTAAAATAGAATTCTACATGCTCAAAAAGGAGTAGGAAGAAGTAAAAACATATGTACTCCTACCCCCAATATTTTATATATCAATATAATAATAATAATAATAATAATAATAATAAAACAAATGAAATAGAATTATACATGCTTGTAAAGGAGTAGGAAGAAGCAAAAGCTTATGTACTCCTACCCCCAATATTTTGTATGAATATCAATATAATAATAATAATAATAATAATAATAATAATAATAATAATAATAATAATAATAATATGAAACAAAGTAAAATAGAATTCTACATGCTTAAAAAGGAGTAGGAAGAAGTAAAGACATATGTACTCCTACCCCCAATATTTTATATGAATATCAATATAATAATAATAATAATAATAATAATAATAATAATAATAATGATAATAATAATGATAATAATAATAATAATAATAATAATAATAATAATAATAGTAGTAGTAGTATAACAATATCACACATCCTTTTTCCTATATACTCTAATATGATAATACCCATTTACAACGTATCGTACCAGATATTAATACCAGATATCAATAAAAACTAAAAAATAAAACAAGCAAAAACACATATACACATATAATATAAATACATATGATATTCTATATTGTCCTATATAGTAATATAGTATTAATATATTCATATATCCATATTTAAACTAGATATTATCAGCACATATGTGGCAAAGCCCCACTATGAAAAACAACTGGGTTCCCCCTCTCAAGAATATTACTGGCCATCTGTAGGAAACAACAAAACTAAATGAAAAACACTAGTATAAGTACTGCCTCTTGTGTTCTGAATCAAGTTGAGCGACTTGATGTCAAGTCACACGGCAGAGCTCATTGATTATTCTCCTCTTGTGTGTTTTCATGAATCAGGAAATCTGTCTCCAAGCCAGCGGTGCATCGACGTTCAATGAAACCCTGATTCTGTGCGTTCATCCAAATAAGCAACTCATGTAGCTGAAAGTTATTTGTCTTCACAGCATCCCTATCGGCCCACCCGGGTGGTCACACAGACCAGCAGAAAAAGGAACACACATGTACAAACACAGTACTGCTGTCCATCTTGTTTTGTGTACCGCTCACGGTTGTTTACACATTTACACTGCTGCATAGAATTCCATTTATTATGTTATGAAAAATGTAATGAAATGTCACTATTAATCAGTGTAATTGTGGCCACTAATAGAAACAGAGGAAGAAGAAACTGATGATCTGGTGCCAAAATGTGGGTCTGCTGGTGCTGAGTTTGAGTCAGTGCACATCCAGGGCACGGTGTGACTCTGCATTTATGATATTAATGTGAATTTGTTTTTAAATATCCTGTCAGGGATGATTTATGTGGATACTTTGAGAGATGTTTTGTTGAGATCCAGCAGCAGAAAATCAGGTGGCATTATCCATGACAAAATTGAAATTAGCTTACTCTCCATCATCACACTGGATGTGCAATCATAGTAGTGACAATGGATGAGTAACGCTATCATCGGGAGGTAAGTCAGAAACAAATCTACTCTGGTGGAGCAATTTTATGTCTGCAATTGCATTTCAAAACCATGCAAGATGTCCACAGTCTGTACTCTAAATACACACTGAAAATGTACTTTTGAATACCGTTTTTATTTCATTTGATTATAGGTGTGAAGTTTTGAAGGAGGTATTTTAATGCACACTATGTTTTTCGTATTCACTCAAAATTAGAATTGGATAATGACTTTGAAAATTGCTGATAGATTATAGTTGTGTTACATATTTTATTTTATTTCGTTTAGTTTAATATATATATATTATCATATAGTAGTATTATAGTTCCATATATACATTTTTCCATAGTCATTGTTGCATCAGTTTATGCTGAAGAAGAAAATCCCATTTTTTTTGTGATGACCTACAGCTGCATCAGATAAAACAGCAAAAAACAAACAAACAAAAACTCCTAGTATCTGCAAACCAATCACAGTACTTGCCAAACATCCAATCAAATAACAATATGGAAACCACCAATTGGATAATGAGTTTGTGATTAAGGATAAGATTATAGTAGTATTATATAATTTATTTATTTATTTTATTTAGTTTTTTAGTTTTGTTTTGTTTTGTTTTTCTCAATTATATAGTAGTATTATAGTTCAATATATTATATTTTTCCATGGTCAATGTTGCATCAATTTATGCTGAAAGAGAAAACCAAAATGTTTTGTGATGACCTACAGCTGCATCAGATAAAACAGCAAAAAACAAACAAACAAAAACTCCTAGTATCTGCAAACCAATTACAATACTTGCCAAACATCCAATCAAATAACAATATGGAAACCACCAATTGGATAATGAGTTTGTGATTAAGGATAAGATTATAGTAGTATTATATTATTTATTTATTTATTTTATTCAGTTTTTTAGTTTTTTTCCCCTCAATTATATAGTAGTATTATAGTTCAATATATTACATTTTTCCATGGTCAATGTTACATCAATTTATGCTGAAAAAGAAAATCAAAATGTTTTGTGATGACCTACAGCTGCATCAGATAAAACAGCAAAAAACACAAACAAAAAAAACTCCTAGTATCTGCAAACCAATCACAATACTTGCCAAACATCCAATCGAATAAAAATACGGATACCACCAATTAGATAATGATTTTGTAGATTATTGATAGATTATAGTAGTATTATATAGTTTATTTATTGTGTTTTATTTAGTTTTAGTTTTTTTTTTTTTATTTTAATCATATAGTAGTATTATAGTTCAATATGTTACATTTTTCCAATGCTGCATCAATTTACGCTGAAGAAAAAAAATAACTTTTTTTTGTGATGACCCCCCCCCCCCCAACACACACACACACACACACACACACACACACACACACACACACACACACACACTGTATCTGCAGACCAATCACAATTGCCAAACATCCAATCAAATCATAATACAGAAACCACCAATTGGCTCATTTCAGTATCTAATTGGCTCCATCGGATTTCAGCACCAAATACACTGAACATTATTTTCCAACAGTTAGTCATCTATTTCATCATTCCAGCAAATTATTCTAATAATTTGCCACGCATTACTGAATTAAATTACTTTCTTAGTTACTCAGCAATGTAATAAAGAGCGGAAATTGTAACTTCTAGATCCCTTACCCATGCCCTGTCCACTCTGATATGGAATTTTTTTTTTTTTATGAGCATGTACTTTCCTCCCTTTTTTACCAAATATCTGGCAAAAATCACCACAAATCATGACAAAGTGCCCAAACCATTTTGTGAATCTTCAGAAAATATTGGAAGTAGAGACTTTGGTCTGTCATGAAGTTGAACAGCAACAAGCTAAGTTATAAATTTAGTGTGAGAATTTATTTATTTATTTTTTTATCTCGTGACCCAAAAAATACATTTCATCCCGTCACAACCAAAACTGACCAAAAAATACACCTTGAAACGACTGCAATTTTTATAACTCTTCCACCATCGAAAAAACGAGCCTGAAAGCCTCACTTTCCCATGTTGGTACATCTTTTAGATATTTTAATGTGTTTTTTATTTGACGTGGACATAACAGTACCTGACAAGCACCAGATGCAAACTTGTAGTAAACTGCCTTTAATGAAGCATTATTTTACAGCCCCTATCTGCTGTAGAGGCTTTTATATTGTTTTCCTGTTACAATTTTACTTTTTAATAATTTTCATCTTGTTTCATCCGCTTTATTTTAAATTTTTTATAAGCTTTATTGATTGTTTTATACTCTCCTTGTTTACTGTACCTTGTCATTGAGTGCCAAGAAAGGCGCCTATAAATAAAGTTATTTCTTCTTCTTCTTCTTGAGTCATATTTTCTATCATTTTTTGTCATTTTACATCTCTTTCATCTGCATTTCATATTAGTTAACATTCTTATAGAACATTCTGCTATTTTAATGAGGTATATTAATGCATAAATCATATTATTGTCATGTAGAGTGATGGAAAAAATTATTAGACCACCCTTGTTTTCTTCAATTTCTTGTTCATTTTAATGCCTGGTACAACTAAAGGACTTTGTTCTGAGATCACAGAGTAATAGTTTGTTGGAAATATTTAGGTTTTATGCCTTTTGCAACTTTCTGTGTCTACATGGATACACAACCTAGCCAAAAAAATATAAAAATGAGCTGCCACTTGGATTTAACTGAGCAAAACAGGCCTAACCATGGGATAATTTCTGCAGTGATTAACCTTTTCATGCATGCATTATGAGAACCTTAATTAAGATTTTTTACTGAGTGTTTTTAATTCCTCTTAAATTTGGCATTAATTGTACAGTTTTTTTTTTTTTTTTAATGTTTTTAATCTATTCTTGTATATTATTCTTTTATGTAGGTTTTATCTACTCTTCTGTATTTTTATCTATTTATTTTATTTCACTTTGTTTTATTTTATTATTTTTTTATTTTTTTATTTTTTTTTTTACAGTAGTTCTATATCTTTTAATCTATTCTTGTATTATTGTTCTTTGTTATTTTATTTTTTATTTTTCTGTGCAGTACTTTAATCTACTGTGCTTTACAAATAAAGTTGGATTGGATTGAATAAAAAAAAATGCATTTGAAATGTATTTTTTCTTTTTTTTTTTTTTCTTTTTTTTTTTAAAAATTAATCCATTTTTCATGGAGTTGCAAAAAAGTCCACTCAGCTGGACACCATGCATTAAATTTTTGAAGCAAAGAAACATGTATTTACTAATATGCTGTGTGAAAGCTATGAAATAAAAACATTTTAATGCTGCTAATATGATGTTTTGTCACATTTTAACATACCCTAATACTAGTCATTACTCATTTCATGGAGATAATATGGAAAAAACAAAACAAAACCTTTCTGGTGTTAATTACAGTCTAATAAAAATAATAAGTAATTACTTTACACTCAAACATGTTAGTGCAGATCAATTTGATCAAGAACAGCAAAGTTACAGTAATGGTATCGATGTCAGTGTATGGGATGATGCATGAGCGCCCAACATGTTGGCTGATATGGAACTAAAACAGCAAAATCCATGAATTTACAAGAGAACAACTTTGAATAACTGTCCACTGTAGTGACCACTGTGCATGAAAGGGTTAATATGTTTCAGCTGGAAACAAGTTTTTAAGTCCAAACTGACACAGTGACTATTTTCTAATTTCTTAAACAATCATCAGTTTTCTCAACAGTGTAAAGATTAGCCTTACCGTTGCGGAAAAAATTATTAGACCACCCTTGTTTTCTTCAATTTCTTGTTCATTTTAATGCCCGGTACAACTAAAGGTACATTTGTTTGGACAAATATAATGATAACAACAAAACTTTTACTGTTTTATAGGTGTCCATGGTCCAACTATTGTTTACAATTAAAACCAGCTTGACCAAAAAGTTTCACTGTACAGAGTGTAATTAGCAGTATTTTTTTATTTTTTTTTTTAAACAAAAAGGGTTTTTTTTGGTTGTGTTTTTTTGCATATTATCTCCATAAAGTGAGTAACTAATATTACAATATGCTAAAATGTGAGAAAACACCAGATTATCAGCATTAATTTTGAATATTTCATAGTTTACACACAGTATATTATTTTCTGATATTGGTTTGTTACATACATATTTTGTTGCTTCAGAAGTTAAACGTATGGTGTCCAGCTGAATGGACATTTTTGTAACTCCATGAAAAATAGGTCGATAAAATAAATTTCAATTGCATTGATTTTTTCATGCCTAAAGAGGAGTAAAAACACTGGGTAAAACATCTTGACTAAGCTTCTCAAAGTTCATACATGAAAGGGTTAATGTATATGTTATCCAGGACCTTGCGGCTTCAAAATACAGGTACAGTCATTGAAAAACTTATTAGACCACCCTTGTTTTCTTCAATTTCTTGTTCATTTTAATGCCTGGTACAACTAAAGGTACATTTGTTTGGGGAAATATAATGATAACAACAAAAATAGCTCATAAGAGTTTAATTTCAGAGCTGATCTAGACATTTTCCATGGTTTTCTTGATAATAAAATCACTTCAGTTCTTACATCAATATCTATGGCATTGCACTGCCAAAAACAGTGCTTTTAGGCATTCCATGTTTTCTTTTCTGTCTGTTTTAGTCACATGATACACACAGGAGTTAGTACTTGATTGCATAACCATTGTTTTTGATGACTTTTGATGGTCTAATATTTTTTTTTCTGCGACTGTATTTTGCTCTTTACTTTACCCAACAGAAACCTAAGTTTGGGAAAGGCAGCCTCATATGGAATTCACTAGTAAATATTTTCATCTCTCTATTTTTCTGCACTGATGGAACTTTACTGCATTGACTTACACACTTGTATGACCTGTGTGTGAACTGAAGTGTCACACCATCGATTTCTAATGGCTTAACCTCTTAACAGTTCCTCTACTTTGGATGGTATATTAAAAAAATCTCTGTTTTAGTGCCTTAAAATGCTTTTTTGATGTGAATGAAAGGCCCGAACAAAGAGAAAAATGTTGATTTTGCAAAATATCCGTGCCAAAGTGGGTAGGGCATTTGTCTGCACACAGCCTGTTTCTGGGGAAATTGTTGCAGGTGACATAGTTGTTTTAAAAACTCTCCCTTTACTATTAAAAAGTCAGTAATAGTCATTTTTTTAAAGCACAGACTGTCCTTTTCCCGTGGCACAGCCAAAGGCATCAAACAGCCAATTCAGGTCAGCAGTCAGGCACTCATCCCATGCATCTCTGGCAGTAGCTCTAAACTACTGCAGCTTGAGTACTTAAAGTCCTCATTAAATCAAATTCAATGCGTATTTTTATATGGTATGTCTTGTATTGGAGGTGGAGCCAGATGTTGTAAACACTGAGGTCTTAGCCCAGACCTATGCGGTACAGGTAAAATATTGGAAATAAATGAAGATTTACTTCAGGCCAGTGAGTTTATGACAGTATTACCTTGAAATGAGGCTAACTTAGACATGAAAATCAAAATGTTGTTCAATAAATTTCCACACGTTTCTCTTCTGTCACAGTCTTGGCAGTTCTGTCATTGAAAAATTCAAAGGCTGCACAAAAACCTGGAATTTTCGACCATGTCAGGGTTTCCTCAGAGGGTTTATGTTCTGGGTCCTCCATCAAGAAAATGAACTGTATTAACATTTAGACAGTTTTAGTTTAGAGAGAGCAGAGAATTCTCAGCAGAGTTTTTGTTGCAGTCATAGAAATGGAGTGGCAATGATTTAAAGATGATGTTATTAAAAAAAAAAAAAACCTTCAAGATTCAGGTCTGACCGACAAAGAAGATGATTTTTTGGTATTTTCACACCTGATCTGTACTAGTTTTTGTTGTATATGTGTGAAAAAATACTATTTCCTGTCATCAGTGTTTTGTGTATTAATAACGTTATTTGTTGAATCACCTGAAATTGAAGAATCACAGTATTTTTTTTTAATTATAAATGCTCATTTTCTTTTTGTATTGTCTGCTGTAGGATGCTAATGAAATAGATTGCCTCAATTTTATTATTAGTCTAATTAAACTGTGATTCCAGCCAAAAATATTTTTTCAAATGCTTTTTTTTGGGTAATTTTTCCTTAATCTGATTGAACTGGAGAATTGCCATAGGCTCAGTAGCTAATTTAATTTAGCCTAATCTTACCTGTATATATCCTATATTACCTGTATATATTGTCAATTATTTCATATATTTCTCATCTGTAATATAGCGTTAGCTTTTGTATGTTTTAGTAGTTTTAGTAGTACAGTTGTATATGTATATTGTGGTGTGTTTGCTGCATTGCATTGTGGATATTGGGCATGTTGTTGAATATGTGTTATTTTTATGTGCAGGGGTTCAGCGGGGTTGTTGTGTTAGTGTTAATTTTGAGTTAATGTGTGTATGGCAATGTTTACTGGCCTTTTTGGGTTTGCTTTTGTATATGTGTAGAGCTGCACCATGAGTGAAAGCCATAGGCCGAACAAATATCTTTTCTGTTCATTGATGATTGTGATAGTCTTTGAAAAGAGTAACTCATTTAGTCCTATTAAATTATTAGCATGTCCTGTGCTGGCAAATTACACAGAGGTAACATCCTTCCACATATATTTAATATTCTATCTTGTAGCTTTTTGTATATGCTTACTTTTCTTATTATTTTGTGTGATATTTAATATAGTCAGCGTTTTTGCTGCTAAACTGATTTTTATTGTTCCTATGAAAGTGACAATAATATTCTATTCTATTCTATTCTATTCTATTCTATTCTATTCTATTCTATTCTATTCTAACCATGTCATGCATGAATTATGAGAACCTTAATCAAGATTTTTTTCTCGAGTTATTTTATTCATCTTTAATTAATTATTATTATCTTTAATTAATTAATTTTTTAAATGCATTCATTATTAAAAAAAACAATGCGATTGAACATTTTTTTATAGAGGTGTAAAAATGTCCACTAAGCCGGACACCATGCGTTTAATTTGTGAAGTAAACAAACATGTATTTACTGATATACTGTGCAAAAACTATGAAATAAAAACATTTTAATGCTGCTAATCTGATGTTTTCTCACATTTTAACATACTCTACTAGTCATTACTCACTTCATGGAGATAATATGCCAAAAACAAAAACATCAACTTTTTGTTGTTAATTACAGTCTAAAAACAATAACAAGGAACTGATTTATACTCAAACATGTTAGATCAGGTTTATCAAGAACAGCAAAGTTACAATAATGTTATCAAATGCAGTGTATGGGATGGTGCATAAGTGTCCACTGTGTTGGCTGATATGCAACTAAAACAACAAAATCCATGAATATACAAAAGAACAACTGAAGAATAACTGTCCACTGTAGTGACCACTATGCATGAAAGGGCTAATTTTAGTAAGTTTTAGCTTGTTAATGAAAAACCTAAACCAAAATGAAATCAACAACAACAACAAAAACAACAAACAAAAAAACAAAATCAGCCAATGTAGCCTATTAATATTTGATTAAAAAATGCGTCATATTATATAACAGAGTTATGACAGGTTATTCTTATTGGTATATGTTGTTTTTTTGTTTTTCCCCAATAAAGACCATGGTATAAACATTTTTGACTAGTCCATCCCTGGGGCGTATAACTACTCTTTTTTGTAAGTGCTTTTCTTCAGTTTTTATATCCTTTGCAGAAGACCTTAGCACATGCTGGTGTGAAATGTCACTGGGGTTATTACGGGTCGTTGATACACAATTTTAATTATTTATGTTATAACTCAGAGCAGCGGTTCTCAACTGGTCTAGATTAATTTTATTGTCCCACGTAGGGGAACTTGCCTTGGGCTTCTACTTGAGTTGCATCCACTCAAACTCCAATGAAAAGACATTCAACCAAGGGTATAGATAGAAAGAACACATGGAAGACATAGTTAATTTACTCAGAAGGAGAAAAAAATAGGCAGATAAACAGAAAATAGAAAAAGATCTTCTTGTTCTTTTATGACCCATGTTTTCTCATTGTCAAATTTCTTTATTTCTTTATTTAAGGATATCCATTAGTCTCTACCAAAGCTGAGTTTATTCTTCCAGGGCTCCATTCCCAATATTAAAGTATTAGAATTTTTACATTTACAAAGCATATAGACAGAAAAAACACAAAACAAAGCATAGTTATATTAATTTAGCATTATTTCATTATTGATTACAGATTTCTTAAGATTTGTTTTAAAAACGTGATTACTTCTCAATATAAAAATATTACAGTTTAAAAATTTACAAAGCACATAGACAGAAAACAAAACAAAAAAAAAATTGCATTAATTTAGCATTATTTCATTATTGATTACAAATTTCTTAAGATTTGTTTTAAAAACAACATGATTACTTTTCAATTTAAAGATATTACAATTTATACATTTACAAAGCACATAGACAGAAGAGAAAAAAAAACATAGTTACATTAATTTGGCATTAAATTGCAGGATGCTTCATTCAAACCAATCCAACTGTACAAAAATAGGCTTGAAAACACATGCTTAAAAACTAAATATAACTGTTTCCATCTTTGCATTCAGAGCATGTGACACGAATAATCAATTAAGTGAACGTTACAGCTGCTCAACTTATGAAAACAAAATAACATCTCTTTCCACTTTCCCCCATAAAGATCCAGCGTTACTTTTATGTCAGCTTTCAAATGAAATTTTCTCGATATCTAACCTTTCTTAAGTGATTAATCACCATTTATTAGAATATTATCCTCTGTATTTTGTATTTTATCAGTATAAATCAGGTATTTTCCTGTATTTAATTTACTAATCATGAAGATGTTCTTAAAAGTTCAGATAAAGTTGAAAGTTATATCAAAAACGGAGAAAACTGCAGAAAAAGAGACTTTTTCAGTAAAATATATCATTAACTGAGCATCAACCAAACATTTCCATCCACTGTCATTGATCCAACTCCATGGGTTTTACTGGTGAATCAATGTTGCAGAAGATGACGGTGTTTCCACGGTAACTACAGAGCCTCTGAATGTCCAAATGCATCATATCTGATGATAATGAAAGACAGTGCATTTTACACCAATTATTTCCATGTATTGATAGGATTAGTAGATCAACAGGTATTAAACAGTTTATATCAGTAGATGTTTTTGGTCAACATTTGGGTCTTCAGGGGTTAAAGGGGGTTTTACAGTATGTATATTTTATATGTCATGGCTACTAAAACCACCAACAAATCAATGCTACATCTCCACAGACTGTATCACTCATGAATATGAAGAGTTTATGCAGGTTTATTATGGTTTTGTCACATTTTCTCCTTCAAACAAGAATCAGTCTGTGAAAATAACACTGTCATATAATCAGTTTAAATCAGTAGATGGTTTTGGTTGGTGATGGATGTTTGGGTCTTTATGGGTTAACCCATAAACACCCAGCGTTACTTTTCGGCAGTTCCAAAATACATTTTTCTCTCTATTTAACATTTCTTAAGTGATGTATTGCTATTTATTATAATATTATCCTCTATATTTTGAGTTTCTTCAATAAAAATCAGGTATTTTCCCATATTTAATTCACTGATCATGTAGATGTTCATAAAAGCTCAGATTAAAGTTAATTGTTATATCAGAAACAGAGAAAAATTAAGAAATGTGGCTTTTTCCAACACAATTTATCATTAACTGAACATAAACCAAGTATCTCCATCCACTGTCATTGATCCAATTCCATTAGGTTTTAGTGGTAAATCAATGTTGTAGAAGATGACGGTGTTTCCATGGTAACTACGGAGCCTCTGAACGCCCAAATGGGTCATATCTGATGACCATGAAAAGATGACAAACTGAATTTTACACCAGTTATTTATAGGGATTGATAGGTTTAATGGATCAGAAGTTACTGAACATTTTATATTGGTAGGTGATTTTGGTCACCAGTGGTTGTTTGGGTCATTATGGGTTAATATTGCTAAGTAAGATAGTGTGTGCTCTGGTTTTATATTCAGTTTAGATACATATTTATCAGACCCCCTTTAGCTGTTTGTTTCAGAGACCATCCAGTATCATGAAGTGCTTTTATGCAACATTCATCTTCAGTGAGCTCTCGATGCTTTACCATTTTGAACATGAATGAGGAATTTCAGACAGAGCTCACCTTTTTATTTCAAAATTTGAGCTGATTCACTGAGCTTCTCTGAAAAATCAGGAATTAATCGAGCATTATGTTCAACCGCTAAAACTAATGTTTCTGTTTATGAATGCAGGTAAATAACTATAATTTGACATTTCAATCAAGAAATAATAATGTGCTTTACTATTTATTCTGTTGTTTGGTAAAACAGTACATTTGGAGATTCACAGATAACAATAATAATTATATTTTAGCATTTAGAATATCATGTCAGTTAAAGGGCTTCTGCATACTAGGGTTTTAACCATTACAGAAGCATTAAAAAATGCTACTTGTAATTACCAATATTGTTAATTCAGGGCAGCCATGGTACAAACTTTACAATAGGTGGGGGTTTAATTAATTTGTTAAACACTGTATGATGTGTCTCTTTTCATATTATAGTTCTGATATGTCACACACTTGGCTTTTAGTTATTTTTAATTATCAGTGTTTGTAGAGCATATGTAACACACTCAGTGATACATCGTGCCTACAAATCACAATGGAAAGCTTGCCAGCTTTTTTTTTAATGTTTCAGTCAAATTTCTGTTTTAATTTAACCCAGTTCTTATTTTGAGAGACGTATACAACTGCATGTCTGTGGTTGGAATGCATTTTAATGGTAAATATCATATTTTGTATAAAAATGTTCATAAACACAGTGGATTTATGACTGACTTGACTGATTTATCATGTAATCCTTGCATAATTAATGTATTGCAGAGCTATACATTACTATTATCACTATTAGCTTGGATTAATTATTGCAAATGTTGTTGTTTTGGTGGAAGCTTGGATAACTGTACAACATGCATGAAAGGTTAATAACATTCAGCCTAAAAGATGTCTTTGGCACATAGACTATATGGACAAAAGTATTGGGACAGGTTGGATTCAGGTGTTTCTTTTCTAGGGGTCTGGGATATAAGATATTAAACTTTAAGGAAATATTGATGTTTATATCTCAAATCAGCATGAACAGGACATCTTACCAACTGTAACCATGATGTTTCCCAATATTTTTGGCCATATAGTTTACAAACATCAATGTTTACTTAAAGTTTGTTGAAGTGGAACATTTTTGTTTACAGTCTGAGCATGAAAAATATTTTAGAAATTTAGAGGTAGAACGTTTGAAATTATAGTCATGGATTAAAACAACAAACAAACAAAAAAATCATGTGTTGGGAGAAATGTGCAAAAAAAACCAACTACCTTTGTTGTTAAAAAATAAATAAATAAATAAATAAATAAATACAGGGTGGGGAAGCAAAATTTACAATGAACATTTAGTTGTTTTTTCTCAGCAGGCACTACGTCAATTGTTTTGAAACCAAACATATATTGATGTCATAATCATACCTAACACTATTATCCATACCTTTTCAGAAACTTTTGCCCGTATGAGTAATCAGGAAAGCAAACGTCAAAGAGTGTGTGATTTGCTGAATGCACTCGTCACACCAAAGGAGATTTCAAAAATAGTTGGAGTGTCCATAAAGACTGTTTATAATGGAAAGAAGAGAATGACTATGAGCAAAACTATTACGAGAAAGTCTGGAAGATACTATTAAAGAAGAATGGGAGAAGTTGTCACCCGAATATTTGAGGAACACTTGCGCAAGTTTCAGGAAGCGTGTGAAGGCAGTTATTGAGAATGAAGGAGGACACATAGAATAAAAACATTTTCTATGATGTACATTTTCTTGTGGCAAATAAATTCTCATGACTTTCAATAAACTAATTGGTCATACACTGTCTTTCAATCCCTGCCTCAAAATATTGTAAATTTTGCTTCCCCACCCCATCGAAATTCAATTACGATTTTGATTATTACACGCAACGATTACAAAAATTATGTAATCGAGAAAACCCGATTATTAATTTTGAGTTGTTTTAATTCACGCACACGCAAGCTACCATGAGCTGCTCTGCCCCGCCCCCCTCTAAGCTACTGCTGCCTGCTAGCCGGCAGGTCCACCCCAAGAGGAAAGTTGTACCTAGCGGTCTGGAAAAATGGCAGGAGAATCCCAGCAGAAGTGCTTGGTAAACAAAAAAGGCAAGTCCAATTCAGTTGTATGGAATCACTTTGGGTTTGATGAAGAAGACGAAGAGCAAAAACACATCACGTACAAAAAGTGTTTCGTAGTTGTGTCAGCACCGACTGGTAACACAACAAACCTTTTTAACCATCTAAAGTTTAACCACCGCCACCGTTATCATTATCTTATGAAAAACTAAAACACATAAAAACAACTCTGTCTACAACTTCTTCCGCAATGCAATCTTCAGTCTCCAAATCTCTTTACGCTGCAACTTCCACATTAACCTAACCCTAACCTGTATAACCCTAACATGCATATTCTATAGATGGCTGATGTATACAGAAGGCCTTAACTGAAACCTCACAGCACGCCACTGAATTTACTATGTTTCATACTACATTGAACATACTTGAATTTATAATTTGCACTTTACGTGAGTTTTTTTTTTTTTTTTTTTTTTTATTGCTACAGTTCTATGGCAAGTCTATAGCAGTTTAATTCCAGTGCACTATTTGTTTACAAAAGGAAACATACCTGAATTTACAGTACACTTATTTGCATTCAAAGATTTTTTTGTTTCGTACAAAAGTGAACATACTTTGTTTTAGTGGTTAAAAGCTTTATTTATGTTTAAATAGTATATTTTACATTGTTTTGCAAGAAAAAAATAAACAACTTTAAGGTTAACAAATAATCGTTTTTAATAATCGTGATTTCAATTATTGCTAAAATAATCGTGATTTTTTTTTTTTCTATAATCAAGCAGCCCTAATATATATATATATATATATATATATATATATATATATATATATATATATATATAAAATATTAATTACAACTGATTTACACTCAAACATGTTAGTGCAGATCAGGTTTATCAAGAACAGTAAAGTTACAGTATTGATATGAATTGAAGTGTTTGGGGATGATACATCAGCGTCCACTGTGTTGGCTGATATGGAACTAAAACAAAATCCATGAATATACAATTAAACACCTATAGAATAGCTGTCCACTGTAATGACCACTATGCATGAAAAGGTTAAGGGGCCAGCACTAAAAACAACCTTTCTGGTGTCATTACTCAGAAATAGAGTTGAATATGGACCTGTGGAGTTGAATTAATGAAGAATTCAGACCCAAGCATAGCATTTACTGTTTATGCAGACCACATAATGCATAATTCCATTTAAAAAAGCAAAAGTCAAGACTCACCAGCTAAGAAATTCATACACCTACCTCATCTCCTAAACCATGAGAAAACCTGAAGACTTTCCAAGGTGCATATTTGTGAGTGTAGAACAATTAACCCCGGGTCAGCCATAATATTGACTTATCTGTTTTGACTTGATTATTTATGTCTGCGGCGTTTGAAAGGCAGTCCTTGTTCTGTCAAGGACTAACTCTCTGAACACTTTTCTGATAGAGGTTCAGAGAGTCTCGACAGCAACATGTTGCCAGACGCTTCACATAACTTTGGATTCGCCCGTTTAATGAACATCCGCTGCGGGCTTGCACGCAGTCACCGCTCATTCTTTAAAGTTATGAAACCTTTAGCTCATCCGCAGGGCAATAGTCTCATCATATTAAAGTTAACAAAAACTAATTCTCCTCCTCCTTTATTTGATTTCTGCTGCAGTTTATTACCGGAGGAGGTGCTGATCCTCATAGTATAGGGATGGATTTGAATAACTGCTGTACACGGTCATTAAAAGTGAAGGTAATGGCCGTGTTATATCTGATTCAAATAAACTCGGAGCTTTCTTGCTTTCTCAAGCGTACATCGTCGTTCCTTTCTGTTGTGGCAAATTATGACTTTTATGTTATGCACGAAATGCAGTAATAGCTGTGATTTGTTTTTGCAATAACAAGCAGCTCGCAAAATGCTGGGTCTTCACAAAGCTGCTGTGACTTCCTTTAAAAACATTTACTTATTTATTAATTATATGATAATTAAAAAAATATATTAAGTGAAAGGGT
Organism: Sphaeramia orbicularis; assembly: GCF_902148855.1. Taxonomy (NCBI): domain Eukaryota; kingdom Metazoa; phylum Chordata; class Actinopteri; order Kurtiformes; family Apogonidae; genus Sphaeramia; species Sphaeramia orbicularis. Next base: position 18,988,176 of record NC_043964.1, on the reverse strand, counting down.
AATCACAACATACGGGCTTTAGTACTTCTATGGGGATCATTAATGTGAGCGGCATGAGAGGAACCTTTTATGTTTGTCGATATTTATCTTGTTAACTCAAAAACTACGTGATTGATGGTTTTGTTTTCGTCTAACTAATTTACAATCTGATAAAAAAAGACGTTTCAAACAACAAGCAACTCTGTAACTCATCCGAAAGAGGTAAGTGTCTTCAGGCTGAGCTTAACAGAGGAACATATCCAGATTAAAATGCAAAAATAATGAACATAGTTGAGCTGTGCATGAAAAAAGCGCTACTTTAATTAACCAGTTTCTCGCACATTACATCACCCTTTATCTTTTACAATGTCTGCTTCATTAAAAACAACACAAGAACCCACAGCAGGGTAGTCAAGGAGATTTCTGTTTCATGTATTGTATGTTCATGAATTTATTTGCCAAATAATGGACAACAGTCTGCAGATTAAGCCTGAAATTGCATATATTTCATTTAAAAACAGCACATTTTGCAATTTCTTTGAATCCAATACATATAAATATCAAACTGCTAGCGATAACACGCATTGCATTACATTGTTTTTCAGTTTGTTTTTTTTCTCTCCTGATTAATTAAATCATCACAGCCGAAAAAAATATACCGATTACTGCAACAACACTGACACAGACATGAGGGAGTGGAAATAGTTTTACGTATAACTCTGGTTTCTGAAGAGAATGAGTGAATCAGGTTTGACGCTTTCATCTTACACTGGTCCAATCTGTCCCAAAAAACAGTTCCATTTGTGGCTTTTAAGAACAAAAGAGTCATTCTTGAACACCGAAAAATAGTGTATGTAATAGTAGACATTAAAGTTAGAAGGACAGTGGTTATTACACTAGTGTTTTACTCTAATTTTAAACAGATATTTGAGTACACTCTTTCAACATAACACTGTTGGATTGTGCCGCTGGAAAATGACTTCTAACTGATGAACTGCCTGGATGAAATAACACAATATTACGTTTGGCACCCTTCAGCTTTGATTACAGAACACTATTTATGCCTCACAATGCTTATGCAGTGTCAGAATAAGTAAGTAAGTAAAGCTTTATTTATATAGCGCTTTTTAAAACAACATGTTACAAAGTGCTTCACATAAAGGGGAGATAAATCAAATCAAATCAAGTTTTAAGCCAATTTACAGAAACCCAACAGAATCCTCCAGGAGCAAACACTTATGACTGGTGACAGTGGCGAGGAAAAACTTCCCTTTAACAGCAGAAACCTCGAGCAGACCCCAACTCCTGAAGGATGGCTGTCTGCCTTGGCCAGTTGGGGTTAGAGTGAGAGAGTAAAGGAGGAGAAAAGAGAGAGCGATAGAGATAGAGAGAGACTGGAGGAGAGGGTGGAGGTAGGTGGAGACACATGCACAGATAACCGCACTAGAACATGTATAGAACAGTATAATAAGCACTGACGTAATTATATGGAAAAGTGAGTGATGATGATAAAGGTGAAGAGAGGCAGGACCACAGCAGCAGGTCTAGAGATAAAAGTAGAGAGATGCCGGACCACAGCAGCAGGTCAAGAGATGATCTTAGGAAAACCTGTGTAGATCCAGGGAAAAACCGGTGATGATCCTGGGAAGACCTGTGAGGTGATAAAGCACAGAGACTCCAGGGAAGAAGTCAAGTCAGTAACATGAATTCACTGGGGTGTAAACAGAAGAGATTTAATGAAATGCTTGTTTAAATAGAAAAGAATATATCAAACGTAAAATGTCCAAGGCTGTTGCAATTCTTTATAAAACTCGAGACTTGTTAAGCAAAAAATGTTTGCATATATTGTATTGTTCACTTGTAATGCCATATATGTCACACTGTGTGGAAAATAAGGGGCAATGTGTATAAAACTAATTTAGACCCAATAATTAAACTTAAAAAAAAAGCTATTAGAGTCATAAACAAAGCTGGTTATCTCCAATCAAGTAATTCACTTTTTGTAGAATCTGGTTTACTAAAATTTCTTGACATTGTATATTTAAAAACAATGGAATTTATGTTTCGCGTTAAAAGTAAAAACCTTCCTTTTTGTATTCAGAAAATTTTTAAGTTAAGAGAAGGACATTATAATTTCAGAGGGATGTTTGTGTTTGAAAAATGTAAAGTAAGAACAAACGTTAAATATCACAGTGTTTCAGTTATTGGTGTCAAGCTATGGAACGAACTGAAGGATGAAGTGAAATTGTGTAGCTCACTGTTGAGTTTCAAAAAGAATTTAATTTGTCAAATTATGAAGGGCTATGAAAGTGATATGATTACAAAATAACTTATTACACTGAATGTAGTATAATTTAAGTTTAAGTATTTATCTGCTGCAACTTAAGGTGTGGACATGGACTAAGGATGTAAATAGGAGAAGCAGAAATAAGCCTCAGGCTTCAGCTTCTTCCTTTTTCAGTTACAAAATGTGTTAATTTTATGTTTGTTTTTTTAATATGTAGGTGCTTTGTTTTGTTGTTTTTTAATATGTATGTGTTTTGTATTTTGTATTTAACTGAAATAAACATTCATTCATTCATTCATATAAAAGTGAGTTTTTAAGAGTTGCTTGAAGGTGTCTATAGAATCTGATGATCTGATGTGATGGGGAAGACTATTCCAGAGGGTTGGGGCCAGAATTGCAAAAGCACGGTCGCCTTTTGTTGAGAAGTTGGAGCGGGGGATAGATAGGAGGTTAATGTTTGATGAACGGAGTGGTCGAGGCGGTGAGTAGGGAACTAGGAGGTCAGAAATGTAACTGGGGGCGAGGTTGTGCAGGGCTTTAAAAGTAATTAGGAGTATTTTGAAGTGGATGTGGAATTTTATTGGTAGCCAATGTAGGGATGCGAGTACTGGTGTGATGTGGAACCGACGACTGGTGCGTGTTAACAACCTGGCGGCAGAATTTTGGACTAACTGTAGACGATTAAGGGAGGACTGGTTGAGGCAGGTGAAGAGTGAGTTGCAATAGTCTAGACGGGAGAAAATGAAGGTGTGGATGAGGAGCTCAAGGTCAGAAGGGGAGAGGATGTGCCTGATTTTGGCAATATTTCTGAGTTGGAGGAAACAGGACTGGACGAGCTTAGTGACATGTTGTTTGAAAGACAGATGCTGGTCAAAGATGATACCAAGAGTAAGTATCAAACTCTTGCAAATAACTTTTTGGCTAAGATCTTGTATTGATGATGGGAGTTGGACAGCTGTGTAAAGTCTCAAAGATTCTCAAAGGGGTTCAGGTCTGGACTCTGGTGGCCAATCCATGTGTGACAATGATGCCTTATGGTCCCTGATGAGCCTAATGAGTCTTGGCCAATTCACTGATGTTCAGACCTTTTTGAGTACATTCAAATAGTCTGCTGGCCTAATGTTTTGGACACATACAGGGTGGGGAAGCAAAATTTACAATATTTTGAGGCAGGGATTGAAAGACAGTGTATGAACAATTAGTTTATTGAAAGTCATGAGAATTTCTTTGCCACAAGAAAATGTACATAATAGAAAATGTTTTTATTCTATGTGTCCTCCTTCTTTCTCAATAACTGCCTTCACACGCTTCCTGAAACTTGTGCAAGTGTTCCTCAAATATTCGGGTGACAACTTCTCCCATTCTTCTTTAATAGTATCTTCCAGACTTTCTTATAATAGTTTTGCTCATAGTCATTCTCTTCTTTCCATTATAAACAGTCTTTATGGACACTCCAACTATTTTTGAAATCTCCTTTGGTGTGACGAGTGCATTCAGCAAATCACACACTCTTTGACGTTTGCTTTCCTGATTACTCATATGGGCAAAAGTTTCTGAAAAGGTATGGATAATAGTGTTAGGTATGATTATGACATCAATATATGTTTGGTTTCAAAACAATTGACGTAGTGCCTGCTGAGAAAAAACAACTAAATGTGCATTGTAAATTTTGCTTCCCCACCCTGTAATCAGAGGTGGCAAAGGTACTCACATTCTGTACTTAAGTAGAAATACAGCTATTTGTGTGAAAAAATACTCTCGTAAAAGTAGAAGTACTGATTCAACTCCTTTACCTAAGTAAAAGTAAAAAAGTACAACTTCTCAATTGTAATAAAGTGCAAAAGTAAAAAGTAAAACTGCATTTTTTGTCATGAGTGAAACAACACCTATTTAACCAGACAAAATCATAAAAGTTTCTGTGCAATGAATGGTACTTACCAGAGTCCTGCACTGGGTCTGGTACCTGACAGTTAACCCGCAAAAACATGTGGGGACGGGTTAAAAAAAAAAAAAAAAAAAAAAAAAAAAAAGAGAATTTTCACAGGTACGGGCACGGGTAAAATTAAACAAAATGCGGGCAAGTAGTGGGCAAGGAAGAGAAAAAATAAAAGAAGATTCATGGATGAAAGAAATTGTCACATCCGTTTAGTTTGAAAAAGTAACGAGCCTACTCTGAGAATGTAAGAAGTAGAAAGTATGGATATTTATGCAAAAATGCAGGGAGTAAAAGGAAAAAGTTACCAGAAAAATAAATACTCAAGTAAAGTACAGATACCTAATAAATCTACTTAAGTATAGTAACAAAGTACTTAGACTTCATTCAACTAAGTATATGGTTTATAAGCACAGTTATGAATGTTTTACTCATCATTAATAAGCTCATCTACAATATGCTTAATGATTGTATTTTCATACTTTATAAATGACAGATTCAGCATTTAAAAAAATTAGTATTGCATCACTTACAATCCAGTTATGACGCACATTTATGCTTGCACATACAGTACTCAGACATTCAGAAAAGCACATAACTGTGCTTATAAACCATATACTAATGAGTATTCATGTCAGAAATATGCTTTATAAATGATGAATTCAGTATTTATGAATGCTTAACTAATGTGCTTATTATTGACGTGTAAAACATTTATAACTGTGCTTATAAACCATATACTAATGAGTATTCATGTCAGAAATATGCTTTATAAATGATGAATTCAGTATTTATGAATGCTTAACTAATGTGCTTATTATTGACGTGTAAAACATTTATAACTGTGCTCATAAACCATATACTAATGAGCATTCATGTCAGAAATTTGCTTTATAAATGATGAATTCAGTATTTATGAATGCTTAACTAATGTGCTTATTATTGACGTGTAAAACATTTATAACTGTGCTCATAAACAATATACTAACGAGTATTCATGTCAGAAATATGCTTTATAAATGATGAATTCAGTATTTATTAATGCTTAACTAATGCTTCATAGTGTGGACTTATTATAAAGTGTTACCAAAAAATATCTCTATTTTGAATGTCTGGGGTCGCCAGAAATTTGTGATGTTAAAATAGGGTTGCAAGCCAGTGCTTTACACTGTTGAGAAAGCTGCTGATTGTTTAAGAAATTGGAAGATACTCACTGTGTCAGTTTGGATTTAAAAACTTGTTTCCAGCTGAAACATATCAATCACTGCAGGAATTATCCAATGGGAGGCTGGTTTTGCTCAGTTAAATCCAAGTGGCAGCTCATTTTTAGATTTTTTTTTGCTAGGCTGTGTATCCATGTGGACACAAAATGTTGCAAAAGGCATAAAACCTAAATATTTACAACAAACTATTACTCTGTGATCTCAGAACAAAGTCCTATAATCCTGAAGCACCTTAAAAATGGGGAAAACAGACGAGCACTAAAAGATCCAAGAGCATACAATATGCAGTACAGCTGCTGACAACAGAGAACAGCCAGAAGCATTTCTTTTCATAATTGCAGCCCAATTAATGAGCAGACCAAAACAGTATATCCTGCAGCAGTTACCTCTACTTCGTCCTCAAATACCAGCCTACATTAAAATGACACATTTCCTTTGGAAGATAAACAGTCTCTCTATTAGTTTTTGCTGCTGGGCCACTGATTTCTGCTTGTTGTGGTGTGAAACAATCCCCACATGTATTACTTTGCAATATCACACAATATCAAAAAATGTCTCTAGCCAATTAATGACACATTTGAGGATTAAAAAATCACACAATGAACTTCCTTTTTCATTTCCAGTTTCCTCCAGTTGGTTTGAATTTATAGACAAGCCTGTAAAATAAGACTTGATGAGCTGAATTGGTTATTGTGTTTATTCTAAGTCATAGTAATAAATCAAAAAAAAAAAAAAAATGTTGTTGTTGTTGTTGTAAGCTGACAGAGGAGTGGGTCATGAAAGTGTGGTCGAAACCTTCCAAGGAACAACGTGTTGTCTGCGGCTTTCAAAGAAAAATGGCTTTGAAAATCTTTCTCGCTTGTTATCTGCTTTTTAATAAGAGAACTGATTTCAAATAGTCAAACCAAGGACACGGAGGCACTGCAAAATATTATGGTCCTTGTCTTGATGTAGTGTTTACACCCGGCATCGGTGTTATTGAGAGCAGGACAATATATCCACAGCAGGCTGCACTATGCATGATAAAGACTCGGAAAGTGGCCTCAGACACACAATATGTGGCTGGAGTGGGTCTGTGAAAGGCAGACAATGTGGAAATCACTGTAGCCTTTCACTGTAGCAGACAAAAATTAAAAAATATGATTCATTTTATGTATTACAAATCATTAGAAACAACACTGCGACTACTTTTGTTTCATAATATAATACCACTTATAGAATGGTTTATTTATTATCAGACTTGATGTAATTCTGGAGTCCTCTTGAACATAAATGTAATGTTTCAGCTCATTTGATACCACCATTCTACAATTTCTTAGAAAATATCTGCTTCAGACATTAAATGTGCTAAATCTTACATACTTTAACCCTTTCATGCAAAGTGGTCACTACAGTGGACAGTTATTCTACAGCTGTTCTCTTATATATTCATGAATTTTGTTGTTTTAGTTCCATATCAACCAACACTGTGGACCCTTGTGTATCATCCCCTGTTGAGCTGCATTATGTAATAAATTCCCATTATGTAATAAAAGTTCAAAATGTAATAAGAATCTCACGTCATCTTGTAACAAAGCCGCATTATGTAATAAACTGATGCATTTTGTAATAAACTACGTCAACGCATTATATAGAAAATTTTGGTAACACTTTACTTGAAGGTCTAGTTTATAATGTATTAAACGCACATTCATAAGACATTATAATGCATTATAAAAGTCATTACAACAGTTTATAATCATGTACAACAACTTATACCAAGGTTAATAAAGTATTATAAGTGTTGGCATAATGTATTATAAATTCAGCTTTCATAATGTTTTATACCTCCATACCAAAGTGACAAGTGTTTGTAGGAAGAATCTCAAGTACTGGGTTACAATACACATTCTAACCATCATAACTCTAGCCAGTTATAAAGACACAGAGAACTGCTGTGACATGTAGTTTCTGAAACTGAATAATGCCTTATAAACATCAATAATAAGTTACAGGATGACTTTAAGAGCTTTTAGTAAAGTGACAAAACTGTATAAGGTTATTAGCAATTGTATGATATTATAACAGAAGTACGATGAAGTATGAGCAGTATCTGCTGGCTCTGAGTAAAGTGTAAATAAAAAATTATACATCCAAGTTTTCTTAATAACTCTTTATTTTGCAAAAACGAAACATTAAAAGAACAGAGACAGTAAATAGAAGTGTTACATGTGGCTTTATACATAAATAAAATATAATGTGGCAGCTCTAAATCTTTAATTCAAACACATCCTTTTTTTTTTTTTTTTTTTTTTTTTTAATAAATATGAAATCCCTAAAATAGATGGGTATAGGGACCAGTGACAAAACCTAACAAAAGTTCCCCACCTAAAAAAATAAATTCCTTCACACTGCTTTGGTATGGATGTATAAAACATTATGAAAGCTGAATTTATAATACATTATGCCTACACTTAGAATACTTTATTAACCTTAGTATAAGTTGTTGTACATGATTATAAACTGTTGTAATGGCTTTTATAATGCATTATAAATGCATTATAATGTCTTATGAATGTGAGCTTAATGCATTATAAACTAGACCTTCAAGTAAAGTGTTACCTAAATTTTTTCACATTATGTAGTAAGTTCTTACAACTTGAGAAATTTATTACAAAATGCACTTGACACATTTATGGTTCTAACATGTATTTCTTTATATTTCTTCTTTATAGTTCTTCAGCAGTAGAGGACACGTATTGAAATGTGTTCCCGACAAAATGGCAGTCATATAGAGCATATTATATAAATAAAAAGGGTTTATGTCAAGAAACGTTTATTTTTCCTATGTATGGAGACTTATGGGACACGCTGTAGATTACTATGAATGTTTATGCATCAACTTTAACTTTACACTTTAAAAGAAATTACACTGTATTTTCACAACATTATCATTATTATAATAATAATTATTATTATTAGTATCTCTCACAGGTTTTGTTTTTGTTCCACTACCGTTAAGAATAAATTGTTCATATCTTTTTGCTGAAATATTTATCTCTGTTACTGATGGGTTAATTTTAAACGTTGTACTGCTCACTCAGTCAGAGTTGCTTTTAACAATGGATTCCGTGTTATACATGGTTTTTATCGTAGCTGTAGTGCTAGTGGTATGTTCTGTTTTAATAACGTTCGCTCTTATTCTGAGATGTTACGGAAAGCAATTTTGAATTTTATACCGCGTTGAAGTCATTCTAGAAATGTTGTGATTTTTACAATTATTAACTTTGACTTTAATACTGATTCTACACTTGTTAAATACTGGCACCAGCATCTTTATACTTGTTATTGAAGATAGGGTGTGTGCATGCGTGTGTGTGTTTTGTTTTTGTTTTTTTTTTACATTTATAACCCTTTTTATTATTATTTTTTTAATGCTCATTATACTCTATAGACTATAACTATTTACATGTCTGATACTAATAAATAAATAAATAAATAATAAAATAAAAATAAAATAAATTACTCTAAAAGTTGCTCTGTTTTATTGGTAATAATTAGTTCAAGATTAGTTCAAGAAGCAAAAAAAAAAAAAAATCTGCCAATGGAACAAGTGAAAATCATTACCTCCGCCAAGGAGGTTATGTTTTTGCCAGGGTTTGTTTGTCTGTTTGTTTGTTTGTCTGTCCGTTAGTGTGCAACATAACTCAAAAAGTTATGGACAGATTTAGATGAAATTTTCAGGGTTTGTTGGAAATGGGATAAGGAAGAAATGATTAAATTTTGGTGGTGATCGGGGGTGGGGGGGCCCACGGGGGGGGGGGGGGGGCACTGATCAGCCTTGGCGGAGGTCTGTGCTCTCCGAGTGCTTCTAGTTATTATTAAGATTTTCAAGCTCTATTGTCTAAAAATAAGTTCTTATATCTCACTGAAAAGTTACTCTTTAGGTGATTATGTCTTATTTTAAGTGTGATGAGATATTTTGACTAGAAATGAGAAAAATACACTTAGTAAGATTTTGATTTTTTTCCAGTGAGTGTATTTGGACCTTGACATTTTGTTGCTACGACACACAATAGTGAAACGGATCATAATTTTAGAAGAACTGTCTTTTGGATTTACAAATTAATATACAGTATAGAGTCAGTTTTCTGTTTCAGCCAAAGAGAAAATCCGATAAAAATGACTGGTGAAAGATGTTTTTAGTCCTGCGTGAGGCTTAAACCATGTCTAAGAATCAGAGCCATATCCTAGAGTCTAAAAAGAGTTATCATCGTTGTGAGAAATAGTCTGATATTTACAAAAGTAGAAAATGTACTGTCAGTAAATGCAGCAAGATGGGAATTAATGCAGTGTATTTTAATGTCGAACCTTAAAGTATACTATGTTCTTTTGAAATGAAGCAATTAACAGGTAAAAACCAGTTCCTTTACTTTATGTCAAGGTTTATTTTTTGTTGCAAAGTTTTGGCAGGTGCTTTATTTTTTATATCTGTTAGTTTCTTTCCATTCAATATCAGTACAGGCTGTGTAATGTTATTCATAGCATAACTTAAAGTGACTTTTCAAAAGTTGGATCCATTTGGAAATGCATGATTTGAAGAAAAGGAAAAATAAACATATACAGTAGACCATACAGCAGCTGTTTTCTGGGTAGGGTTGGAAGCTGAAATGCTGAAATCAAACGAAAAATGTCACAGCACAGTGTTTACGTTCTACAAATGGAGAAAATCTGAACACTTCTAATTACTTACTATAGATACTGAAAATCTGGAGGGATATCATTTCATATTCCAACTGAAACAACACGTTTTGGTGCCCATCATGCAACACCTAGCATTAGTACTGAACCAGTTCTTAGCCAACATTACTGTTCCGTGCTGTGACTTGGCATGGGGAGAAAGGTGTAAATTCATGTATATTTTCATGTGATCACACACTGGAGGTTGAATGCTAATGTTAGCTGTTGCTTAACTTTGTAATATAGTCCGATATAAAACCGCATTTTGCTTTTCCAGTACTTGCAGCAGTGAAATGATGACAGTTTTTTAAATTCTTTTAACCCTTTAACCCCAGATAAACATTCTGCTGTGAATTAACGTCTGCTTCAGTGTCATAAAAGCTGCTGTGAGTATGTGTTTGTGTTGCTTTTCTTTGGTGGTTTTGCTTTATTTTGTGTTTTAGGGTCAAAATAGGGTGAAACAACAGAAAAAGACAAAGAAAGAAATTGAAGTTTGACAGGTTTTTACTAAATAATGCACTAATAATGTACATCAATAAGAGATTTAGGATGTTTAGGATGTTTTTTGTGGCAGTTCCCAAATGAATTTTTCTCTCTATTTAACTTTTCCTTAGTGATTTATCACTATTTATTATAATATTATCCTTTGAATTTTGTATTTTTTTCCAAGTGATCTATTTTCCTATGTTTAACCCTTTCATGCATGAATTATAAGAACCTTAGTCAAGATTTTTTTACCTGATTGCTTTTATTCCTCTTTAGGCATGAAAAAAAAAAACAAAAAAACAAAACAAAATGCGATTGAAATTTTTTTAATGAACGTATTTTTCGTAGCGTTAGAAAAACCATGAAACAAAGAAACATGTATATCAGAAAGTGATGTACTGTGTGACAGTTATAAAATAAGACATTTTCAATGCAGCTAATCTTATGTGACTAGTTGTTACTCACTTCATGGAGATAATATGCAAAAAAAAAAAAAAAAAACTTTAAGAAAACTGTTTTTCTTATAGTCTAATTGTAATTAGCAAATGATTTACACTAAAACATGTTATTGCAGATCAGGTTTATCAAAAACAGCAAAATTACAGTAATGGTATGAATGTCAGTGTATGGGATGGTGCATAAGTGTCCACTGTGTTGGCTGAAATGGAACCAAAACAGCAAAACCTGTGAATATACAAGAGAACAGCTGGAGAATAACTGTCCACTGTAGTGACCACTATGCATGAAAGGGTTAATTGAATGATCATGTAGATCACAGGTGTCAAACATGCGGCCCGAGGGCCAAAACTGGCCCGCCAAAGGGTCCAATCCGGCCCACGGGATGAATTTACAAAGTGCAAGTTAGGGCATCAAACTCAAAAATAATATCCTAATAACCTTTAAATAATGACAACACCATTTTTTTGGCTTTGTTTTAGTGCAAAAAACATTAAATTATGAGAATATTTACATTAACAAATTATCCTTTAACAAGAACATGTGAATATCCTGAACAAATATGAGCAACCTGAAATGTCTAAAGAGAATTAAGCGCAATTTTAAGAATATTCTGCCTGTTACTAAGGGTTTTGTGTCTTTGTAGATCGGATCTGTAATGCACATGTATAAATGATAAGTAGAGGCAAAAAATTGGTAAAATTGTACTTCTTTTTCTTTTTTTTTTTGCTTTTTTATGGGCTCAGCTGGCTGACAGGCAGCTGTCTGTACCGATAAGGCAGCAGCCGACACCAACTGTACTCCCAGTCATCATTGCCCATTTTTCTGACACCTTTGCTTATGTATCCTCTTTTATTTGGACATTTTACCAGGGAGTATCTCACACTACTTTTTTTTTTTTTTCTACTTGTCTTGTCCAGCGTCCTAACAGCAGAATGGTAGTCTGGTTCCTTTTGGTGCTGAACAAATTTGCTTTGCCAAGGGTAACTTCATAAAGTATATGAAGCGCCCTTTGATATTCTACTGTGTTTATTATGAGTCTTGTTGAACCACATTTCGATGCCGGACCTGACATGGGGGGGGGGGGGTAGAAGAAGGGGAGAGAACAAGAGAGAAGAAGGTGGCAAAGATCGGATCTGTAATGCACATGTAATAATGATAAGTAGAGACAAAAAATTGATAAAATTGTACTTATTTTTCTTCACAGATTTCATTTTTTTTCAGGTCATTCACATCCTTTTTGTTTGGATGGTTTGTAAATGTAAGTATTGGCATAATTGAATGTCATTTTTTGCACTAAAACAGTTTGGAGTTGTCATTATTTATTGGCTATCAGGCTATTATTTTACTGGTCCGGCCCACTTCAGATTAAATTGGGCTGAATGTGGCCCCCGGAAGAAAATGAGTTTGACACCCCTGATGTAGATATTCATAAAAGCTCAGAGTAAAGTCAATGCTTATTGTATCAAAACAGAAAAAACTGAAGAAAAGGTAACTTTTTCAGTACAATATAGTGTTATCCATCCACTGTCATTGCTCCAACTCCATGGGTTTTCCTGGTGAATCAATGTTGTAGAAGATGACGGTGTTTCCACGGTAACTACGGAGCCTCTGAACGTCCAAATGGGTCAAATCTGATGACCATGAAAAGATGAAAAAGTGCATTTTACACCAATTATTTGCATGTATTGATAGGATTAGTGGATCAACAGTTTATATCAGTAGATGCTTTTGGTCAGCGGTGGATGTTTGGGTCTTTATGGGTTAACATGAAGCTTGAACTGGAACAAACTGAACAAAAACAAGTATTTGGATTTTGGCCCAGTAGTTTTTGTTTTGGGGTTCTTTTTTTTTTCTAAATCAGTCTAGCTGCTTTTTGGCACCTGGTTGAACTCCAAAAGCAGTTACACAGCCAAAACTCAGTAAAAACACATAAAAAGAATAAATCAAGGAAAATCACCATAACATTGCACGCAACAGTAAAAAAAAAAAAAAAAAAAAAAAAAAAAAAACACAAGGAAAATGTTGTATAAAAAAAATAAAAAAAGCCAAAAGTGAGAAAATAGTTTTTAACCGTAAACATTCTCATTTAATTAGACTTTTTTTTTGCTACTAAAACCAAGAGAAAAATTTGTTGTTTTCATTATTTATAGGTTATTATAATAGTGTTTTACTGGTCTGGCCCACTTTAGATCACATTGGTCTGTATGTGAAACCTGAACTTTAATGATTTTGACACCTTTAACTATTAATACGGTATCTTCAGTGTAAGTTTTGCATTTCACAAATTTATCCGACAGGCTGGATTGGATGAATTTGCCCGTGTGATCTATATAATACTGTAAATACTGTAATAATGTCAGCACAAAATGTAGATTTACTAGTCAGATAACCACAAAAAGCCAAACTTCACAGAGCATAAAACTACATAAAAATATGTGATTTCGTTGTGACTTGAGATCATGGAGTGTAATTCTATCTCAACATTTTACTGGATCATTCATTTTGCCAGATCCCCCAGGTCTAATACCCTTTATTTATACAACTTAAACATTGCAGTATAACATTCTCCCAAAGGAAACCACTTACACTCATGATTATAGTGATCAACTATAGACCACAACACCTGAGATACAGTCGCGGAAAAAAATATTAGACCACCCTTGTTTTCTTCAATTTTTTGTTTATTTTAATGCCTGGTACAACTAAAGGTAAGTTTCTTTGGACAAATATAATGATAACAACAAACATAGCTCATAATAGTTTAATTTTAGAGCTGATATCTATCCATTTTCCATGTTTTTCTTAATAATAACCAAAATCACTTCAGTTCTTACATCAATATCTATGGCATTGTCCTGACAAAGACAGTGCTTTTAGGCATTCCATGTTCTTTTAGATATTTTAATGTGTTTTTTATTTGACGTGGACATAACAGTACCTGACAAGTACCAGATGCAAACTCATATTAAAGTGCCTGTAATGAAGCATTATTTTACAGCCCCTACCTACAGTAGAGGCTTTTATATTGTTTTCCTGTCACAATTTTACTTTTTAATAATTTTCCTCTTTCATCCTCTTTATTTAAAATTTTTTATATGCTTTATTGATTATTTTATACTCTCCTTATTTACTGTACCTTGTCCTTGCGTACCAAGAAATCGCCTATTAATAAAATTATTTCTTCTTCTTCTTTGAGTCATATTTTCTGTCATTTTTTGTCATTTTACATCTATTTCATCTGCATTTCATATTAGTTAACATTCTTATAGAACATTCTACTATTTTAATGAGGTAAATTAATGCACATATATTATTGTCATGTACAGTCGCAGAAAAAAATATTAAACCACCCTTGTTTTTTTCAGTTTCTTGTTCATTTTAATGCCTGGTACAACTAAAGGTACATTTGTTTGGACAAATATAATGATAACAACAAAAATAGCTCATAACAGTTTAATTTCAGAGCTGATATCTATCCATTTTCCATGGTTTTCTTGATAATAACCAAAATCACTTCAGTTCTTACATCAATATCTATGCCATTGTCCTGACAAAAACAGTGCTTTTTGGCATTTCATGTTTTCTTTTCTGTCTGTTTTAGTCACGATACACACAGGAGTTAGTACTTGATTGCATAACCATTGTTTTTGATGACTTTTGATGATCTAATTTTTTTTTTTTCGCGACTGTAGAATCACTTCCATACAAAATAATGAATGAATAATTCACTCATACTGATCAAACTGTGTTCATTTTGGTCTTTTCATACCTTGCGCTGGTGCTGTGTGCACTTTGAAATCCCTTTGTTTTCATGAAAAAACATCAGAAAACAAGCGCACAATGTGTTATTGAATCTGCTCATTAAGATATCGATAATATGCAGCTGAACGAGAAAAGACAGTTTTACAGTTTCTATTGGTCTTTTGTGTCTGCACTAGAAACTCCACAGGGGGGCTGCTGGGGGAAACAACTGGGCTAATGCTGTGCACATAACGTATCCTTTTAACTATAACTAAGAACAGCTGAATGGGAAAAATCTGTAGTAAATGTGACCTGTGAAGTTGGAGATGTGACAGTGTTTCTCACAACTACAACAACATAATACAACCAATACATATGTCTGTATGTGTCTGTATTTACAACTACCACCAGCTGAAGTTATATAAACCCCATTATCACTATAATAGACTTAGAGACGACTGACAAATTAAAGGTCTGGATTTAATAATGGTAAGTGCTTTTGCATGAATGTTTTATTTTTATAATATAAAACTAAAAAATTCATGTTTTAAATAAATGATTCACATGATTTATAATGTTTAATTTAATGTATAAAATTTAAGTAAAATGTGTGCTCAGGAAAAGTTCATTTGTAATTGCTTAGTTAACCCTTTCATGCATGGTGGTCACTACAGTGGACTTCTATTCTACAACTGTTCTATTGTTTATTCATGGGTTTTGTTGTTTTCGTTCCATATCAACCAACATAGTGGACGTTTATGCATCCTCCCAAATGCTGCAATTCATACAATTGTTGTAACTTTGCTGCTTTTGATAAACCTGATCTGCAGTAACATGTTTTAGTGTAAATCAATTGCTAATTGTTATTAGACTGTAATAAACAGTTTTCTGAAACAAAAAGGTTTTTTTTTTTTTTTTTTTTTTTCGCATATCCTCCTGGGACCCAGCAATGCATTATGTCCTCTATAGGGACAGAAGTTTGACAGATTAACTTAAATGCTGTCCATTGCAAAGGACATTCCATTAAAAAAAATCAATAAATAAATAAAAATGATTTTTAAAATGTATCTGAAAAAACTTGCATTATGCAGTTTCCAATCAAGACAATTTTTAATGTAAAAAAGCTACAATTGTCAATTTCCTGGGTCTCAAGAAGATATAACACTGGTCAACAATAAATTTATTGTTTAAGTTTTTTGAGCTGATTTAGGATAATTTTGGTGTGCTGAATCCAAAAATCACATTAATTTTGCTCAATCAGGTCAGCTTTCTGAACTATGCTACATATTGGCTTTTTAACATTTTTGCTTACATTTATGGGCATTTTCACATCATATGACACAAAATTCTTTCATATTTCTTGCAATAAACGAGTTCTGAAGGTTTTACTTTTGCCAATTTATGATTAATGTTTTTTTTTAATATTACAGGTGAATGAAATGGCTTCAACTAGAAGATCTTGCAAAAATAAGCCTATTTTCAAAATCAAATTAGCAAAAAAACCCTGACCTGATTGAGAAAAACAGATGTCATTTTTGGATTTAGCGGTGCAAAATGGTCCTAATTCAGTTGAAAAAACCTAGACAACTTGCAAAAAACATTTTTTTTGTAACCCAGTGTTATCATTCGTGAAATGAGCAATCACTAGTATTAGAGTATGATAAAATGTGTGAAAACGTCAGATTAGTGGCATTAAAAATGTTTTTATTTCATAGTTTTCACACAGTGTATCACTTTCTGATGAGTTTTAAATACATGTTTCTTTGCTTCAAAAATTAAACGCGTGGTGTCCAGTTGAGTGGACATTTTTGTAACTCCACAAAAAATAGGTTCATAAAAAAATTTTCAATTGTTTTTTTTATGCCTAAAGAGGAATAAAAACACTCAAGAAAAAAATATTGACTAAGGTTCTCATAATTCATGCATGAAAGGGTTAAAAAGAGACCGTCACCGTACAAGAAGGGAGTTTGCAAGTTTGTTAACCACCAAAAACGTGAACTGTGGCCTCATAAACCCCCTTTACACAGGGGTGGCGATCGTTGAAAGATCGTTGAGCAATGAGAAAATGGCCAGATCTTTCAACGATCTTTCAATGAGCGCCCTGTGATCACCAAGACATCTCAATGATCCTCCAGTGATCTGTACGGTCACCACGGTTTCCTCAAAGTTTTGACTCGGTCCAAAACAATCTCTCAACGAACGCTCAAGAATCCCTCAACAATCTCATCAATCTTCCAATGATCTCTCAACGGTCTTTCAATGAACGCCAAATTTTTCCACCCCGAAGGTAGAGATGGTTGCTGTCATCTCTTCAGATTCATTTTTTGCAGTGCATGCTTGAAGTCAGAGCAATAATAAACTCTTTTTCTTTCAAATGCTTTTTGTGCGACTTGAATCTAGCAACTTGAGTTTGTTACTGAATCTTAAACAAGATTTATTTGGAAGAGACTTTGGGGGAAGAGATGTAATAGATCTTACTTTAACAGTTATTTACCTCATTTTCAGATTTCCTGCCTATTTGAGACAAAAAAAAAAGATAAGGTTGTGCTTGATTTAGGATTATAGTGTAAAGCGGAACACTTAAAAGAAGAAATTAACTCTTAAAACAAGATAAATTTTCTAACACTTCTGAATCGCTTCTGATTTTTTTTTTATCTTAGTAATAACCAAATAATTTGCAGTGTGCCATTTCAGCATCAAACTCCATTCTTTTCATTTAGAGCTGTGGTGAAAACATCAATAGTACTTCTAGATTTTATCACTTTCTCTGACTCTAAAAGTTGTTTCTTTTTAGTTCTTATCTCATATTGTCACTTTCTGATGCTTTGGTCAAAGGCCTTGTTGTGTTAGTTTTCCTCACCATGGGAGACCAGCAGAGTGACTCACTACTCCCTCTAGTGGACACATAAATCTGCTGATCTGTCATTAAGGTCATATTTGAACAATCCAGTGTATTTGCATCTTTGGCAGAACTTCAACACTATTTATTCTAAACACTCTAATGATAATTATAGTAATTCTTTCTTTTTTACCTCCACTAAGGAGGTTATTTTTTTGCCAGCGTTGGTTTGTCTGTCTGTCCGAGTGCAAAATAACTCAAAAAGTTATGGACGGATTTGGATGAAAATTTCAGAAAATGCTGATACTGGCACAAGGAACAAATGATTAAATTTTGGTGGTGATCGGTGGGGAGGGGGGCAACTGATCTCCCTTGGCGGAGGTCTGCGCTCTCCAAGTGCTTTTTTAGTTTTTAAATGTTGAAAGTAAAAAAATGGCATATTACACTTTTAACCCTTTCATGCATGAATTATGTAAACCTTAGTCAATATTTTTTTCTTGAGTGTTTTTATTCCTCTTTAGACATGAAAAAAACAAAGTGATTGAAAATTTTCTTATGAACCTATTTTTTATGGAGTTGCAAAAATGTCCACTCAGCTGGACACCATGTGTTTAATTTTTGAAGCAAAGAATCACGTATTTACTGCTATATTGTGTGAAAACTATTAAATAAAAACATTTTTAATGCTGTGAATCTGATGTTTTGTCACATTTTATCATACTCTAATATTCAGTCATTACTCACTTCATGGAGATAATATGTCTAAAAAAAAAAAAAAACTGTTAACAGTCTAATAGTGTTTTTCAACCTTGGGGTTGGTGGGGTTGCCTGGAATTCAAATGGGGTTGCCTGAAATTTCTAGTAATTGATAAAAAAAAAAAAAAAAAAAAAAAAAAAAAAAAACTAATAAAAAATATGTTGTAATGATTCAATATATATGTCATTATAATTAAAACACCACACACCTTTCCTTATAAAAATTTAAATTTAAAAAGAAAGCGTAAATGTTGTTTAAAATTAATGTTTGTTTGCAACATAGTTTAGTAAACTATTGCATGATCAAAAGCAAATTAATTTTAGCAAAAAAAATGTCTCCGTTTTGAATGTCTGGGGTCGCCAGAAATTAGTGATGTTAAAATGAAATCATGAACCAAAAAAAAGTTGGAAACCACTGGTGTAATAACAATAACAAGCAGTTGATTTACACTCAAACATGTTACTGCAGATCAGGTTGATCAAGAACAGCAAAGTTACAATAATGGTATGAATTACAGTGTATGAGATGATGCATAAGCGTCCACTGAGTCGGCTGATATGGAACTAGAACAATAAAACCCATGAATATACAAGAGGACAGCTGTAGAATAACTGTCCACTGTAATGACCACTATGCATGAAAGGGTTAATTAGTAAAGGTGCTGCGGTGCGATGGGATGTGATCATGTGTTTATGGCAAATACACTCCTGATCAAAATTTTAAGACCAGTTGAAAAATTGCAAGAATTTACATTTTGCACTGTTGGATCTTAAGAAGGGTCTAAGTAGAATTTCAAAATGCAAAAGAAGAAATGGGAGTGAGACCAAAAAAAAAGTGTAAGCAATTTATTGAAAACAACAATTAAACTAAAATAGGCTGTTCATTAGTTTAAGACCACAGCCTTTAAAAGCCAAAATCTGTGCAAAAATGTGGATTCAATGTTATTTTCTGTCAGATATTCACACTGTCATGACCTCCTGATGGTAAAGGCAAAAAAGCTTTCTCTCTTTGAACGTGTTCGGATTGTTGAGCTGCATAAGCAACACCTCTCGTAGTGCGCCATCGCTGCTAAGGTTGGACGCAGTAAGACAGTCATTTTGAATCCACTGTCTGGAACTGATGTCCATTTTTGGTAACTTCCCTTGCCATCCATCCCTAAATGTTCTCAATTGGATTTAGATCAGGGGAACATGCAGGATGGTCCCATTTCTTCTTTTTGCATTTTGAAACTCTACTTAGAACAAGGGCTGCGCGATTAGTCAACTTTAAATCGAAATCAGATTTTTTAATTAATGCAATTTAAAAAAAAAAAAAGGAAATCATCAAATTGATTTCATCTCTCTTGCTTCTCTGGGCCATGCACCTCCTCCTCCTCTTCTTCTTAACTGTGAGAGTGGTCTTTCACAGAAGTCCATGTAATGACCACGGATCTTAAATCTGTGATGGGTCTGCAGAAGTGGTACCAGTGTAAGCCGTGGTTTCACGCATGGATCTACCAATTCAAATATAACTGCATGGGGATCACTCATCTTATGTTGTTCACACACGCACACATGCACAACTGATGCCTGTCACTGACTTGCATTTAGGGATAGGAATCGTTAAGGATTAAACGATTCCAATTCCATTATCGATTTTGCTTATTGATCCGATTCTCTTATCAATTTCCAATTGGGTGAGGGAATAATCCGTGTGTCATTCGTTCATTCGTTTTTCAATTTAAAACCAAAAATGAAAAAACAAAAAAACGACACGTTTTTTTTGTTTTTCATTTTCAAAACAAGAATGAAAACTGTACACACTGTATATGTTATATTTTCTGTGCAGAGATGGAAATATAAAAGACAGTTATTGCAAACACACCCATTTGTACTCTTTTATTCCCAATCCGTGTTTCATTCGTTCATTAGTTTTTCAATTTAAAACCAAAAATCAAATTAATTTTCAAAACCAGAATGAAAAACAGATAACGGTTCATTTTTCCATTTCCTGATTTTGTGCTCAAATGAAACATGAAAAAAACAGATAATGACCGTTTCATCCGATTTTGCTATTTTCAATATAGTTAAGTTGTCTGAGCCGGAAGTAGTCGTTACTAGGGAAAAAGTAAACACACGGAATCATGGCCAGACTGGAGAAATATTTTGCCATAATTAAGCAGCTGTTTGATATGGAAGCATATATCATTCACACAAAAAAATGAATTTGGCTCTTTTTCTGAATGAATGAGATACTGTTTACTGAAAAAAATTAAATTCAGCTCTGTTTTTCTGAATTAATGAGAAAATTATCTTGTTAATTGAGAAAAACAGAGCTGAATTCATTTTTTTGTGTGAATGCAATACGCTTCCGTATGAATCAAACAGCTGCTTAATTATAGCCAAATATTCCTCCAGTCCGGCCATGATTCCATTTGTTTATTTTTTCCCTAGTAATGATTACTTCTGGGTCAGACACTCTAACTATATTGAAAATAGCAAAATCGAATGAAACGGTCGTTATCCGTTTTTTCCATTTTTCATTTGAGCACAAAATCAGGAAATGGAAAAATGAACTGTTATCTGTTTTTTATTCTCGTTTTGAAAATGAATTTGATTTTTGGTTTTAAATTGAAAAACTAATGAACGAATGATACACAGATTGGGAATAAAAGAGTACAAACGGGTGTGTTTGCAATAACTGTCTTTTATATTTCCATCTCTGCACAGAAAATATAACATATATAGTGTATACAAATAATAATAACAGATGACGCCGGGCCCGGTTCAGGGGGGCTGGGGGCAGGGGCGGGGCGGCGGCATGCAGTGAAAGTGAAACTAAAGACGCTTTACTAATTCTTCTATTGCCGTATTTCTACTACGTGGACGTGACTCGGCTCGGCTTATCTCCAATTGTTGTGCACCTAATTTCCTTTCCCCTACCTTCGGAAACTTGTATTTGGGTACGACGTTTGTTGCCCGCACCGGAACCGGAACTGGGCCCGGTGTTCACTCTGTCCCTAAATTCACAAGCGCCGCTAAGTAGCGTACCAAATATGTGACATTCCTGTAAATGATTCACATACTTTGGACAAATGTTTGAGCAGATTGGAGGGATTCCACCCTTTTGAAGACATGGAAGCTTAGCAAGTGTTACAAGTAAGTGGACCTGGTGTCGTCTTTTTAGACCGTTTCTGCCTCAACGCCATGTTGGCTACGCTCTGACCAAAACAATGAAGCGTACGCATGACGTCATCGCGCTACGACGGTGGAATCAATAAGCAGAATCGTTAAGCAGGCAGGCAAACGATTCCAAGGAATCGAGTTACTGGGAGCCCCAGGGATTCCCATCCTTACTTGCATTGGTATCACTTCTGTGGGCCCATCATGGAATTTCCTTGAATCATAGATTTGAGGTAGGGAGCAGCGCCTTGCATTGCGGGCTGCTCATGAAAACAAAATGCCCACTTCTGTTGTCTTTTGTAGTTTTACCCAAAAATCCGAATTGAAAATCAAGTTTTTAGAGGAAAAATTATGTTTGGTCAAAATCATGCAGCCCTACTTAGAACTAAGGTTATCGTTAACGAAAACTAACGAAATGACGAAAACTAGAATTGAAAAAACATTTTCGTTAACTGAAATAAATAAAAACTATAATTAAAAGAAAAAAACATAACTAACTGAAACTGTATTGTGAACTTATGAAACTAACTAAAATGTATGAAAATTCTGGATAAAATTCCCTTCGTTTTTGTCTTTGTCAATATCCGATTGATATGAAATCGATTTATTTCGCTCGAGCAATTTTTAGCTAGCGGTACTTCACGGTCTGTCACTTCTCGTCACTTGTTTATAGTCGTCTTCTGGTCCCCACTCTACCTGGAAACATGGAGACTAAAGTTGGGAGAAAGCAGTAGAGTCCTGTCTGGGATTTATTTGAATACGATGGTGAGGAAGATAAAAGATATGACAAAACTAAACTAAAACTAAGCATTTAGAAAAAAACGAAAACTAATAAAAACTAGGAAACCTGCTGTAAAAACTAATCAAAACTAACTGAATTAGAGAAAAAAAAAGTCAAAACTAAATAAAACTAAACTATAATGACAAATCCAAAGCTATTATAACCTTGCTTAGAACCTTCTCAAGATCCAACAGTGCAAAATGTAAATCTTTGCAATTTTTCAACTGGTCTTAAAGTTTTGATCAGGAGTGTATGAAACATGAGCAACCAAACCTAAAAACGTAAGAACTACTAACAATTACAAACGATCACACATTCTCCTGCATGGTGAAAAAAACAGCTATCTCTAAGTACACCAGTAGCCACAATGTAATGTCATGTAAACATGCTTAGAATGTGTGACAGACTGCAGTGAGATGAATAAGAGTGAATGGTTGGATGTGAATGAACATTTTATATAGATGGAGTTATAGAAATGATTTTTTTTTTTACTGTTTTTTACTGTTTAGATCTTATTAACCCTTTCATGAATGAATGAATGAATGTTTATTTCAGTTAAATAGAAAAATACAAAACATATACATATTAAAAAAACAACAACAACAAAACAAAACTCATACATATTAAAAAAAAACAAACAAACATAGAACTAGAAGCACTCAGAGAGCGCAGACCTCCGCCAAGGCTGATCAGTGGCCCCCCCTGTGGGCCCCTCCACGCCAAGGAGGTTATGTTTTTGCCAGGGTTTGTTTGTTTGTTTGTTTGTCTGTCTGTCTGTCCGTTAGTGGGCAACATAACTCAAAAAGTTATGGACAGATTTTGATGAAATTTTCAGGGTTTGTTGGAAATGGGCCCCCCCCGTGGGCCCCCCCACCCCTGATCACCACCAAAATTTAATCATTTCTTCCTTATCCCATTTCCAACAAACCCTGAAAATTTCATCAAAATCTGTCCATAACTTTTTGAGTTATGTTGCACACTAACGGACAGACAAACAAACAGACAAACAAACAAACAAACAAACAAACAAACCCTGGCAAAAACATAACCTCCTTGGCGGAGGTAATTAACACATTTTGTAACTGAAAAAGGAAGAAGCTGAAGCCGGAGGCTTATTTCTGCTTCTCCTATTCACATCCTTAATTCACATCCACACCCGTAGTTCATGCATGAATTATGAAAAAAAGGATTTAGATTTTTTTTTTTTTTTGGTTCATTTTATTACTCAAAACTAGAAGCACTCGGAGAGCACAGACCTCCGCCAAGGCTGATCAGTGGGCCCCCCCCGTGGGCCCCCCCACCCCCGATCACCACCAAAATTTAATCATTTCTTCCTTATCCCATTTCCAACAAACCCTGAAAATTTCATCCAAATCTGTCCTTAACTTTTTGAGTTATGTTGCACACTAACGGACAGACAAACAAACAAACAGACAAACAAACAGACAAACAAACAGACAAACAAACAAACAAACCCTGGCAAAAACATAACCTCCTTGGTGGTGGTAATTAGGCAAAAATTGAGTTGCATTTTGAACTTTTATTTAAAAATATGGCTTTATTAAGAAGATATTTAATATTTGAGTTTTGGCTTTTTTTAATTAAATAATTACCTATATTGGAAACATCATGATGCAATATTTTTTTCAGACACATTTTTAAAAATTTTTATGGAAAGTCCTTTGTGGTGGACATCTGTTTTTTGTTTGTTTTTGGGTTTTTTTTGTATAAAGATATGACTCATGTCTACAAACGTGGACAAAAAACCCATAGATGGGTCTTAGGAAGATAACTTTATGATATCACAGAGCAGTCAAAATTCTAAAACCAAGATGACACTTCTTTTCATTGTAGTGCTTGGGGTCTACAGAGGGGAAACCCATGTGGTTTGGAGAATATTGCCTATATAACCCTTTGGAAAGTGAGCTTAAACTGTGTGTCCACAAATGTGGACATCATGCACGAAAGGGTTAATTTCTGTTTTTTTAACCCTTTTAGCCCTATCAGCCCGCCCGTGGGCCGAAAAAATTATATTAATATTCATCTACCACAAAAATGTAATAAATCAGGACAATGGATGTTTTTTTCAACTTTTGCTCAAAGTTTAGACCCTAATGTTAATAAAAGTACATCAAAAGTGTATTTTAGTGCAAACTTTAATGTTCAAACATGATTTTTAATCTTTGTGGGGTGAAATATACGCTATTAAAAATCTCCAACACGAACAATTAATTTATGCATATCATCGTCAATCCAGCCGAAAAAAAACAGGCGAGGATAAAAAAAAATTCTAATTTCTCTTTTAGTTTGTTACAGTTTACTCAGGCATAGTAATAAATACAATATTTTAGATTCTTTGTTCTGTGAGGTCTCTAAATGTCCACAGACACCAAGAACATCCATATGAACCTTATTATTGTGAAGTAATTCTTCATTTACTTTGGGTACGTCTTTTTAGGTGTTTTTCCCCTGAAAATATGGTCAGGGTTAAACAGGTTAATGATAACATAAGCCCGCCCAGGGTCTGCAGGTGGAAATTAGCACTTGTGCTACAAACTGGTATACTACATCTCTCCTTTTTAAGGTTAATGTATTTTGTCCATTGTCCCTGTCTAAATAAATAAATAAATAAATAAAAAAGAAAATGAAATGAAATGAAAGATTTACAAAGATGTAAAGATCTGAAAAGGAACAAACACCAGTTTCAAGTCTGTGTCTGTGTTGTTGTGAAAAGAGCTACAGTTATCAACTGCTTATAGTGTTCTGACCCACACAGAAATGATCAGTATAAACTTTTTCCAACCCTGAATGTGACCTCAGAGGAAGATGAATGCCTTGTGAACACGGTCTTCACAAAAACTGTGTGCAGAGATACACTGGTCATAACAAAGCATGCTACTGTGTTTCTCAAAAAGATAAGGATAAGGATTTTCTCCCAGGTTACTGATAAAACTAACGTGACTGACTCTACATTTATTTAAAACGTAACTGGATTTCCATATAAAAATAACACATTAATACATTCAATGCAAGACACCAGTTCCATATTGTATGTATTAACCCATGAAGACCCTGCGCTACTTCAGTGTCAGTTCCCAAATGACATTTTCTCTGTATCTAACCTTTCTTAAGAGATTTATCACCATGTTTTACATTATTATCCTCTGTATTTTCCATTTTATCAGTATATTTTCCTATTTTTAATTCACTGATCATGTAGATTTTCATTAAAGCTCCAATTATAGTTGAGGGCTATTATAACAAAAACAGAGCAAACTGCAGAAAAGTGACTTTTTCAGTAAAATCTATCATTATCTGAACCCAGTGTCTCCATCCACTGTCATTGATCCAACTCCATGGGTTTTACAGGTGAATCAATGTTGTAGAAGATGACAGTGTTTCCATGGTAACTGCGGAGCCTCTGAACGTCCAAATGGGTCATATCTGATGACCATGAAAAGGTGACAAACTGTATTTTACATCAATTATTTCCATGTATTGATAGGATTAATGGATCAACAGGTATTAAACAGTTTAGGTCACAGTAGATGGTTTTGGTCAGTTATGGATGTTTGGGTCTTTATGGGTTGTACAAGCCAATAATGTAATAACAGCTGGTAACATAATAAATTTACAATTTTTAAAATGTAATAGGCGATTAATGTAATAAAACTCCTGAACCGATAACGTAATAAGTTTTTGGAGCAGCAGACAAGACTAGAGATCATTTTAACCATCAAGTTAAATAGAGAAATACATGGAGAGAGAGAGAGAGAGAGAGAGAGAGAGAGAGAGAGAGAGAGAGATAATAAAAAATAAATGAAACTTAAATACAGTGATGTTAATATGTTATTACGTTATTGGTTCAGTTATTACATTTGCATATCATTTCTTTTTACCAGGCCAGTAACGCAATAACCAGCCAAAGTTATTATGTTATTGGTTCAGGATTTTTATTACGTTATTGGCCAGATATTACATTATTGGCTTATTTCGTTTTAATCTTAGGGGTCCACTGTCATGGTGCCGTGACTCAATCACATGACACATTCAACACAGTCATGCACACCACTGAGGACAATTGCATTCAAAAGTGCGGATTTGAAACACTCTATCACTTTTTATTTGATGTTGACAGAGCAAATACAACCGGAGATATGACGTTTTGAAACCGGAGCAAACAAACAGTGAATAAAAGTATGAAAATGAGGTGTGGGGGGGCGTTATATTTCTGACCATATTGACATAATTTTTTGTCAATTTTCAAAACTGAAAAAACTGGCAGAATCTGTGCATTCTAATCCACAGACTGCATTAGCATTACAAGTAAAGGTGAGGATGACCCCCACCTGATAGGGGACTGGGGGGTGTGTGTGAGAAAACAGTAGAAAACGCCTATGCTTTTATGTCAAATATTTGAGTATAATTTTGATTTATTACAATTTTAATTTTATCTACCCAATATTTGGAACCAATATTCACTTTCAAAGTCTTTGAAAAGGTTTGTTAAACATCTTTGTGTTATTTATACAATAAATTATTTACATTTTTCAAATCAGATTTTATATTTTGTGTGTTTTTGTCCTTTTGTGTTGATAGAGTGCACTGTAACAAATCACTGTAAAAAAACAGTAAATTTTGTACAGTATCATGCTGTTATTTGTAAATACAGTATAATGCTGTAAATAATGAGGTCTTTAAAGTACAAATTTAAATCAGTAATTTACTGCAAAATCTGACACTATTCTACAGTATTTTCTTCAATTCCTCCACTGCTGTCTGCCCAGAACTGCTCTGAACAAAATCATCTGGTATCAAATCCCATCAGCTCATTTAGAAAAAGATTCACTCGAACGAATGTAAACTATAGACTTGCTGCATCAAAGGTAAGTGGTTCGTTTTTGAAGCAGAAGGATAAAATAAAAAGAGAAATTAACTGAGGATGGCTATTTTCACCTGGACTTAACCCCATACAGCACTGGAACGGAACCACCTGATGCTTCTACCAACACTACCAGAACTCCATCCTGCTCCAGTTGTTCATTTATCAAGGTAATTGTGATTTTATCAACGTAACTGTGGCATTTTGGGTTCATTAAACATTAAATTGCCTCCATAAACTGCGTTCACACTGGACGCAACTTGCACAGTATAACACGCTTGACAATACTGCTTCATATTTCGGGGTGTTGTATGTAGCAAACATGCAGCTCATTTAAGTTGAAGCAGACTTGCTAGCAGTGAAGTGGACACCGTTAAACTAAACAGCATGTCAATTTACGTGGTTATATATAATGATGTCATCTCTTGTTTGAGCTTTTTCTAACAATTTTCATGATTTTGTATTTTAAAATGTAATTTGAAATGTTAAAATCCCAGCTTTTTGCTGTGTTATACCGTAAATATTACATTAAATATGTTTGACAGTAATATATTGTTTCTTGGAATACGGTAGTTACTGTAAAATGCAGCAACTGTGGCTAACAGTATTTTACTGTAAAAGGTACATTATGTACAGCCCAGTACTGTAATACTTTTTACAGTAAGAAACTGTAGTTGTAGATTACAGTAGAGATACTGTAGAATAACAGTAGCATGCTGGCAACTCTAGCTACCAGTATTTTACTGTTATTTAACAGTAAAATTTGTTACAGTGTAGGTTAAAGTGAAAAAATAATAGGCAGATGAGATAGATGAAGTTGTGCTGGAAAAAAAAAGATACCAAACAAGGGTATAGTAAATATTTCTTCATATAGTATATCACAGGTGTCAAACATGCGGCCTGGGGGCCAAATCTGGCCCGCCAAAGGTTCCATTCTGGCCCGCGGGATGAAAGTGCAAAAATTAACCTGAACAGTCCAGGTTGTCCAAATCATTTTGGTTCAGGTTCCACATACAGACCAATGTGATCTCCAGTAAAAATAACAACACTATAACCCATAAATAATGACAACTACAAATTTCTTTGTGAAAAATTATGTAGAAAAAATTTAAGTGAAAAAAAAAAACATTACACTGCGAAAACATTTCCATTTACAAAACTATTCTTTCACAATGAAATGCAAATAAATACATAAATAAAAACAAAGATGAACAACCTGAAATGTGCAATTTGAACAATATTCTGCCTGTTACTAAATGTTTTGTGCATTTATGGATCCACTGTGATCTGTAGTTGTGTTAATAATAACAGATGGAATATTGTAGAAATTGTTCAAATTTTAGTTCCAAACTCCAAAATTTTAACAATATTCTGCCTGTTACCAAATGTTTATGTAACACTGTGTTAAAATATACATGTATAAATAATAAGTCGAGGCATAATATTGTTAAAATTGCACAAATTTTTCAAAAGAAATGTCTGTTTTTTCAGGTTATTCACATCTTTTTTGTAAAATGTAAATATTTTCATGATTTTTTGGGGTTTTTTTTTGTACTAAAACAAAAAGAAAAACTTGGATTTGTCATTATTTATAGGTTATTAAGTCATTATTTTACTGGTCTGGCCTGCTTGAGATCAAATTGGGCTAAATATGGCCCCTGAACCAAAATGAGTTTGACACCCCTGTAGTATATAAAAGCAAAATCAAAAGTACTGAAAAACGGCCAAATTAGTCTCAGACTCCTAAGGGTTAAAAATGGCAAATTTATTACATTATCAGCCGTTATTACGTTATCGGTTGTTATTACATTATTGGCTTCTACATGGGTTAATGTAACAACAGTACAACCCCAGTATGAAACCGGTGTTTGATGAAATTCTGTATCATATTTTCTTTTTTTTTTTTCTTTTTTTATAAAGGACAGTAATAGGCCTCTACACTCTTAAGCGATTTCCTGATCCTGTCATTTTTATGCAATGTTGTTCTGCTCTGAATCAATGACAAACACAGGTGGAGGTGGATGAAAAAGGAACCACCTGTTGTGTGACATTTGACAGCTAATTTTCATTTGAGGTTGTTTTTAAAGAAATATTTTACTTCTAAGTTGCTTTAAATTGCCATAAAGCTGAGTAAGCACCGTATTTTTCTCTGTGGAAAATATCTTCCGGGCATTTCTTTCAGACTGGAGTGAGAATCTACAGTAATCTCACGAGGTGGCTGCCTGTCATATTTCCATAATTCTTGATGGGATTCATACGCCATAAAGTATTCAGATTGGGCCTGGCAGTCCGGGGAAAAAAAAAAAAAACAACATCAAAGCTTGATGTCTAGTAGCGTCAGCCTCAACACATCGGCATTAGGGTGTGTGCCATCCCTCTGAGATTTCAAACATTTCTCTCTGAACCGACTAAAGCAAACCTGCCTCACCTTCCTGAAACGCTTTAAATGGAAAACATAGAGAGGAAAACACATTAGTTCTGCAGCATGTTTGTTAAAATGGCTTGTAACAGGATGACACACAACTTAAAGTGCAATTCAGAAACACAAAGTGATCAGATGAGAAAAGTCTTGCCTGATATAGAGCCCAGGGATGTAAATGACTTGGGCTAATTGCTGCTTTTAGACACCCGATGAGGTTGAAAAGATGAGAGCAATTGGAAAGAAAGCATCAGCTGCAGGTGCGATGGAAAAGAGGAGATGTGACGTGTGTTTACTTTGCAGAAAAAATGTAGCGTGGAAGGAAAATGGGCCTTATTTTGAATATATAGATACGGCAATTTCTTCTTAGTGTTAGTACACCACCGGAATTTTTCCATTTCAGTGCAGCTCAGTTCAATTCGATTTGATCATTTCAGTGTAGAAATTAAAAAAGACAACTGCAGGCCAGTAATACATAATACAAGAAAAAGTTATATTTTATGAAGGTATGCTGTGGTATGGATTTAGGGCTGTGCAGTAGTTTTATTTATTTATCTACTGGTGCTGGTACTGTTCCATGTTTCAGTATGCCATGTTATCGTATGTCTGGTGTTACTTATGGCTATCGCGTGTCTGCAGTGTTATTTATTATGTGTTTATTATGTGTGCGCTGAGATGTCTTCTTGTTTGGACTATGTTCTCTGTATGGTGTTGCAGCCCCCGCGCACTATGGCCTAAAACGAATTTCCCCCCAGGGACTAAAAAAGTATATCTTACTGTATCGTATCATATCGTATCGCACCTTATCGTATCGCTTATCTTATCATATCTTATTGTATCTTACTTATCGTATTGTATGGTATCTTATCGCGTATCTTATCTTATCGTATCTTATCTTATTGTATCTTATCGTATTGTATCGTATTGTATCTTATCGCGTATCTTATCTTATTGTATCTTATCGTATTGTATCATATTGTATCTTATCGCGTATCTTATCTTATTGTATCTTATCGTATTGTATCGTATCGCATATCTTATCATATCTTATCTTGTCGCATATCTTATCTTATCATATCGTATCTTATCATATCTTATATTGTATCGTATCATGTATCTAATCTTTTCTTATCATATCTTATTATATCTTATCTTATTGCGTATCTTATTGTATCTTATCTTACTGTATCGCATCGTATTGTATCGCATCGTATTGCATATTGTATCGCGTATCTTATCTTATCTTATCATGTTGTATCGTATCGTATCGTATCGCGTATTGTATCCCGTATCTTATCGTATCACGTATCTTATCTTATCGTATCTTATCTTATTGTATTGTATCTTATTTTATCTTATCCTATCATACAATATCTTATCATTTTGTATCGTATCGTATCGTGTATCTCATCTTATTGTATCATATCATATCTTATCTTATCTTATCACATATCTTATCTTATCATATTTTATCTTATCTTATTGTATCTTACCTTATCACTTATCTTATCGTATCTTATCTTATCACGTATTTTATTGTATCTTATCGTATTGTCTCGTATCGCATATCTTATCTTATCCTATCATATCTTATCTTATCTTATCTTATCAGGTATCTTATCATATCTTATGGGATTGTATCGTATTGTTTCGCGTATCTTATCGTATTGTATCATATCTCACCACATCTCATCTTATCTTATCTCATCTCATCTCATCAAAATAATACTCTTGCTCTGAGCCATCCCAAAATTAATGGATTTTTAATAAAATATTGGGGCTAAAAATGGGACCAAAACCACAGGAAAAGCTAACTAGATGTCAGTGCATTTTATCTGGACCACATGGCTGTAAATGGTCTTATATACCACTATAAATAAAGACACTGTGTTAAATTTGTCAATCCTAGTGGTTTTTCTAATTCAGACATGTGGGTTTTTCATTCCAGGCTTTGTGCGTAACCCATCGTGTCCACTCGTGTTACATACAGAACCTGCCCATTTACACACAAATAAACAGTGAATGATTTTGCAACAGCGGTCACTTTTGTGAAACACTCTGCCTTGCATAATTAGTTTGAATCCCAAAATGTACCTGTGAGAGAATAAAAAGTCTAAAAAAAAAAATAGCAGTGCATAATTTCCACATCCTTTTTACTGTGTTGCACACTGATTTTTCTATAAAATATAATATGAAAAAATATACAAATGTGTTTTATCTGAAAAAATGTTTCTTTTTTATCTCAGTAAATATTTACCCAAAGTGCCTCCAAACTTGCTTCGTAACATTAGTCTACATCTGATTTGAATTTTTAGCTTTTATGTCCTGTTTTTAGGGACCGGTTTCATAGAAGCACCCATCTATATTTCACTTAATATCTCAACTTTTTTGGAATAAATGTATAAGTTTTATGGTTATGTGCTTGTACATTAAGTACTCACACTGCAGATGTAAACACTAAAGCCTGTTATTTTCTATCCATAACACCAACACAAAATAAAATATACTCTCTCTAAGAAGATAATACACTGTTGACAATGCTGCGAGTGTCTGACTAAAATGACAAAATACATGCTTTCACCAATTTCTACACTCCTCTTCATCAAATATAACTGATATGGCTTGTGTCATAATAAGAGTCAGCAACTACAATGAATTCATGGCTGTTACTAAACTACAGTTATGAGCAGAGATACAAATATTACTATAACCTGCAGTGCTGATATTTTGGCATAAAAGGAATAATATTCCCTGGTTTGCAAATTTGATTTTAAAAGCCATATTTTACTGACAATCTTGTTTTGTTTGTGGATAGTATTGGTCTGAAGACAGCGTGAGAAAATCCCCGCAGCCTTCACAGATGTTGGATAAATATATCTTTTCACCAATATTTATTTAACTCATAAAGACCCAGTGCTACTTTTGTGTCAGTTCCCAGATGAATTTTTCTCAGTATTTAACCTTTAATTTTTTTCATTTATCACCATTTATTATAATATTATCCTCTATAATTTTCATTTGTCACTGTAAATCATGCATTTTCCTATATTTAACCCTGTAAAGCCTGAACCATTAAAATTCCAGTTCTTTGAAACTGGAGCCTTTATTGGTCCTTCTGAACAACCCAATTTTTTTTCTTTTTTCAAATATTAATTTTCATGTATGAGTTTCAATTTAGTATGATATTTGATACATCAGGTCTCAATGCTCAAATGTTCTTATTTTTGAACAAATAAAACATAATATAACACAAACATGTCTAACAATTTGGTAATTCCTTTTCAAAATTGTCAAAGTTCTTCCTCCTTCCTCATTAATGACAGTCTTGTAGTGTCACTGAAAAGGCCTCTGGTGAACAAATCCCTCCCCCCTGGTGGATTATCTGTGTATTGCATGTATCTAATTGTACACATCAGGTTTTTCAAGAAAAAAATATCACACTGATCATGTAGAGGGCTTCAAAACTTATGTATCAAATATGATACGTTTGGCGTTATAGGGTTAATTCCCTATATTTAATGTAGATGTTCATGAAAATTCAGAGTTAATTCATTCAAAGGTTATTATATCAAAACAAAAAATTTAAGAAAAGTGAGTTTTACAGCAAAGATTTCAATAAGTGAATGCAAAGACAAGCATCTACAACCACCATCATTGATACAACTCTATTGGTTTTACAGGTGAATCAATGTTGTAGAAGATGACAGTGTTTCCACGGTAACTACAGAGCCTCTGAACATCCAAATGGGTCATATCGGATGACCATGACAAGAGGAATAACTGTATTTTATACCAATTATTGATATAGATTGGTAGGATTAATGGATCAACAGGTATTAGACAGTTTAAATCAGTAGATGGTTTAGGTCACAGGTGTCAAACATGCGGCCCGGGGGCCAAAACTGGCCCGCCAAAGGGTCCAAACCGGCCCCTGGGATGAATTTATGAAATGCAAAAATTATAATGAAGATATTAACAATCAAGGATGACAGAATCATTTTAGGTCAATTCAACCTGAAGTGGATCAGACCAGTAAAATACAATCATAATCATCTTTTTTTTTAGTGTAAAAAAAAAGTAAAATTACACAAAAATGTTTATATTTACAGACTATCCTTTTGCAAAAAATGTGAATAACCTGAACAAATATGATCAGTATGAAATTT
The DNA here is from genome assembly GCF_902148855.1 of Sphaeramia orbicularis. NCBI lineage: Eukaryota > Metazoa > Chordata > Actinopteri > Kurtiformes > Apogonidae > Sphaeramia > Sphaeramia orbicularis. The sequence goes on along the minus strand of NC_043964.1, from coordinate 18,954,344 downwards.
CTCAAGAGACGTATGTAGAATTTTACCAATATTCTGCCTGTTATTAAATGTTTTGTGTATTTGTAAATCCACTGTGATCTCTAAGTTGTGATTCACATGTATAAATGATAAACTAAGGCGTAATATTGTTAAAATTGCACTTATTTTTCTTAAGAATTTTCAGGTTGTTCATATTTGTTCACGTTACGTTCAAGTACAGTTCGTAGGTGTAAACATTTTCATTACGGAATTTTACTTTTTTCACTCAAAACATAGAGAAGACTTTGGAGTTGACATTATTACCTCCGCCAAGGAGGTTATGTTTTTGCCAGGGTTTGTTTGTCTGTTTGTTTGTCTGTCCGTTAGTGTGCAACATAACTCAAAAAGTTATGGACAGATTTTGATGAAATTTTCAGGGTTTGTTGGAAATGGGATAAGGAAGAAATTATTAAATTTTGGTGGTGATCGGGGGTGGGGGGGCCCACGGGGGGGGGGCCACTGATCAGCCTTGGCGGAGGTCTGCGCTCTCCGAGTGCTTCTAGTTTATGAGTTCTTATCCTACACTCTCAAAAACAGAGGTACCAGTTTGTACTTAAAAGGGTACAAATGCTTGTCGCTGGGGGTGTACTTTTTTGAGAGACATTTCTGTACCCTTTCGAAATGGTCCGTTTTTGTACCTTAAGTACTTTACATAGAAAGAAAACTCTCATATAGTTACCTCCGCCAAGGAGGTTATGTTTTTGCCAGGGTTTGTTTGTCTGTCTGTCTGTCTGTCTGTTTGTCTGTCCGTTAGTGTGCAACATAACTCAAAAAGTTATGGACAGATTTGGATGAAATTTTCAGGGTTTGTTGGAAATGGGATAAGGAAGAAACGATTAAATTTTGGTGGTGATCGGGGGTGGGGGGGCCCACGGGGGGGCGCAGACCAGAAAATTTCATCAAAATCTGTCCATAACATTTTGAGTTATGTTGCACACTAACGGACAGACAAACAAACAAACAGACAGACAAACAAACCCTGGCAAAAACATAACCTCCTTGGCATGGGGGGGGGGGGGGCACTGATCAGCCTTGGCGGAGGTCTGCGCTCTCCGAGTGCTTCTAGTTGATAATGCCATGATGTTTAAAGTTTGAACTGGTGGCCTAATTGAGAAAAAAAAAACGGTATAGGCAAGCTACGACATCAAGACATGGAGGTGTGAATGACAACTTGATAAAACAGAGATTATGGCAATAATCAGAGGTTCTAATAAGCTAAATAAATTAGTAGGCTATTATCACTGAGCTAATTGGGCTATTAAATTAAAACACAAAGTATTATTAAATATAATATAGAGTAATTACACTATGATATATAATAAATAATGCGCTAAGCCTAATGTTTGAACTATAATTAGTCCTACTGTTCAGTTCTCCTAGCCTATAGCCTATTCTCATGGTCTACACACATTTTTTAATGCTGCAGGGTACCTTATAGCACAAATTTGTACTTTACAGAACTTTGGACCAGACCTGGGCATTGTAAGGCCCGGGAGCCACATGCGGCCCGACAGCTGACCCTAACTGGCCCACATGAGGTCATTGGCAAATTAAAAGTCAATGCAAATTTGTATCATCATAATAGACATATCCAATACAACGCCACTGCTTTTATTTTGAAGGATCTGCTAATTGATCGTTTTTTCACACATACTTTCTGTACTTGCATAAGGCTTATGCACTGATTAGTTTGTTGGTCAGTTTCAGCCCATGTCCGCTGATGTCCGCTAACGCCAAAAAAGAACAACTGATTCCGAATGCAGAGTTTTTAACAAGACATGGACTTGAAAGTATTTCTTTACTGAAGTCAGAGGTAAAGAAAAAGAAAAGGAACTGTGATATGCAAACAAACAAAGCTGGATGCATTTAGAGTTTGTCATCTAAAGTTAATTTGGAGCTGGTTTTGCACATTTTTGAAGGTCTTTTTGGGAATATTCATTAAATAGTTGTATTCTGTGATCCACATTTACATTTTATTATTGTATTGTTGCATTTACTGTTTTTGTATTATAGTAAAGTATATATATATAAATATATATATATATATATATATATATATATATATATATATATATATATATATGTGTGTATAGAGAGAGAGAGAGAGAGAGAGAGAGAGAGATATTAAGGAGAGCTGCAAGTGTATTGATCCGGCCCTTAACAACTGTCAAAGTTTCCCATGTGGCCCCATAGGAAACTTAATTGCCCACCCCTGCTTTGGACTCTTTTTCATAGTCTAAAGGTGCAATTCTGGCCTCCTAAAGACCAATATTGTACTTTTGAGAGAACATTCTTAAAAATGTACTTATAGGTACATAAATGTTGTGATCTCGTACCTCTATTTTTGAGAGTGTACTATTTATATTATTTTACTGGTCCGGCCCACTTTAGATCATATTAGGCTGAATGTGGCCCCTGAACTAAAATGAGTTTGACACCCCCGGTTTAGGTTAAAGGTGGATGTTTGGATCTTTAAGGGTTAATCTCAGCGTCACGTTGGCTGCTAATATTATCCCATTTACTCTGAGCAGGAATACAATGAGCGACAGAGTAGTGGCTTTCTGTTTTTCTCAACATCACTGCAGTCTTTCATTTGCAGCGTCCAATGTTTCCACAGCACTGCACAAAATTACAACAGGTGTCAATGAGCTGTTTAACCAGTTAGATAAATGATTGAGTCATACCGGCTGGACCCTGGAGGTTCAATTACCTAAATCTATTCATCGTCTAAATGGAAAGTATTGACCGGATTGACGTTAATACAGGGATGTGAGGATGTCCTCCAGGAAGCTGCTTGTGGAGAGAAATCCGTCTTGAGCTTGAGGTATACTGCTTAGATTAGACGTGTTTTCGAATTTTCCTACTTTGCAAAGCGGAAAAAAAAATAAATAAAAAAAAAGAATTTAAACAACCTCTGGGGTTACACAATACTCTGGCATTCTCAAAAATTAATTTGTGAATTTACATATGACATGAGAATCAGAAAATTGGAACAGTCCTCATTTTCCTTCCACTGGAAAGACTTAAGAGACAGAGAGAGAGAGAGAAAAAAAGCTTTGCAGCAGGTTGTGTTCGCTGCAAAATGCTGTTTGAGTTTGTATATTGTAATATTGTACACAAGCTGCATAATCATCTCCTTTGTAAGACTCTTGCACATAAAACGGTTTTCTGGACTACAAAAAAAAAGAAAAAAATTATGGGCAAGCTGGCTAAGAGTCCTAACAAACTAAGGGTTTAATAGGCAGTAATTTAATGAGGGGGAAAACACTGACATCACGCCACTAAATATAATAACCACCTCATTAAACTTCAGAAAGCCAACTGATTATTAATAAAAAATAAAATGTCAGGTGATACAGGCTCAAGCAGCCTTTCGTGGTTGCGTTATTGCCTTTAATGTGAGTGACGGCTGCAGGCTGATTTTTAGGATTGAACCACTTTGTTTTGTTCTTCTCATGCTTCCAGGGAGTGAACTGAGCTCACTAATGACCTAAGTAGTCGCTTTAAGCTTGATGACTAAGTGGTGTTTTAGTTTTGTAAATCAAGCTCTGACATTTTGCGAGGTTGAAAATCAAAGCAGCGCGAAACTAGGGCAAGGATCAGAACAAAAGAAGTTGTAGGTGGAACATGACTGGCTCTGCAGAGAAATGGTTAACACTTGAAGGGCTTACATCTTATAGGTGAAGTATAGGACTACCTCTGTTTAACCCTTTCATGCATGATGTCCACATTTGGACACATAGTTTAAGCTCACTTTCCAAAGGGTTATAAAGGCAATATTCTCCAAACCACATGGATTTCCCCTCTGTAGACCCTAAGCCACAGGTGTCAAACATGTGGTCCGAGGGCCAAATCCAGCCCGCCAAAGGGTTCAATTCAGCCCCTGGGATGAATTTGTGAAATGCAGAAATTACACTGAAGATATTAATAATCAAGGATGTTAGAATAATTTTTGGTCAGTTCAATCGAAAGTGGATCAGACCGGTAAAATACAATCATAATAACCTATAAATTACGAAAACTGCAAATTTTTGTCTTTGTTTTAGTGAAAAAAAGTTGCATGACACAAGAATATTTACATTTCCAGACTAGTCTTTTACAAAAAATGTGAATATCTGAAATGTCTTAAGAGAAGTATGTGGAATTTTAATAATTTTCTCCCTGTTATTTCATGTTTTGTGTATTTGTACATCCACTGTGATCTCTAAGTTGTGATTCACATGTATAAATGATAAACTAAGGGGTAATATTGTTAACATTGCACTTATTTTACTCAAGAATTTTCAGGTTGCTCATATTTGTTCATGTTATGTTTGAGTATAAATCATAGATGTAAACATTTTCATTACGGAATTTAATTTTTTTCACTCAAAAGTTATTATTATCCTATTATTTCTGTTATTTTACTGGTCCAGCCCACTTTATATCATATCAGGCTGTATGTGGCCCCTGAAATAAAATGAGTTTGACAGCCCTGCCCTAAGCAATACAATGAAAAGAAGTGTCATAATAGTTTTAGAATTTGGACTGCTCTGTGATCTCATAAAGTTATCCTCCTTAGACCCAGCTATGGGTTTTCTGTCCACGTCTTTATACAAAAAACCCCAATAACAAACAAAAAACAGCTGTCCACCACAAACGACATTCCATAAAAATTTTTAAAAATGTGTCTAAAAAACTATTGCATCATGATGTTTCCAATATAGGCAATTATTTGATTAAAAAAAGCAAAAATTTAAATATTTACTATCTTCTTAATAAAACCATCTTTTTTTAAAAGTTCAAAATACATTTCAACTTTAGCCTAATTTTGAGTAATAAAATCAATCTAAAAAAAAAATCTAGATCCTTTGTTTTTCATTATTCATGCATGAAAGGGTTAAAAAAAACAACAAAAAAACAAAAAACAAAAAAAACAAGTGGTGCCAGGCACAACAAACCCCGCCCCTCACATGTATTGTAGTTTATTTTGGCATCAATCCAGCAGGTGTCATCATGTCTATGCATGTGCTGATGTCAGCATATGAACTGCCTCTGTATATGTGCCAAGTTTGAAATAAATTGAAACAAAATCAATGTTTTTATAGACATTAGAAATGTTGCCCATTATAAGTAAATGGGAAAAAAAAAAAAGATGTAAAAAAAATTCTAACTTTTACCTACTTTTCCTAAAATGTATTTACATCTATTCTGGGTCACTGGCAATCTATAAACCCAATTTGGTATGAGTTCAGCCAATAGTTTTGCTGCTACAGAAATTTGTAATTTCGCCCATTAAAGTAAATGGGGAAAAAAAAAAAAAAAAAAAAGATTGAGAAAATTCATACAACATTGAAACTTTAACCTATTTTTCCCAAAATGTAATAACATCTATTCTGTGTCACTGGCAATCTACAAACCAAATTTGGTATAAATTCACCCAATAGTTTTGCTGCTACAGACATGTGAAATTTCACCCATTATGAGTAAATGGGGAATAAAAAAAGATTGAAAAAAAAAATCATAAAAAATTTAAACTTGTACCTATTTTTCTCCAAAATATATTGAAATCTATTCAAGGTCACTGGCAATCTATAAACCAAATTTGGTATGAATTCAACCAACAGTTTTGCTGCTAGAGTGTTAACAAACAAACAAAGAAACAAACAAACCAAACCAAAAACAATACCCCTTGCCTCCCCTTTGGGGGGCGGGGTAAAAAGTCATCCCAACAACAAAGACACAGATAAAAGCTGAAAAAGACACAGCAAACCTCTGCCACAGTGGATAAATTCCCCACAATAACATACCTTCCACAGCATTATTATGCAAATCAGCTCATGGTTTTATTTTATATTCTAAGAGAGAAAGGTCCAAAGATTTATCGATGTTCACATTAGATATATTTTTATTAGCATTTTTTATTAAACCTTTATTTGACCAATAAGTCTTTGAGAATAAAATGTCCTTTTTGAGGGAAAACTGGCCAATAAGGTGCATAAAATCACATATGACAAAGACCTACAGAATATAATACAAGTAAAAGACAGGTGGGAAGGTACAGGAGCAGCAGTTGTGGAGTTTTGTATCAGAGTTTAATGAGATTAAATCAGTAAGTTATAGCATATTCTGATGGTTATTCCAACACCAACAAGTAAAATAAGAGAACACTGTTCATCCATATTGTGTTAAAAGCTAAGGAGCCTTTTATGGAAGCTACTTACACGAGTAGAAGTTATAACAGCTGTTGACTGGTGATGGAAGATCAGACAAATAAGGTTAGAGTTTATGCAGTAAGATGGGCCTCTTCAAGCTTAATGAAAGTGAGAAACTAAATTACAGAATATACAGTGATGGGCACTCAATGATGCTTAAAAGCTGCTGTGAGTATGTTTGTGTTCCTTTTCTTCAGTGGTTTTGTTTTACTGGGTGTTTTAGGGTCAAAACGGGATGGAATAACAGAAAAAGACAAAGAGCGGAATTAAAATTTTACAGGTTTTTACCAAATAGTGCACTCAGAATGTGCATCAATAAGAGATTTAGGATGTTGAACATGAACTGTGAACTGGAACACACAGAACAACAAGTATTTGAATTTTTGCCCAGTAGTTTTTGTTTTGGGGTTCTTTTTTTCTAAATCAATCCAGCTGCTGTTTTAGCACCTGGTTGAACTCCTAAAAGAAGTTACATGGTAAAAATTCAGTAAAAAAAAAAAAAGAAAAATCACCACAACCCTGCAAACAACAGTAAAATCAACAAACAACAAGAAAATGGTGTTTAAAAAAAAAAAAAAAAAAAAAGCCAAAACTGTCTATTTTTTATAGTGATTTTCTCTCACTTACTGCTCCACAGGGGGTGCACTGAGCATGCTCAGATGTCTATGGAAAGCACAAGGTCTATTCTATCAGTAGATTAAGAAATTTTTCCTATTGAACAAAAGGTTGAATTTGTATAAATATTTAAAATATATCGTACATATGGAATGAGCACCACAGACACATCAGGGGTTAAAGGGTTGAAGCAGGTTGAATTTCAATAGTAACCAGGGGTGGATTGACAGGGAGCGAAGGGGAGGAGCAGACCCCACACTGTAGATTTGTGTTCTTATATACAGCCTGTGATAGCAATGAAACAAACAATCAATTGGCCAAAAGTATTTTAATACACCACTTGTACTCATACAGGACTAGTATAACCTGTAAACCTCAGGTATTGTGTAATAATTGCTCAGGTCATCTGTGATTTTAATCCTGTGTCAATTAGCCGTATCTATAATTCTTTAACGTCATCATAAATTACCTGCCATATTTCAGCAAATGATCATGCAGTGGCATGGATGTTCACTAAAAGAGCAAACTAAAATCTAAACAAAAAAATAAAACAAAACAAAAAAAAAAATGGATGGACAACATGTTGAGCCACATTATGTAACTAGAAGCACTCGGAGAGCGCAGACCTCCGCCAAGGCTGATCAGTGCCCCCCCCCATGGGCCCCCCCACCCCCGATCACCACCAAAATTTAATAATTTCTTCCTTATCCCATTTCCAACAAACCCTGAAAATTTCATCAAAATCTGTCCATAACTTTTTGAGTTATGTTGCACACTAATGGACAGACAAACAAACAGACAGACAAACAGACAAACAAACCCTGGCAAAAACATAACCTCCTTGGCGGAGGTAATAAATTCCCATTATGTAATAAAAGTTCAAAATGTAATAAGAATGTCACGTCATGTTGTAATGAAAGCCGCATTATGTAATAAGCTGACACATTTTGTAATAAACTACGTCAATGCATTACATAGTAAATTTTTTCACATTATGTAGGAAGTTATTACAATTTGAGAAATTTATTACAAAACGCATTCGACACATTTGTATTTTTTAAAACATGTAATAGCATGGTTCATTATGTAATAACAATCCAAATTAATATAATTTCAGAGCAATTTAGAAGAAATTAGTCACAGGAGTTGCAGGTAATGTAATCAGAACTTTAACCACACAGTTTAACCCTTTCATGCACAAATTATGAGAACCTTAATCAAAAAATTTTTTTGAGGGTTTTTATTCCTCTTTAGGCATGAAAAAAACAATGCGATTGAAAATTTTCTTCTGAAAAATAAATCAAATAAAAATAATTTAAAAAATAAGAATAAAAAATACATTTAAAAAAATAATAATGACGAAAAAAAATTCTTATGAACCTATTTTTCATGAAGTTGCAAAAATGTCCACTCAGCTGGACACCACACGTTTAATTTTTGATGCACAGAAACAGATATTTACTGACAAATTGTGTGAAAACTGTGGGGAGGGGTTGTGATTCTGGGGTTTTATGCTCAAGAGAGATCTACATAATGTTACCAATTCATGTCAGAAAAGATATGTAGTGTCTTAAAACTTTAATAAAGATATATGTAAAAAAAAAATAATAATAATCCATGAATATACAAGAGAACAGCTGTAGAATAGCTGTCCACTGTAGTGACCAGTATGCATGAAAGGGTTAAAGATGAAAATACAAGTGGAAACTTACATGAAAATGTTTACATTTACAGAGAAAAATCTGCAGTTGTGAGTATTTATAGGTCATTATGAAAATATTTTACTGATCTGTGTGTTTTGGGAATATTTTAAGTGTAATTTTTGCATTTCATAAATTCATCCCACGGGCCGAATTATAACCGTTGGCGAGCTGCATTTGGCCCCCGGGCTGCATGTTTGACACCCCTGATCTAAAAGGTTTCATCCTATTTGATATTAATTTCTGTCGAGAAACGCATGTTTTCAATGTTTGCATAAAGCTTAAAAAAATGATGTCCGTTTCAAGTCCATGTGTTACTGAGCAGTAATTTGACAATTTTCACCTAAAACTTTTATCTCCCCAAATTTTGTTACACATAATGTTAAAGTGCTTGTAAATACCTACTCAAATATATATAATACATGCATGTAAGTGACTCTGCTTACATGACAGAGACTGTTGAACACCAAATGTATCCACATGTTACTGCTTTGGACCCAATAATAAAAAGCCTAAAAGTATGCTGTGGATGTTTTGTTGAATCCATAATGGGAGTTTCCACATTATTCCACCCTGCAGAGACCTCTCACCACCCTCTACCACTCCATGTAAAATTTTCTAGACCCCCCCCACTGGTAACAGTCCAGTCTGACCTTAAGTTTCATCATTTGGTGTTCAGTTTGCACGCAGCAACAGCTCATCATCCACTCAGATACCCAGGTACCCACAGGAAGATGTAGTGATTTTTAGAAAATCATCGACCTTGAAAATCAGGATGATTTGTCCATATCTGTGGACACTAGACCGACAAAACAGAAAAAAAACAGACAGACTGGCGCTGGTAAAAACATGACCTCCCCTGTAGAAGAGGTAAATATAAAAAGAATATGTTTCAGCTCCTTCTTTTTTCTATCTTATCACAAAAATGACCTCATGTCTACTATTAAAAACTGAAAACTTTACAGAAAGTGTAGCACATTCTGTTCACAGCTTTCCAAACAATTACGTGATAAATAATTCCTCTGTGTATTACATACAGTTTCTTTAGTCAACCCACAGAAATTCCCACAGAGATAGTTGCATAACTCGCAGCCATATTTGTTCCCGTTGCTGCTCCATATATGTGTAGGTAGAATTCGCTGTTAAAAAGTACTTTGAAATAAACAAATCAAATGGAGTGTTTCCCGAAGCTCTTCAATCTTTGTTCTGTATAAAGCCTACATGGTCCTCTAGTGTCAAACATGCACAAGAAGGTTTTTTTAACTAAATGCTAATAAGAAACCATGTTCACGTAACTGAAAACCAAACTGGGAAGATAATTTCCAGGAGACCAAATGGTATTCTTTTTTTTTTTTTTTTTTCCTGTGTCTATAAACCTTTAGAGAATCACAAGTGTATCATTAACTGGCAGGTCCCTCCAACATATTATCACACTGGTGAGTGCTCTGAATAGATTATTCATAGTGCCTGATAACTGTGTGGGATGTGTGTAGGAGTGGGGATGGAAGCAGCATCCACTGAATTACCTCCGCGACTAACAGCCGATGTCTTCATCACATGTCCAACAGGCTTTTGTTTGAGCAATCGTACATTTAAGCTGTTACTTCAGCTTTGACAACAGCGCTAGTTTAACACGAGGAAAATAAAGTAGCGTAAGCCCCAGCATCATCCTTTGGGAAACGGGAGTCGACTGAAGTGTTCTGAATCATTTGTCTCTGTTGAGGGAAAAAAAAAAAAAAAAAAAAAACAACAACCCCTCTGTTAACAAATCAACAAATCCATACAGGTCTGCAAACATTTAACGCTGCAAACCTCCATGTTTATGCTCTCGAAATGTTTTCTTAGAAAGAATGAGTAATGCTCTAATGATTACTTTTATCAAGTGACATTGATTTTTTGGTAACACTTTATAATAAGTACACACTATGAAGCATTAGTTAAGCATTAACAAATACTGAATTCATTATTTATGAAGCATATTTCTGACATGAATACTCATTAATATATGGTTTATAAACACAGTTATAAATGTTTTACTAATCATTAATAAGCACGTTAGTTAAGCATTAATAAATACTGATAACATCATTTATAAAGCATATTTCTGACATGAATACTCATTAATATATGGTTTATAAACACAGTTATAAATGTTTTACTAATCATTAATAAGCACGTTAGTTAAGCAATAATAAATACTGAATACATCATTTATAAAGCATATTTCCGACATGAGTACTCATTAATATAGGGTTTATAAGCACAGTTATAAACGTTTTACTCATCATTAATAAGCATATTAATTAAGCATTAATAAATACTGAATACATCATTTATAAAACATATTTCTGACATGAATACTCATTAATATATGGTTTATAAACACAGTTATAAATGTTTTACTCATCATTAATAAGCACATTAATTAAGCATTAATAAATACTGAATACATCATTTATAAAACATATTTCTGACATGAGTACTCATTAGTATATGGTTTATAAGCGCAATTATAAATGTTTTACTCATCATTAATAAGCACATTAGTTACGCATTAATAAATACTGCATACATCATTTACAAAGCATATTTCTGACATGAATACTCATTAATATATGGTTAATAAGCACAGTTATAAATGTTTTACTCATCATTAATAAGCATATTAGTTAAGCATTAATAAATACTGAATACATCATTTATAAACCATATTTCTGACATGAATACTCATTAATATATGGTTTATAAGCACAGTTTGTAAATGTTTTACTCATCATTAATAAGCACGTTAGTTAAGCATTAACAAATACTGAATTCATTATTTATTAACCATATTTCTGACATGTATACTCATTAGTATATGGTTTATAAGCACAGTTATAAATGTTTTTACTAATCATTAATAGGCACATTAGTTAAGCATTAATAAATACTGAATACATGATTTATAAAGGATATTTCTGACATGAATACTCATTAGTATATGGTTTATAAACACAATTATAAATGATTTACTAATCATTAATAAGCACGTTAGTTAAGCATTAATAAATACTGAATTCATTATTTATAAAGCATATTTCTGACATGAATAGTCATTAGTATATGGTTTATAAGCACAGTTATAAATGTTTTTACTCATCATTCATATTCATAATCATTCATGCAGTTTGTTTGATAATCCCATGTGCTGTGTCTTTCCTTTGTTAGATTAACTGAAACTTTTGTGAGTCTTTAGGCATTTCCAACCTTTAAATCTCATTTATAAATGCTTCATATGGCATAGATAGTCCACACTTTAGATGAGCTCACACCATAGACTTAATTAATGAGTAATAAGTGCTTTATAACTACCTGAAATAATGAATTCCTGTATTAATAACTGTTTATAGGACAACTATTGGAAAATAAATGTGTGAGTTAGTATAAATACCCACTAACATATTCGTTAACCATCAGTATATGTCTGAATAGTGTATGTGCGAGCACAAATATACATCATTACTGGTTTGTAAGTGATGCAATACAAAATTTTAAAATGCTGAATCCATAATTTATAAAGTATGAAAATACAATCATTAAGCACATTGTAGATGAGCTTATTAATGATGAGCAAAACATTTATAACTGTGCTTATAAACCATATATTAATGAGTATTCATGTCAGAAATATACTTTATAAATGATGAATTCAGTATTTGTTGATGCTTAACTAATGCTTCATAGTGTGCACTTATTATAAAATGTTACCGATTTATTTTTTTTCCCCTAAGTGCTGATTAGATGTGTTGTCAAAAACAGACATATACAGTATTCTTGGATGCCTGAGACCGGTTTGATCAGCACTATAAAACTTGCCGACAGTCATTTTCCAATTATATAAAACAGAAACAGATGGAAAATTGTAGCAATCTCAAGCTGAAACAAATACATATTTAGTAATTTCACTTTGTAATTTGGAAACTGATTGTCAAAACAGTTTTCTTTCAATTTACCAATAAACTGACTGAATATTTCCCTGTATGGAATAGATTATGAGGAAAACTAAATAAATATCTGATCAGTGCTGCTTGTTTGTTTTTTTTTTTTTGTGTTGGTGGATCAGTTATTTACAGTCGTTCAAGGACATTTCAATGCTCTTTCTTCACAAAGCTTTTCTTAAAAGATGCCAGGATCATGTGTTTTAATACCTTTGCAATATCCTAAGGGTTTCTTTTTTAATACACGGTACTAATGCGTTGATTTCACTGCACTATGTTCTGAAAAGAAACAAAATGCCATTGAAAATAGTTGTATCTCAGCACAAAGAAAGATCTGCCACTATTACCTTTGTGTTCCAACAATGTCTCTGCTCCACAACAAACTGTATACACAAGAGCCTCAATGTCACATTTCTACAAGTCATGTGGTATATGCGTTTAACTCACAAGTATATTTACTGTTTTTTTTCTTAACCCATAAAGACCCAGTGCTACTTTTGCTGCAGTTTCCAAATGAAATTTTCTATCAAATTAACCTTTCCTAAGTGATTTATCACCATTTATTGTAAAATTACCCTGTGTATTTTGCCTTCTTCACTGCAAACCATGTATTTTCCCATATTTAATTTAGATATTCATAAAAACTCAGTTTATTCAAAGTTTATTACAACAAAACAGAGAAAACTGAAGAAAAAGTGACTTTTTCAGCTAAGTTAACATTAATTGAACATAAAAACCACTGTGTCCATCCACTGTCATTGATCCAGCTTCATGGGTTTTACTGGTGAATCAATGTTGCAGAAGATGACTGTGTTTCCATGGTAACTACTAACTGTCTGAATGTCCAAATGAGTCATATCTGATGACCGTGAAAAGATGACAAACTATTTTACACCAATTATTTACATGCATTGATAGGATTTTTGCAGGGGTGTCAAACTCATTTTCTTCCGGGGACCACATTCAGCCCAATTTAATCTGAAGTGGGCCGGACCAGTAAAATAATAGCATGGTAGCCAATAAATAATGACAACTCCAAATGGTTTTAGTGCAAAAAATGACATTAAATTATGATAATATTTCTAAACTCTCCAAACAAAAAGGATGTGAATAACCTGGAAAAAATGAAATTTGTAAAGAAATATAAGTACAATTTTATTACTATTATGCATTGACTTATCATTTCTACATATGCATAACAGAGGTGATCTACAAAGGCACAAAAAATTTAGTAAGAGGCAGAAAATTGTTAAAAATGAGCTTCATTTTCTTTAGACATTTCAGGTTGTTTATATTTGTTCAGGTTATTCACATTTTATTGTTACAGGATAGTTTGTTGATGTAAACATTTTTATAATTTAATGTTTTTTGCACTAAATCAAAGAGGAAACATTGGTGTTGTCATTATTTATAGGTTATTATGATATTATTTTTGAGATTGTTGCTCTTACTTGCACTTTGCAAATTCATCCCGTGGGCCGGATTGGACCCTTTAGCGGGCCGGTTTTGGCCCCCGGGCCACATGTTTGACACCTGTGGATTAGTGGATCAACAGGTATTAAACAGTTTAGATCTGTAGATGGTTTTGGCCGCCAGTGGCTGTTTGGGTCTTTATGGTTTAAGTTCTCAACATTGTTAAACTTAAGAGAAATGGATAGTTTTAATCAATATAATGGATGTTATTCAATGGAGTCATATCCCCTTCACTAAAATTTATATTAAAATATAACACAATGTAAATAAAATGGTAATGCATTAATTAATCTGTGAATATGATTTCTGCCTGGGCCAGACATTTATATGAGCAACATGGCGTAAACAAAAACACCCATAATCCTCCATGTCATCAACTACCACATTTTCTTCATTCGTGCCAACCCCCCCCCCCCCCCCCCCCCAAAAAAAAAAAAAAAAAATTATATCTCAGTCAATGACATGAAACAAGTAAATTTTTTGTTCCTGTTTGTGCTACAGCATCATTTTCACATGTAATGTCTGTTAGTTTAAAAGATAGTTTAACAAGTTAAGGAAATCATGGGCTGTTGTAAAATTAGCAGCAAAATTATATCCATTTAAGAACAATGAAAAAGTGTTTGGCTGAATTCACATTTTAACCCTTAAAGACCTAGAAGTACATTTGTGGTGATTTCCAATAAAACTGTCCTTTGTTCAACATTTATTAGAATATTATCCTCTGCATTTTGCATTTTTCAGTTACTAACCATGTAGATATTCATAAAAGCTCAGAGTCAATTCCAAGGTTATCACATCATATCAGAGCAAACTGAAGCAAAAGTGACTTTTTCAGCAGAAAATATCATTAACTGAACAAAAAACAAGTGTATGCAACTACTGTCATTCATTAAAGTTTAATGAATTACAGTGTAATTCATACTATTACTGTAACTTTGCTGTTCTAGACAAACCTGATCTGTAGTTACATGTTTGAGGGCAAAAAAATGCAAATTGTTATTAGATTGTAATTAACAATATACACTACCAGGCAAAAGTTTGGACTCACCTGTTTTTTCTTTATTTTTATGACTATTTCCATTGTAAATTCTCACTGAAGGCATCAAAACTATGAATGAACACATATGGAATTATGTAGTTAAAAAAGATGTGACAAAACTCAAAGCATGTTTTATATTTTAGATTCTTCAAAATAGCCACATTTTGCTTTTATTACTGCTTTGTGCATTCTTGGCATTCTCTTGATGAGCTTCATGAGGTAATCATCTGAAATGTTTTCCAAAAGTCTGGAAGGAGTTCCAAATGATGCTGAGCACTTGTTGGCCATCTGTGGTCCATCTCATGTCATTTAAATAAGAAGGTGAGTCCAAACTTTTGCCTGGTAGTGTATATATATACATATATATATATATATTTTTTTTTTTTTTTTTTTTTTTTCATCCATCCATCCATCCATTATCCTCTGCTTTATCCAGGGCCAGGTCACAGGGGTAACAGTCTAAGCAGGGATGCCCAGACTTCCCTCTCCCCAGACACCTCCTCCAGCTCTTCCGGGGGGACCCAGAGGCGTTCCCAGGCCAGCTGAGAGACATAGTCTTTCCTGCGTGACCTAGGTCTTCCCCGAGGTCTCCTCCTGGCGGGACATGCCTGGAACACCTCCCCAGGGAGGCGTCCAGGAGGTATCCGAAGCAGATGCCCGAGCCACCTCAGCTGGCCCCTCTCAATGTGGAGGAGCAGCGGCTCTACTCCGAGCTCCTCCCTGGTGACTGAGCTCCTCACCCTATCCCTAAGGGTGCGCCCAGACACCTTACAGAAGAAACTCATTTCGACCACTTGTATCCGGGATCTTGTCCTTTCGGTCATGACCCAAAGCTCATGTCCATAGGTGAGGGTAGGAACGTAGACTGACCGGTCAATCGAGAGCTTCGCCTCTTTTTTTTTTTCATTTTTAAACAAAAAGTTGGCTTTTTTTGGGGCTTTTTTTTTTTTTTTTGCATATTATTTCCATGAAGTAAGTCATAACTAGTATAAGAGTATGTAAAAATGTGAAAAAAACATCAGATTAGCAGCATTAACATGTTTTTATTTAATAGTTTTCATACAGTATATCAGTAAATACATGTTTTATTGCTTCTAAAATTAAACCCATGGTGTCCAGCTGGGTGGACATTTTTGTAACTCCATGAAAAATAGATTGGAGAAAAAAAAAAAAAAATCGCATTGCTTTTGTTTGTTTTTTTCCACGCCTAAAGAGGAATAAAAACACTCAGGAAAAAAAATCTTGATTACTGCTCACATAATTCATGCATGAAAGGGTTAAACATTTTTAGTTTTGGTTGGCAGTGAGTATTTAGGTTTTCAAGGGTTAATCTAAACACCTTACTTTCTATAACCACACACAAAAACCTTAATGAGAGCACAACTATTACTATTTAAATCTAATTTCAGAGGTACAGACATACACATCCCATCATTATAGAATAGCGATTATTTACCTTTAATGAGCCCCGACTGAGTCAAGGTTGAATTAACCTGTTGTCTGTCTCTCCATATGCACTTACATGTTGGCTAATTTGTATTCATGGAACATTTAGAGAGGTTAAAGGCTTTGTCTGAGATCTAATCATGTCTTAAATTAGCACAACAAAAGGTTTAAGAATGATGCTCATCTGAGGTCAAACAAAGGTACTCCCTAAAGATAAAAGAGCCAGGTAAAATAGCAGGGGGGGCGGGGGGGGGGGGGGGGGGGGGACTACACCACGAAGACAATGCAGGTGCATTAAGCTGTATATCAGGAATACTAATGTTAAACAGCACCCTGAAATTCTAATTGAGTTCCTGTTAATCAACAAGACTGACAACAGGCAGGGCGAGCTCCGGAAGACTGGGAGGAAATCTATTAACATACACTATGTTGTTGTGCTTGTTAAAATAATGGAAAAGCTTTGGGGTGGGGGTGGCTCTGGTCGGTGCATTGTTCTCCTTGCTGTCGCTTTAGTTAATTGCAAATCCGAACCCTTTAAAGCCTTATGGAAGTTTGTGCAGTTTGACAAGCTTGGTGAAGACTTGAACTCTATACTCCCAAAGAATTGTGTCTCTGGGTAATCCTAATTGAACATATATTGGCCATGCAGCTTACATTGTTTTGGCACTTATTAAAAGCACATTGAAAGAGAATTCTAATGTGGTTTCTACAATTTAAATAAGGAATAAACAAGAGTCCAGATCTCTTTTGGCCTGTGGAAGTCAGTAATGCTTGACTTGTCACTACAGCTCCTCTAATTGGACCCCAGGTGAAGACTTGATGGGGCTTTAGGGACTGACTGGCTTTATTTTCCAGATCTATTCCTATAAAGCAATTGTGCTTTAGATATTTGTTTATGTTTGATATTTGTGTGGTGATAAAACAAATATCAAACATAATTCACTTTAAAAAAAAAGATATAAAGAATTGATTCTTGAGAGGTACAGTATTTAACCCTTTCATGCATGAATTATGAGAACCATAATCAAGATTTTTTTTCCCTGAGTGTTTGTAGAAGCCAATAATGTAATAACAACCGGTAACGTAATAATGGCCGATAACGTAATAAATTTGCAATTTTTCAAATGTATTAGGCCAATAACGTAATAAAAGTCCTGAACCGATAACGTAATAGCTTTTGGCCAATAACGTTATAACTTATTACATAATTGGCTCAGTTATTATATTCGCAAAGAATTTTTTTTTTACCAGTCCAATAACGTAATAACCAGCCAATAAGTTATAACGTTATTGACCAAAAGTTATTACGTTATCGGTTCGGGGCTTTTATTACGTTATTGGCCAGATATTATGTTATTGACTTATTACATTTTAAAAATGGCAAATTTATTACGTTATCGGCTGTTATTACATTATCGGCAGTTATTACATTATTGGCTTCTACAGTGTTTTTATTCCTCACTGTAAAAAAAATTCTGTTGTTTTTACAGAAAAAAAAAACTGGCAGCTGTGGTTTCCAGAACAATACTGTAAAAAACACATCCAACTGTAAACATATTTATGGAGTAACATGTAGATTTAACATTTTAAACATGTAGATTTAACAGCTTAAACGTGTAGATTTAACATTTTAAACATGTAGATTTAAATGGTAAATGGACTGCACTTATTTAGCACATTTTCTACACCTTCATGGTGTCCAAAGCACTTTCCAAAACCACCAGGTCCAACTGGGACCAGTTTAGGGTTCAGTGTCTTCCATGGACACTTTGACATATGGACAGTCGGAGACAGGATTCGAACCGCCAACCCTTTGGTTATTGGACAAGCCGCTCTACCAACTCTACCAACCTATTCATTTACAAGTTTAAAATGATAAATTGTCAAATGTTTACTTCTTTATATAACTTTTTTATTTAAAAAAAAAAAAAAGCAAATAGGCCGTTATTTCAACATTATGGTCTTGCAATTTAAACGGCACCACAATGTTTGTCAATTCACAGTTTTATTTTCTAAAAGCAATAAAAATACAGCATTTATACATACAAATCTGGTTTTGCTCACATACTCTTCCTGTAAAAACTACAGCTATATTTGATTTAATCACTGACACAAAAATCTTTTCAGATAAACAACTTTGCATTGTATTGTCACTTACAGTTTTTTTATGTTGCAATTTTACAACTTTTTGGTGTTAATTCTACAGTCATTTTTTACAGTGCTGTTTAGTCATGAAAAAAAAATGCGATTAAATTTTTTTATGAACCTATTTTTCATGGAGTTACAGAAACGTTCACTCAGCTGGACATCATGCCTTTGATTTTAGAAGCAAAGAAACATGCATTTACTGATATACTGTGTGTGAACTATGAAATAAAAACATTTTTAAAGCTGTGAATCTGATGTTTTCTCACATTTTAACATACACTAATACTAGTTATTAATCACTTCATGGAGATGATATGCAAAAAAACACCAACTTTTTGTTTAAAATTAGGAATTAGGATTTTTTTTTTTTACGTTCAAACATGTTAGTGCCGATCAGGTTTATCTAGAACAGCAAAGTTACAGTATTGGTATGAATTGCAGTGTATGGGATAATGCATAAGTGTCTACTGTGTTGGCTGATATGGAACTAAAACAACAAAACCCATGACTAAACAAGAGAACACCTTTGAACAGCTGTCCACTGTAGTGACCGCTATGCATGAAAGGGTTAATAATGACAATGAGGCCTGTTTGTTTATGGATGATGTTGTACTGATAAATATGCTGCAATTATTGAAGAAAATGGCTGAATTGTTGAGTCTGTTTGTATGACTGTACAGCCATGAGCATTTTGTTGTGTATAATTCAGTTACTGCATTATGTATTTGTTGTGGTTCTATGCTAAAATTAAGAAAATTGTTTTGTTTGATTATTGTATCAAGTTAGTAATAAAGATGTAAAAGCACTGAGGGGTAGGATTAACCCTTTCATGCATAGTGGTCACTACAGTGGACAGTTATTCTCCAGCTGTTCTCTTGTATATTCATGGTATTTGTTGTTTTAGTTGCATATCAGCCAACACAGAGGACGCTTATGCATCATCCCATACAGTGCACTTCATACCATTACTGTTCTTGATCACCCTGATCTGCAGTAACATATTTGAGTGTAAATCAATTGCTAATGGTTATTAGACTGTAATTAAGTTTTTTTTTTTTTTTTAAACAACATTTTTTTTTTAGCTTATCTGAGTAATAACTGGAGACCCAGGAAAGGAAAAGTTTTGGCTTTTTTACATTTAATAAGTGTCTTGATTGGAAACAGCATGATGCAACAGTTTTTTCAGATAGATTTTTTTTTTTTAATTATGGAATGTCCTTTGCAGTGGACAGCATTTTTTTTTTTTTTTTTTATAAAGCTGTAAAACTCTTGTCCCCTACAGAGGACAAAAATGCGTTGCTGGGTCTCAGGAGGATATAGAATGTTAAAATGTGAGAACAGATTAACAGCATTAAAAAAAATGTATTTCATAGTTTTCACACAGTATGTCAGTAAATGCATGGTGTCCAGCTGACTGGACATTTTTGTAAGCCCATGAAAAATAGGTTCATTAAAAAAAAAATTAAAAAAAAAAAAATCTATCACATTGCTTTTTTCATACCTAAAGAGGAATAAAAACACTCAGGAAAAAAAAAAAATCTTGATTAACATTCTCATAATTCAAGCATGAAAGGGTTAAATAAGTTTATACTTCTTCCTACTCCTTTTTGACAATACAAAATTCAGACTGGTATGTGCTTGAAGATAAATTCTGTCCATTTAAATGTTTTATTTTAGTATTTTTTTTTTTTTTTTATGATTTTGTTTTGTTTTATTTTGTTTCTTTGCATGTTCGAAATAAATAAAGAAATCAGATCAAATCAAATCAAATTAGATATGAATGTCTTTGTTTGCTTGAAAAATAAGAGTAATTTGTGTGCAATCCCTTATGAAACAAACGTATATGGCAATATATTGAAAAATATAATGCATTATATTAAAAAATACAGTTCCATATATGGGAAAGTAGTGCATATATTTTCCAATAAACTGCAATATATATACGTTAATCATATAGTGATACATATGAAAACATATATTGCAATGAAGACAAAAACTGCCCTATATTTTTTACATATAGTTTTATTGAAACTCAATATATGTACATATATATACATACATATATTTTGAAGTGTATTACTAAATATATAATTACATATATTTAGTAATACACTGGACAATATATGTATGTATATATGCATACATACATTATGAAGTGTATTACTAAATATATAATGTTATATATTTACATATACAGGGTGGGGAAGCAAAATTTACAATATTTTGAGGCAGGGATTGAAAGACAGTGTATGACCAATTAGTTTATTGAAAGTCATGAGAATTTATTTGCCACGAGAAAATTTACATACTAGAAAATGTTTTTATTCTATGTGTCCTCCTTCTTTCTCAATAACTGCCTTCACACGCTTCCTGAAACTTGCGCAAGTGTTCCTCAAATATTCGGGTGACAACTTCTCCCATTCTTCTTTAATAGTATCTTCCAGACTTTCTCGTAATAGTTTTGCTCATAGTCATTCTCTTCTTTACATTATAAACAGTCTTTATGGACACTCCAACTATTTTTGAAATCTCCTTTGGTGTGACGAGTGCATTCAGCAAATCACACACTCTTTGACGTTTGCTTTCCTGATTACTCATATGGGCAAAAGTTTCTGAAAAGGTATGGATAATAGTGTTAGGTATGATTATGACATCAATATATGTTTGGTTTCAAAACAATTGACGTAGTGCCTGCTGAGAAAAAACAACTAAATGTTCATTGTAAATTTTGCTTCCCCACCCTGTATAATTAAATATATTGTCATATATGTTTCAATATATGGAAAACAGCAATTCCTTATGTATTTTTCAATATATTGTAATATAATACAAATATATATTGACACAATAGATTATTCTGTATATTTTAAATATAAATATATATTATACAATAATATATTTTTTTCAGTCAGTAATATATTGATAGTCAATATATAGAGAAATATATTTTATTTGCATAAGGGATAGCAAATTAGTTTTCATCAGACAAATAGTATTATACTAACGTGCTACAAATCAGGTTTGGTCAAATTTGTCCAGACTGATCCAGCAATCTGTTTCTTTGAAATGGCAGGTGGTAAATCTCAGAGAACAGACAGTACATTTTAATGCACCATCTGATGTAATTTGTTGAAGCTTGTACTGAAGTAGTGGGCCGAGCAAGCAGAGCCTGATGTGGGTGCTCACTGCTTGTGACAGGATGCTCACAAGCTCGGATCCCACGGGTGCTGTGCAGAAAGGCTTCACCACGGCCCCCCCGTCCTCTGTGCAGAGAGTGGCAGCCCCCAGGGACAACCGCTCAGTCCTGTCTGCGCTCTGGCAAAGGCACACTCATGTCCTGTCAGATATCTCCTTCTACTGGGGAGACAAACTTTTGTGGTTCCATCAAACTACAGTTCCTCTTTACCCTTTATCTCGGCAGATTTGATCAAGTTTTGTGTGACTTCTGAGGGCGGTTTGAGGCGAAGATAAAAAAGTGCGACTACAGCGTCCACATGTGTTCTCTCTGCAAACACAGAAAATCTTGTTTCGTGGGTGTTCTTACCAAAAATAGCACTGTGTTTTAAAGGAAATGAAAGGGGTTGTGTTGGTGTGGGCGTGTTGCTACAGGTACCGGTGAGGAGATGAAAATCAATCCAGGACGACAGGTTTGAACAATATTTCTGTCTGAGTTTTACACTGAATCAAATAATGAAAAACTGCAAAGAAGTCTTATATGAGACATCATTTTAAAGGGGCCTCTGTTTTGGTGTTTGGTAACCTTACAGAAATGATGAATAAATAATGTGTTTTACTACAGAGTAAGATCTCAATGGACGCTGCTGCTTTGTATTGTGACAAAACATGAGTCCGACTCACTGTGTTAATAAACAACTCTTAACTTCTTTTTTTTTTCACAATATTTTTATTGGTATTTAGGTTTTACATAACTAACATGAATCAAACAACATAAACACTCATAAACACATCCATTCACACCATGTAGACTTGCACCAAATGATATAAATAAATAAATAACATTCATATATTCTTATGAAACTGTGTACATATATGTACAATAAATAAATAAATAAATAAATAAATAAATAATAATAATAAAAGGCAAGGCAAGTTTATTTGTATAGCACATTTCAGCAACAAGGCAATTCAAGGTGCTTCACACAGGACATTGAAATAAAAGAAACAAAAAGAAACACATTTAAAACATTATAAAAGAAACATGTAAAAGGTGATTAAAAACAGCGAGTAATAAAACAACACATAAAATTAAAAAAAAAAAAAAATAGAATAAAATAAAAATAAAAACACACACATATTAAAGTAAGAGTTGCAGTGCAGAGTTTCAAAGAGAATATAAAGTTTAAAAAGTCTAAAGCCTTGTAGTCAAAGGCAGCAGTGAACAGGTGAGTCTTTAACCTGGACTTAAAAGAACTCAGACTCTCAGCAGACCTGATATTTTCTGGTAGTTTGTTCCAGATATACGGAGCATAGAAACTGAACGCTGATTCTCCATGTTTAGTTCTGACTTTGGGAACACAGAGCAGACCTGTACCAGATGACCTGAGCGGTCTGGATGGTTCCTACCGGACTAGAAGGTCTCTGATGTATTTTGGGCCTGAACCATTCAGTGTTTTATATGCTAGTAAGAGAATTTTGAAGTCTATTCTCTGAGAGACAGGGAGCCAGTGTAGAGACCTCAGAACTGGACTGATGTGGTCCACTCTCTTGGTCTAAATGAGGACTCGAGCAGCAGCATTCTGGATCAGTTGCAGTCGTCGAACAGACTTTTTAGGCAGACCAGAGAAGATACTGTTACAGTAGTCAACTCGACTAAAGATAAATGCATGGACAAGTTTTTCAAGGTCCTGCTGCGACATCAGTCCTTTAATCCTAGAAATGTTCTTGAGGTGATAGTAAGCTGACTTTGTAATTGTTTGTATGTGGTCCATACAAACAATCCAACAATCATCCAACAATCAATCAATCAATCCAACAATCATGATAATTAAAAAAAATTATAAAATTAAATAATGAGAATTTGTATGACATGTCCCTATTTTCCAGATACCATAATGTTCAGATAAGGTTCCCATAATTGTACAAATTCCTCCAGTTTTCTTTTGGTAATGTAAGTCAGTCTTTTCAGTCTCATGCACTCTGATAGTTCTTTTATCCATTGCTTCATAGACAGAGCTTCCATGCTCTGTCAGTTCAAAGCAATAACTCTCCTGGCATGTAACAGTCCAAAGTCTAACACTTTAGTTTGTTTCTTAGTATGTGTGAAATCCTCAGGATATATTCCCAGTATACAAAGTTTAGAACAGACAGATCACTGAATGTAAGCAATTTTCCATCACTATACAGATCTTTAATTGCCTGAATGCCATTAATTTTCACTCTTAAGTTCTTTAAATCATCTTTGATTATAAGTAGTGGTTTGTAAATCGAAAGTAAGGCAATATGATATGGGTGCTTCTATGAAACTGGGTTTATTTTGGTATCTGGCACTTTTTCTGCTTTTTACACCCAATAATAAAAGAGAAATTTAGACACATTTCCCCCCTCAGGATGTACCTAATGATGACCTCAGATAAATGCAAAAAAATTATACTCGTACTCTGAGCCATCCGAAAACTAATGAATTAAAAAAAAAAAAAAAAGTATATATATATATATATATATATATATTATTATTATTTATTTTTTTTTTTTTGTCTTAATTTGCTTTTTTTTGTTTTATTTTGTTTCTTTGCATGTTCGAAATCAATCAATCAATCAATCAATCAATCAATAAATAGTGTGAAAACTATGAAATAAAAACTTTTTTAAGGCTGCTAAACTGTTGTTTTCACACATTTTATTATACTCTAATACTAGTCACTACTCAATTCATGGAGATTTAAAAAAAAAATCTGTTAATTGCAGTCTAATAACGATAACAAGCAATTGATTTACACGTTACTGCAGATCTGTTTTATCAAGAACAGCAAAGTTACAGTAATGGTATGAATTGCAGTGTATGAGATGATGCATAAGCATCCACTAGGGATGTAACGATTACCGGTATAATGATAAACCGCTGTAAAATTGCAGACGGTTAGTGTTACCATTTAAATTGTAATTATCATGATAACCGTGTTTCATTACCACACTTTTAGGGGAAACAAAACCCTATGTAAAGATCTGCTTTTATGTCAAATATTTGAGTATAGTTTCAATTTATTACAATTTTAATTTTCTATACCTAATATTTGGAACCAATATTCACTTTTAAAGTCTTTGAAAAGGTTTGTTAAGCATCTGTGTGTTGCTTATGCAATAAATTACATACATTTTTCAAATCTGTTTTTATATTTTTTTATGTTTTTTGTCCTTTTATGTTTTTATAGCAGGTTAAAGTGAAAAAATAATAGGCAGTTAATATAGATGAAGTTGTGCTGAAAAAAACAGATCCCAAACATGGATATAGTAAACATTTCTGTATATAGTATGTAACGGCAAAATCAAAAGTACTGAAAAACGGCCAAAATAGGCTCAGACCACTAAGGGTTAATATTTGAATGTTTCTGCCAACAGAAGGTACATTGTACCAATTATTTTATTTGTCTTTTTTTTTTCAAAATACAACTGGGTTAAATTATTTCAGTGTGTGTATTAGTACTTTTTGAACATTTTGAGCACAATTTCAACAATACCACGATAATAATGATAACCGTGATAATTTTGGTCACAATAACTGTGATATGAAATTTTCATATCGTTACATCCCTAGCGTCCACAAAATCCATGAATATACAGGGTGGGGAAGCAAAATTTACAATGGATATTTAGTTGTTTTTTCTCAGCAGGCACTACGTCAATTGTTTTGAAACCAAACATATATTGATGTCATAATCATACCTAACACTATTATCCATACCTTTTCAGAAACTTTTGCCCATATGAGTAATCAGGAAAGCAAACGTCAAAGAGTGTGTGATTTGCTGAATGCACTCGTCACACCAAAAATAGTTGGAGTGTCCATAAAGACTGTTTATAATGGAAAGAAGAGAATGACTGTGAGCAAAACTATTATGAGAAAATCTGGAAGATACTATTAAAGAAGAATGGGAGAAGTTGTCACCCGAATATTTGAGGAACACTTGCGCAAGTTTCAGGAAGCGTGTGAAGGCAGTTATTGAGAAAGAAGGAGGACACATAGAATAAAAACATTTTCTATTATGTACATTTTCTTGTGGCAAATAAATTCTCATGACTTTCAATAAACTAATTGGTCATACACTGTCTTTCAATCCCTGCCTCAAAATATTGTAAATTTTGCTTCCCCACCCTGTACAAGTGAACATCTTTGAATAGCGGTCCACTTTAGTGACCACTATGCATGAAAGGGTTAAATGCACTTGTTTCAGTGCTAGTATTCACCCCTGGATGTTCATAATGGAAATGAAAAGAGAAAGACTGGAAAAAAAAAGAAGGTATTTTGGAGAAAGTGGTTGTGCTCTGAATATACCACCCATCTGGACCACCTCCCTGGACATGTCCAGCTCAACATTTCAGCCATGACATGCATTTCATTAATGTTCCTCTGGATGATTGAACTGCTCTGCTGTCAGGTAAAAATAGTACACAGGGCCTGATGTGGCTGCTGTCTTAAATGCTGTAAAAGTAGGACAAAGGCCTGAGGAGGCTAAGTGTTTCATTAGGGTTATAAAGTTGGCACCTCCATTCAGAGCTGTTACTGACATGGACCTCTAAGCCTCCAGGAAGCTCAGCATTTAATTCTAGTCTCCCACAACCACAAGGTTTATATCTACTCAGGGCGCTTATTGGATTTCCACTATACTGTATTTACTACAGTCCTCATTCCTAAAGGGTTCAGAATCAGCCCAGCATCCGTCGTAATAACTCCCAAATTTAACATTAGTGTAAACAACAGTCGAATGAAAATAATAATAGACTAATGATGCCGCTGCTTGAAAGGATGCACTTGCTGTCGTATAACAGAGGCTTAAAATGATCGTAGCTTGAAGGAAAAGGATCCTAATTAAGGTAAATATAGAGCTCGACTTGTAAGTTACTGTAATAAATCTAACATATTTAAGACTTCTGCTTTGTACAGAGGTGTTGATTTAGAACAGGGTTGTCAAACTCATTTTAGTTCAGGGGCCACATACAGCCTAATATGACATAAAGTGGGCCGGACCAGTGAAATAATATAAACAAGAAAAGCACTCGGAGAGCACAGACCTCCGCCAAGGCAGACCTGCACCCCGTGATCACCACCAAAACTTAATAATTTCTTCCTTGTGCCAGTATCAACATTTCCTGAAAATTGCATGAAAATCTGTCCGTAACTTTTTGAGTTATCTTGCTAACAAACAAACACGAACACACACACACACACACACACACACACACACAGCAAAGTGATCACAATTGGTAACAAGAAAAGCACTCGGAGAGCACAAACCTCTGCTAAGGCAGATCAATGGGCCCCCGTGCCCCCCCCCCACGCCGATCACCACCAAAACTTAATCATTTCTTCCTTGTGCCAGTATCAACATTTCCTGAAAATTTCGTGAAAATCTGTCCGTAACTTTTTGAGTTATCCTGCTAACAAACAAACAAACACACACACACAAAGCAAAAATGATCACAATACCTCCTGGCAGAGGTAATAAAAGGATAAAAACTGATAAATAGTGTCAACTCCAAAGTTTTTTTCTCTGTTTTCGAGTAAAAAACTCAAATTACGTCATGAAAATGTTAACATCTACGAACCGTATTCGAACATAACATGAACAAATCTGAACAACCTGAAAATTCCGTAGAAAAATAAGTGCAGTTTGAACAATATTACACCTTAGTTTATCATTTACACATGTGCATCACAACTTACAGATCACACTGGATTTACAAATACACAAAACATTTAGTAAGAGGCAGAATATTGTTACAATTCCACATACTTCTCTTAAGAAATTTCAGGTTATTCGCATTTTTTTTATAAGGCTATAGTCTGTAAATGTAAACATTTTTGTGTAATTTTTCCTTTTTTTTACACAACAAAGAGAAAAAATTGCAGTTTTCCTTATTATTGATAGATTATTCTGATAGTATTTTACTGGTCTGACCCACTTTAGATTGAATTGACCTAAAATGATTCTAACATCCTTAATTGTTAATATCTTCAGTGTAATTTCTGCATTTCACAAATTCATCCCAGGGGCCGGATCGGACCCTTTGGCGGGCCGGTTTTGGACCCCAGGCCACATGATTGACACCTGTGATTTAGAAAGACACATGAGAATAGATAGATAAAATGAGCCAGAGGATGCATATTTCACCATCCAAATCATGTCAGAAAGTGCATTAAACTGAGATGATAATACGTATTAACCCATAAAGACCCAGCACTACTTTTGTGTCAGTTCCTAAATGATATTTTCTCTCTATGTCACTTTTCTTAAGTGATTTGTCACCGTTTACTTTAATATTATCCTCCTTTTTTTTTAATTTTCAGTGTAAATCTAGTATTTTCCTATATTTAATTCACTTATCATGTAGATGTTCATAAAAGCTCAGATTAAAGTTGAGGGTTATTACTACAGAAACAGAGAAAACTGAAGAAAAAGTGACTTTTTTGGTCAAATCTATCATAAACTGAACAAAAAAACAAGTGTCTCCATCCACTGTCATTGATCCAACTCCATGGGTTTTACTGGTGAACCACTGTTGTAGAAGATGACTGTGTTTCTACGTTCACTGCGGAGTCTCTAAACGTCCAAATGGGTCATATCTGATGACCATGAAAAGATGACAAACTGCATTTTATACTAATTGCTAATATACTAATACTAATGCATTTAACACTTTTATGGGTAAAAGTGTTAATTCATCATACATTTGACATCATTGATTGTATGTTGAACAGAACACCAAAATATTGAACAAATAATCTGTAATAATGGGTAAGCACTAGAGCTGACCTTTACTGTTGCTTGTTTTATGGTTTACAAATTACCTGCCAATGCAACTGTAGCTGGATGTTGGTGTAATGTTGTGTTGTGAGGCTTATTTTAGCGTTTTGTCATATATTCATTGGTATATGGGGTGATAATGTTGTGTAAAATTCATTTAACCCTCCGGTATCTGGGTGTGCCTTTTAGGCACACTTTGCACTTTGTTCTATAAAAACTTTATATTATTTTTCACAATTTAAATAAGGTTAGAATTCAAAAGTTGTTCATTTTTACATGATCTTTAAAATTCTGGCCACCAACTAAAATTTGCACATTGTAAACAAAAGAAAATTACAAGACTAGCATCTGTCTCCCAAGTGTGCCTAAAATGCACTATTTCTTCCATTTGATATGTATGATTAGGGCTGACCTTAATTTACAAAAATAAAATCAAATTAGAGCAGATTAATAAATCAATATGTAATATTTAATAGTTTGATTTATAGGTGTGCCTTTTTGGCACACTTGGTGACAGAACATTTGACCTAGCACCAAAAATAATAATGCAAATTAACCAGTGTCGGAGTTAATCATTGACATATGCCAGGCTGCAAAAATCAAATAATATGTGATCCACTTTTTATGTAGTATATTGAAAAAAATTATTTTTTTGGTGTTTTTTGCATCCAAAAAACCGGTTTGTTTACATTACAAACACGGTATTTAAGGGGTTAAAAAATGTGACAATTATTGAGTATTTGGTATTTTTTATTTACGGCTCAAGTTGATGAAATAGAAAAAAAGTGTAAAAGAACTAAAAACAAACTGTATGAAATATTTTTTGACATTATTCCACAAGTGTGCCAAAAAGGCACACTTGGTGCTTAGTAAGGGCCTTGCTGGATGGGATACCGGAGGGTTAAAGGTGACATTATAATATATATTAAACATACCTTTAAAAACATTTACATAGGCCACATTCAGACAGCAGGTCTTAATGCATAATTTGAATTTTTTTGGTGAAATACGAAATTCTTGTGTGCTCAATCATATTGCACATTAAATGCGACTTCTGTTAGTTTTAAGTATGAACAATATGTGACCCTGAAGTGACCCACATGCGCAAAACAAGTCCTGACGTATACGTGACCACACAGGCACTCGCTGTGTTTACGGAAGGAAGTATATTTTTCCTGCCACTTCACCTCCTGGGATGCAGAATTGTGACATTTGTCGCATTTCAATGTCGTAAAGGTCGGATAAATGCGACCTGGCCGTTCAGACTGAAGTCGCATTGCAAAATATTAGATATGTCTCAGATTTAGGACCACATATGAAAGTGATCTGGGTCGGATTTGAAAAAATCAGATTTGTGCTGTTCAAACTTTCTTTAACCGATCGGATACAGGTCACATATATTCAAAAAAATCGGATTTGGTCCACATTTGCCTTATGCTTGTGTGGGTCACATTTCTGTCACAACCCAAATCTGTATCAGAAACCCTATTTATTTACACATGTGCAATACCGCTACTTCCTATCACTCATATTTCCCAAATAAAATGTGTTTTAGATTATTTTGAATTACTAGTGATAAAACAGAAGATTTAAAAGATGTATAAATCACAAATATGTTTTTTTTTTCTTGAGTATATAGCGACCTGATATATGATGCTAAGGCTACTGTTCAATAAACATTGTACACTGTACATTAATGCATCTCCACATATTGTATATTTTATTCTTTTTATATTTTATTCTGTGCATGTATTGTGATTGCATATATTGTGACTATTGGGACAATTCTCCAATGTCATTGTACTCTTGTATAAATTATGTCTGTGCAGTGACAATAGAGATTTATCTTATCTTAAACAGAAGGTTATCCACATGTTCTTCATTAATTCAGTTGAACTTTATTGTCGCACAGTGCACAGAGAACGTACAGGGATGTGTGAGTGTTACGTGACTCTGTGAACTGGTGCAGAAATAATAAAGGTTAAAGGTTAAGTTAAAGGTTAACTCACTGTATTTTCCCTGTAGAGAAATTCAGTCTGCATTTTACTCATCCTCACACACACACATACACACACAGTACCTAACATAAGCATTAGCACATAGCATTAAGGTCAGTGAATGAGCTGCCATTGAAGGTGCTTGGGGGCATATTATAACAGTAAAATAACTATTGGAGATAGTCCAAATACTCATATAGTTATTGAATAATGAAACAAATTGGGGCTGTTTCTATACTGTTGAATTTCCCCTTTTGAGATCAATAAAGTCTAATCTAATCTAATCTAATCCAATCCAATCCAATCCAATCTAATATTATCTAATCTAATCTAATTGAATCTGTCTAGTCAAATGTAATCTAATCTAATTTAATCCAATATTATCTAATCTAATCTAATCTAGTCTAATCTAATCTAATCTAATCTAGTCTAATCTAATCTAATCTAACCTAATATAATCTAAAAAGACCCAAAGCTTTTTTTTTTTTTTTTTTTTTTTAATAATAAATAATAATTAACTTTTGCTTTCCCTTTATTTTAACTGAACTGGTTAACTACCCTTAGGCTCCTAGCTATTGTTCATTGAAAACATAAATGTATTTTTCAAAATATCAGTATTTTTCAAAATATCAGTGAAAGGAAGTAGTATTGTCACACAAGCAAAGAAAAAAAAAATGTTTTCTGGTACGGATCAGAGAGGGATGGGTGCAACGAAAGCATCATGGGTAAGAAGTAATACGGACATTAGCATGGACACAACGGCCACAAGAAAACATTAGTTCTACATGTGGTTCAAGACGTAAATAATAAATAAGGGTGTGTATCGGCAAGAATCTGGCGATACGATACAAATCATAATACTAGGATCACAATACGATATATCAAGATATATCACGATATATCATGATATATCATGATACTGTTAAAAAGGCAATTTTTTGTTTATTTTGTTTTTTTTAAAATGATTATTCCCTTGAAGAATTGAATTACACCAGAAATATGCACAAATGCTAAATACATTTTTTATTTGATCACAACAGGATCTAATGCTTTATCACAAAATTTTCCTGTGTTCAAACTTTATTTCTGTTTTACAGATATTACAGTTTAAGATCCTGTTCAAATGTTCATATTCTACTAGTTCAGAACTAACATCAGAACATTATTTTAGGTCAATCCCAACAAAGAAACTAACATTATTTAATAAAAGAGTGTTAAATAATAATACATAAAATATAAACAAAAAAGCCCTGCAATGAACTGGCGACTTGTCCAGGGTGTACCCCGCCTTCGCCCCTATGTAGCTGGGATAGGCTCCATGCGACCCCCGTGACCCTAGTGAGGATAAAGCGGGTTCAGAAAATGAATGAATGAATATAAACAAAAAAGAAAACCAAAAAAAAAAAACAAACCCAAAATTAACCTCCACAATATCTGCATTTGAATAAATACCTAAAAATATCTATACAGTACTTTTGAATATCGATACAGTATTGTGAAATGAAATATTGAGATATATTGCAGAACTGATATTTTCTTACACCCCTAATAATAAATGTTTCTTTACACACATTTAGGTAAAAAATATGTTGGAACCTGTCTATTACCTGGCATTTGGGATTTGCTTTCAGACCGCAAAGATTCATTACTAATGTTGAACTCTGTATTTGTTTTCAGTTTTTAAGGTTTATTATGATGTTCTATGGTGTATGTCTATGATGACTTTCCAATAGGGAAATAAATGATAAATAAAAAAAGACATGAATATGATATGTTATCTTTATTTATGGATCATCTTAACTACACTTAGACTAAACCATGTTGTTTTCC
This sequence comes from Sphaeramia orbicularis, assembly GCF_902148855.1. Classification (NCBI taxonomy): domain Eukaryota; kingdom Metazoa; phylum Chordata; class Actinopteri; order Kurtiformes; family Apogonidae; genus Sphaeramia; species Sphaeramia orbicularis. Next base: position 18,921,924 of record NC_043964.1, on the reverse strand, counting down.
ACTTGGGTAATTCTTTCCATTTGGTCCAAACTAAGCATTTGCAGGGTTTAAAAATGCTTATTTAGTAAAATACATTATATAAATCCTCACTGAATTACAAGTTCATAACCCATGCAGTGTAATGTTATTGCAGAGTTTGCGGTTTCAGCATTTTCAGCCTTTAAGAATTTTGCGTCTTGATGTCAGTTAAAACCTCTGATATTTAATCTTGCCAAAACCAATTAGACTACCGTAAATCTGTATCAAGAATTCCCACATCAAAACGGAAATGCTCTTCTGAGACACACGCCAGAACTGCAGAGTTAATTAATCCTTGCAATCAGAGGTCTGATGAAATAAGAGCTGGATGTTGCCCCTCCCAAGACAACTGTTAACAAAGCTCTTCTGCTCTTATTAGTTTTGCAAACTGCTTATCAGACAGGTCCGAATCTAAAGCCCATCACTGTATTTTCCATCAAGTGTTGCTCTGACAAACTGCAGAGAGTGATGGTGACGCAAACTATTCCACTTGAAGTGATTGAAATGTAGCTGATGCAATGTTCATGGAATGTATTGATCAAGCTGAGCATGCAAAGTTTTCAATTAAGAAGCTTTAACCTAATAACAGCAACAAACTGCTTAACCCTTTAACCCCTACCGCAGGGGTGTCAAACTCATTTTAGTTCAGGGGCCACATTCAGCTAAATTTGATCCGAAGCGGGCCGGACCAGTGAAAAAATAACATAATAAGATATAAATAATGTCAACTCCAAACTTTTTTCTATGTTTGACAGTGAAAAAAGTAAAATTACATTATGAAAATGTTTACATCTACAAACTATCCTTTCAAACAATGTGAATAACATGAACAAACTGGAAAAAAAATTGTAATTTTATTATGTTTTTATGTTATATACCTGTTGTGAAGTACATTGAGTCTACCTTGTGCATGAAATGTCCTCTATAAATAAAGTTGAATTGAACTGAATTGAATGTGAAATTTTGCCCATTCTAAGTAAATGGAGAAAAAAGATTTTAAAAAATTCATTAAAAAAAAAATAACTTTGATGTACTTTTTCCAAATTGTAATGACGTCTATTCTAGGTCACTGGCAATCTATAAACGAAATTTGCTATGGATTCAACAAATAGTTTTGCTGCTAAAGACATTTGAAATTTTGCCCATTATAAGTAAATGAAAAAAAAAAAAAAAAAAAACAGAGAAAATTCATTAAAATTTAAACTTTGACCTATTTTTCCCAAAATGTAATGACATCTATTCTGGGTCACTGGCAATCTACAAACCAAATTTTGTATGAATTCAACCAATAGTTTTGCTGCTACAGACATGTGAAATTTCACCCATTATGAGTAAATGGGGAATAAAAAAAGATTGAAAAAAAAAATCATAAAAAAATTTAAATTTTTATGTCCTTTTTCCAAATTGTAGTGAGCTCTATTCTAGGTCACTGGCAATCTATAAACCAAATTTGGTATGAATTCAAGAAATAGTTTTGCTGCTACAGACATTTAAAATTTTGCCCATTATAAGTATATGGGGAAAAAAACAAAGATTTCAAAAATTCATAAAAAATTGTAACTTTGACCTACTATTCCCAAAATGTAATGAGATCAATTCTAGGTCACTGGCAATCTATAAACCAAATTTGGTGTGAATTCAGCAAACAGTTTTACTGCTAAAGACATTTGAAATTTTGCCCATTATAAGTATATGGGGAAAAAAAAAAGATTTAAAAAAATTCATAAAAAATTGTAACTTTGACCTACTGTTCCCAAAAGTTAATGGCATTTATTCTGCATCACTGGCAAGCTATAAACCAAATTTGGTATGAATTGAACCAACAGTTTTGCCGCTAGAGTGTTAACAAACAAATAAACAAGAAAGAAGAAAAAAACAAACAAACCGAACCAAAAACAATACCCCTTGCTTTCCCTTTGGGGGTCAGGGTAATAAAAATGATGCCAGCTTTAAGTTTTGATAGAGAGACATGAATTTTTCTATTGGTGCATTTTTACTGCGTACTTAATAATTTGACATGATTATCATTATAACACAAATATGCCTAAATAAAAGCTAAACCTACTCTAATAATCAGTCATTCATCATCCTTTCCACTCCTATTTTTCAGTAACAATCCTGATATAGCACAGTTAATATATAAAAATTGTAAATCTATGTAAGATAAGCAAAAAAAAACAAACATAAATCAGCTATCTTACATGTAGTCATTCTTTATTGTACTTGGTGAATTAAAAACACTGTTTACCCATATTTCTAATAATATTTCAACCCACAGATACATTTCCCCCAGCCTGCTTTGTCTTCCTGTTGAATATCCAGTTCACAGTTTAGTTTCATGAAGGCATCTGTGACTGAAGGATCCAAAAATTAATAATCAGTGATATAATTATACACTGCGAAGATCTAACGCATACAAACTAAGCACAAGTTCCACTGCGGTAACTTGACATTTTACGCCAACATGTTAAAAACACGTCGTCTTATTAGAGAGTTGTGGTACAGGATAAAAATGCGCGTCCTGTCTGTCATGTTGTTTGTTTGTTTTTATTCAAAGCCGAGTCAGCTGATGTTGCCGCTGCAGTGAATTATGGGATGGCGTTCTGTCCTCTGCTAAAGGAGACACTAAAGGAAGCACTGAAGATTTTTTCCTTTTGCATTTGAAGAGTTTGGACAGCTGTTATCATGGCTGACACGCAGATACTTCAGTTTGGAGCCTTCCAGAGAAAAACAAACTATTTGGATGCACCCCGTATTTACTTGGCGAAACTAAATGAAAGAAATAGATTTAACAAACACTTCAAAATACTTAACGAAAAAGTTTTCTGCTTTCTTTATCACCCTCTGCTATCACCAAACAAAATACAGAAATGTTTGTATTAACCCTTAAGGGTCTGAGCCGATTTTGGCCATTTTTGAGTACTTTTGATTTTGCCTTTGTACACTACGTAAAGAAATGTTTACTATACCCATGTTTAATATCTTTTTTTCAGCACAACTTCATCTATCTCATCTATACTGAAAAAAAAAAAAATCTGTAGTTTAACAGAATTTTCACTGTTTATTTTACAGATTTTTCCTGTATTTTTAAGATACAGGTAAATATCAATGAAATGACAAAAATAGACTGATTTTACACGTCAAATGTAAAATAACATGAAAAAACTGTAACTGAATAACCATAAAATTTCCATTTTTTCTTTTTTCACAGAAAAATACAGTTAAAATACATCTGCAAATGTATCATAATTTCACAAATATTTCTTTTCTGTTCACGAGATTAAACTGTTAATTTAAAGTTTAATACTGTATATAAAAAATAATAATAATAATAAAATGAAATAAAATTACTGACAATTAACCGTAAAAGAAGTATTTGTTCTATAAGTTTAAGAAGACTTGTTTGTTAATTGACAAATGTCTTGTGTAATTACAGGAGGTTTCACAACAAAAATGATGAATAACTGTATTTTTATGAATGTATAACATGTATAAGCACTGATAAACTGTCCAAATACAGTTTTTATCAGTGGATTGTCCAACTTTGTCTCACTGAAAATTGTGTGTGTGTGTACGTATATATATATATATATATATATATATATATATATATATATATATATATATATATATATATATATATATATATATAGTAATTTGATTGTTTTAAGACATGTAAATATTCTGTATTAAACATTAAAAAGTCAAAAAAATATGCAAAATCTCATGTAAAGTTAGGGCAAAAAACTGTATTTTAATTATGGAAAATTACCATATTTCTGGATACAAATCAATAAAAACATCTTTTCCATGACCACCAATACAAATTTACAACTCATACAATATAAAACCATTCACAGAATACACATCACTCAGGGGAAAATGTTTAAAATGGGGCTGATTAGCACAGATATCTGCTCACAGTGCACCCTGGGTCACACAGATGATTATCTTCACGCCACCTGGTCTTGCCAGCCAGTTCTTTCATTTTGGATAACAGTCACAGAAACACTCTCGTGTATCTTGGGCTGCAGAATCCCAGCATCCCCAACGCTCTGTTTGCTGGGGGACTTGACACACATTACAATTCCAACTAAACACAATAACCCATTACTAATTTCTCTGACCATCGCCAAGAAAATCATTTTTCAAAACTGGAAATCAAAACACTCCTGCCATATCACCCACTGGACAAATTTACTCTCAGAACACATATCAATAGAAAAAATAACAGCCTACAAAACAAACAGTATATCAGCCTTTGAGGAAACATGGAACCCCTTCACAAATTATCTAAAGTCCACCCAGAACTCGTACCAAAGCAGTAACCAAAACCACAGCCATGTACAGGACCACATATCAGACCACATCCAACCCATAACAAACATTTTTTAATTGACATCATCCACATTAACTTCATTCTCTCTCTCTACCTCCATATACAGACAAACCAGGATCCCTGCTCCCCTTCATTCCCACCTACTCTTCTTTCTCCCCCTTTCTCTCCCCTCCCCTCTTTCTCTCTTCAACCAAGCCCCACCCCCCCTTGCCTTTTTCCTTTTTTTTGGATTAGAAAGTAATATTTTTATTGTTATCATTATCATCATGTTAACATTATTATTATCATATTGCTATTTACATTTCTGATCTTTTTCATTGTAATATGACGTTGTTTGTCAATACTCTGTCATTGTTGTTGTTTTTTGTTTGTTTATTTGTTTGAGTTTCCTTTTGTTTATGTGTTGTTGTTTTTCTGTCCACATTGTCTTGTTAACTATCACCAATAAAAAAAAAAAAATAAATAAATAAATGGAACCGCTGTTGAAAATGAAAAAAAAAAAAAAAAAAAAAAAAAAAGAAAATTACCATATTTTTGAGATGGTTATTTTTCGTTATTTAACAGTATTTTTTTGGCACCCCTGCTGCCGGAATAATACGTTTTTTGTTTTTTACGTTTTTTCTTTTTTTACAGTGTACCAATTTTTTTTTTTTACACTTTAACCTACTATATCAACACACAAGGCCAAAAAACACACAAAAAATATAAAATCCAATTTGAAAAATATATATAATTTATTGCATAAATAACACAAAGATCCTTAACGAACCTTTTCAGAGACTTTCAAAGCGAATATTGGTTCCAAATATTAGGTATATAAAATTGAAACTGTAACAAATTAAAACTATACTCAAATCTTTGACATAAAAGCATATCTCTACACAGGTGTTTTCTACGGTTTTCTCCCACCTCCCCACCCCCAGTCCTCCCAGTTTCCACATCCAGTTCAAGTGGGGGTCATCCTCACCCTTACCTGTAGTGCTAATGCAGTCTGTGGATTAGAATCCGCAGACTCAGCCAGTTTTTTCCGTTTTGAAAAAGGACAAAAGATGACGTAGATATGATCAGAAATCTAACGCCCGCCCAACTCTTTTTCATACTTTTACTCACTTTCACTTTCATACTTTTGTTTGCTCCGAGTACAAACCGTCATATCTTCGGTTGTATTTGCTCTATCAACATCAAATAAAAAGTGTCAGAGTGTTTCAAGTCCCCAGTGGTCTATGTGACCGACTCTCGATGCTACGACGTGTTGAAAAGGTCATTTGATTCAGTCAGGGGGCCGTGACTGTGGACTCCTAAGGGTTAAAGTAAAATAAATAAATAAATAAATAAAGACATAAATCCCATGTTTAATTCATTTTATTCATAATTATTTTTTCAATCATGACTTGGATTATTTATTGGAAGTGTTAGAACCCCTGGTCTCTGTAACAAGCCGATGTAATGACGATTGGCAGGTGCTAAGTCTGGCAATTAGCATCACGATATGAGTCTTTATGAACCAACTAACCATAAAAACCCATTGTGTCAAATGCAGGTGCGCTTATCAAAATCTTGCTTAATTATTTAATTTGTTAAGGGACAAATACCTCGAATAAAATAGAGAGAAATGCTGTTTATAATTTAGACTAAGTGCATTCAACAGAAGAGGATTTGTTTCTAATTCAGATTCTTTGCAATTATGATAAATTTAGTAACTTTTATATGAAGTTTTAATTTTTTTTTACTAATTGGGAGTGAAATTAAGCTTTATTAATTTACTCGGTGATGAGACCAGAACCCCTGGTGACTCAGTTTATTCACATATAAAGCTTGTTATCCAACTTTTTAACTTTGCAGGAGTGGCGCTAGTGTTATTGGTATTCATATAATTTTTTTTTTTTTTTTTTTTTATACACTCCTGTGGTGAAGCTAGCGCAGAAAGGCACCTTCACGGTACTTAATAAAAGATGGACTCTGCGTCTGTTTCACTTTCAAATCTTGCAAATCGCTGCCAGTGGTGCATGTAAAATAGGGTTTGCAAATGACTATGCACTTCAATCTCCTTGAGCAGCAATACAAATTTTGTAAATTACAGGCCCCCAGAAAATCATAATAAAAGCTCTTGAAGACTATGTTTAGTATCCTGCTCCCATAAGGCCATGCTTTCCACATGTCAGCTCGCTATTATTCTGAGCTTAATTAGGATGAAGGTGGATAGAGATATCAATATTGGGCGTGCATGCTGAGAGGCGACAATAAAGCACAATGAGCAACGATGGCGATGATAATTACTTCTTTTATCACTCTGACACTGTAACATGTTCTCAAGTATTAGAGCAGGTTCTTCCATCTTCTTGTTGTTTTAGTGCAACTATGGGACCGACGCAAGAAAATGAGTTGTATCTTTCAAAAATCTAATTAAACATTCCTATTGTGGAATGCAGGAAAACTCTCAAAAGACTGAAGTCGAGACTTTCTCCTGTTTCTGACCAAGTGATTGTCTTTGTTGTATTGATGTACCTGTCAGGTTGTTTTATTTTATTCTTTGTCTTCCATGGCTCATGACACAAAACACCTGGGGCTAAAGATGGGTACTTAGATCCTGAATGCAGGTCGACCAGGGAATAGTTTCCAAACCGCACCGCTGTGGAAGAACAGAGTAGGTGTTTCATTTTTTTTTTAGCAGATTTTAGCAGAGCAGCTTGAGATGAAATATCTGAGGAGGGAAGAGGGGTTTTGTGATTTTGTGTGAAATGAGAAAGCAGAATTTATTTGCAGCATTATTTCATTAAGTTTGTGTGTTGATTAGAACAGGCAGGTGACCAAGTTCATCTTAAAAATTTAACAGTGAAGGATTTTAGAATACTGTGGTTGATTCATTAAAGGTGTGGGAGACTTTCGTGACCAGTTTTTCATTAAATCTGTAAAACCTCAGTCATATTCTCAGTATCATTAATCTGTAAGTTTTTCTGTGATTACTCACCTGAATCTCTTGCATTACGGTGAACAATTTCGAAGTGTCATCCACCATAAACGAACCATGTGTTTACAAACTGAGCCGGGAGGTCACTCGGGTATCTTCGGAATTTCGTCGTGACATGCATTGTGGGAAAGGGAGGTTTGCACAGCCACTTGATAGTGGCAGCGGCAGGGCAACCAACTGGTATTATATGGATGAAACAAACACGACGCAGAAACGGCTAATACGCATAGTTCAGGGGTGTCAAACTCATTTTAGTTCAGGGGCCACATTCAGCTAAATTTGATCTGCAGTGGGCCGGACCAGTAAAATAATAACATAATAATATATAAATAATGTCAACTCCAAACTTTTCTCTATGTTTTAGAGTGAAAAAAGTAAATTTACATTATGAAAAGGTTTACATCTACAAACTATCCTTTCAAAAGATGTGAATAACATGAGCAAACTAAAAAAAATAAGTGTAATTTTAACAAAATCATGCTTCAGTTTGTCATTTACACATATTCATTATAATTTATACATCACAGTGGATCTACAAACACACAAAACATTTAATATCAGGCAGAATCTTGTTAAAATTATTCTTACTTCTCTTAAGACATTTCAGGTTGTTCATATTTGTTCAGGTTATTCACATTTTTTGCAAAATTATACTTTGTTTTAGTCTAAATACATGAAAATATTGACATTTAGAAAGAGAAAAAAATGGAATTGTCATTATTTATATGTTATTATCACAATATTTTACTGAATCCTGCCCATTTGAGATTGAATTGGTCTGAATGTGGAACCTGAACTAAAAGGATTGTTATTATCAGTGTAATTTTTGCATTTCACAGATTCATCCCAGGGGCCTGACTGGACCCTTTGGTGGGCTGAATTTGGCCCCCGGGCTGCATGTTTGACACCTGTGGCATAGAGGGAAGGGAGCTCCTGCCGTTTCCGCATCGTGTCAGTTCCAGCTGCTGTCAGGTGGCTATACGAGCATTCACTTCCCACAATGCACATCGTGACAAAATTCCGAAGATGCCCGAGTTACCTCCCAGCTTGGTTTGTAAACAAATGTGTTTTTTTATGGTGGATGGCACTTCGAAATTGTTCACCGTAATGCAAGAGATTCAGGTGAGTAATCACAGATATACTTACAGTATTTTAATATTGTATTTTTTTCAATCAATGTGAAGCACTTTGGGCTACAATTTCTGTATGAAAGGTGCTATACAAATAAAGTTTATTATTATTATTATTATTATTATTATTATTATTATTACAGATTTGGCAAGACAAATCCACAATATGGTGTTTGCAGTTAATGGTGGTAATTCTGCTACAAACCAAAGTAATATCATTTTCTGCAGTCACGCTAACTTCAATATTAGGCATCAGACACAAAAACATCAGATTAAATGACCTCAGTATGTTGTAAACATCATGGGTGCCTACATAAATAGCAGCAGTAATCAGGATACTACTGTAGTATTTAACATGCGTGTATATACATTTATATATATATGAGCTCCAAGACAATGCCATATCCTGAATAACCCTCATAATCATGATACTAATGAATGTAAGTACTATTATAGAGAAAAAACACAAATAGCTGACTCTATATTAGCTTGGGCCTTGTAACAGAAACTGATGCGGTGAGCCATTTTTCTCCTAAAAATGCAGAAGTTGTTCATAAAAAAAAAAAAAAAAGTTGTTTAACCCATAAAGACCCAAACAGCTACTGGCAACCAAAACCATCTACTGATGTAAAATGTTTGATAACTTCAGAACCACTAAACCAGTGTTTTTCAACCTTGGGGTTGGGGCCCCACGTGGGGTCGCCTGGAATTCAAATGGGGTCACCTGAAATTTCTATAATTGATGAAAACAAACCAAAAAAAAACCTTACTAATAAAAAAATATAGGGTGAATTGAGAGAGACAATCCCAATACATAAAAGACATGACAAACTGTGAAGCTGAAACTGAAGCACTGTGGCACTGTTTATCTGTCAAATGTTCATTGTGGTCAGTTTCAGATGCTGCAGCTCTTTCATTATTCATAGTTTGAGTTATTGTTTGTTCAGTATTAATTGTCAGCCTATGTAAGGTTTTTTTTATACAATATTCAACCTTTTAATGAATTTTACACAACTTTATCACCCCATATATAATGAATATATGACGAAACCCTAAAATAAGCCTCACAACACAACATTACTCCAACATCCAGCTACAGTTGCATTGGCAGGTAATTTGTAAACCATAAAACAAGCAACAGTAAAGGTCAGCTCTAGTCCTTACCCATTATTACAGATTATTTGTTCAATATTTTGGTGTTCTGTTCAACATACAATCAATAATGTCAAATGTATGACAAATTAACACTTAACCCATGGGTGTCAAACTCATTTTCTTTTAGGGGCCACATTGAGCCCAATTTGATCTCCAGTGGGCCGGACCAGTCAAATAATAGCAGAATAACCTATAAATAATGACAAGTCCAAATTTTTTAGTGCAAAAAATAACATTTAATAATGAAACTATTTCTGTCCAAAACAAAAAAAGATGTGAATAACTGGAAAAAAACTGAAATTTCTGAAGAAAAATAAGTGCAATTTTATCAATATTGTGCCTCAACTTATAATTTAAACATGTGCATTACAGATCGGATCTACCAAGACACAAAACAGGCAAAATTTTGTTAAAATTGCACTTATTTTTCTTTAGACATTCCAGGTTGTTCATATTTGTTCAGGTTATTGACATTTTATTTTTAAGGATATTATAATTTAAAGTTCTTTGCAATAAATCAAAGAGAAAAAATTGGTGTTGCCATTATTTACAGGCATAATATCATATTATTTTTCTCACATTAAACCAAGAAGAACATTTGGAGTCATTATTTCTAGGTTATTACGCTGTTATTTTTGAGTTTGATGCCATCCATCCATCCATTATCCACTGCTTATCCAGGGCCGGGTCGCGGGGGTAACAGTCTAAGCAGGGATGCCCAGACTTCCCTCTCCCCAGACACCTCCTCCAGCTCTTCCGGGGGGACCCAGAGGCGTTCCCAGGCCAGCTGAGAGACGTAGTGTCTCCAACGTGACCTAGGTCTTCCCCGAGGTCTCCTCCCGGCAGGACATGCCCGGAACACCTCCCCAGGGAGGCGTCCAGGAGGCATCCGAAACAGATGCCCGAGCCACCTCAGCTGGCCCCTCTCGATGTGGAGGAGCAGCGGCTCTACTCCGAGCTCCCCCCTGGTGACTGAGCTCCTCACCCTATCCCTAAGGGTGCGCCCAGCCACCCTGCGGAGGAAACTCATTTCGACCGCTTGTATCCGGGATCTTGTCCTTTCGGTCATGACCCAAAGCTCATGACCATAGGTGAGGGTAGGAACGTAGATTGACCGGTAAATCGCGAGCTTCGCCTCTCGGCTCAGCTCCTTCTTCACCACGACAGACCAGTACAACAACTGCATCACTGCAGAAGCTGCACCGATCCTTCTGTCAATCTCACACTCCATCCTTCCCTCACTCGTGAACAAGACCCCAAGATACTTAAACTCCTCCACTTGGGGCAAAGACTCTCCGCCGACCTGGAGAGGGGAGACCACCTTTTTCCGGTCGAGAACCATGGCCTCAGATTTGGAGGTGCTAATCCTCATCCCACTCTCTTCACACTCGGTTGCAAACCGCCCCAGGGCACACTGAAGGTCCAGGTTCGATGAGGCCAACAGGACAACATCATCTGCAAAAAGCAGAGATGAAATCCTGTGGTCCCCAAACCGGACCCCCTCCGGCCCCTGGCTGCGCCTAGAAATTCTGTCCATAAAAATTATGAACAGAACCGGTGACAAAGGGCAGCCCTGCCGGAGTCCAACATGCACCTGGACCAAGTCTGACTTGCTGCCCTTGACTGTTAATATCTTCAGGGTAATTTTTGCATTTTGCACTTTGTAAATTCATCTCGCGGGCCAGATTGGAACCTTTGGCGGGCCGGTTTTGGCCCCCAGGCCTCATGTTTGACACCTGTGACTTAACCCATAAAGACCCAAACATCCACTGCTGACCTCTACTGATGTCAACTGTTTAATAGTTAATCCATTAATCTTATCAATACATGTAAATTATTGGTGTAAAATGCAGTTTGTTATCTTTTCATGGTCAGATATGACCCATTTGGACATTCAGAGGCTCTGAAGTTACCGTGGAAACACCGTCACCTTCAACAACATTGATTCACTAGTAAAAAACCAATGGAGTTTGGTCAATGGCAGTGAATGGAGTTGAAGTTGGAGAAGAAGTTTCTAACATTTGCAAATTCATGGGAAGCTCTTTGAAACTTTTGGAAAAAAAATATAACCTTCATGTGTTTGAATTTACACCTCCAGTGAATACAAAGATATAATATACTTTACATAATGTGATTTAGTGGTCCTGTGTCATGAGCAGCGGTTCTTCATGTCACCTGAATGATAAATCATGCTTCATGTGAGACCCTCCCTATAGCTCTTAACACTTCCCCTCAGCTCATTCTTTCACAGTCAAAGATCCATTTATTCTTTCATTGTTACAGCCACTGAGTCAGCTACTCAATTATTTTGGCGACATCCTGTCACTCAGATCCGAGTAGGGTATATGTATTACATTACGGCGGACCTGGAAGAGCTCATTTGTCACTTCTATTTAGCTTTGACGCGGCATGACGGCCATGACGGAGCGTTGTTTGTCTTTCTAAATGAACGGCCGGTGCTTTACAAACAACAGTACGCAAAGGACAGGAGGTCTGCAAAGTCTAATTAAGAACCAGTTTGGAGCCAGACCAGGAGAGATGAAGAGGACTTAAAATGAGGAGACGCTCAAATCTTTACTTTGACTTTTTTGAAGTTTTAAAGCATCTGAAAGATTTTATTTATTTTCACTCCGTATGCCGTCTTTCCTTTGGTTATCTTCATCAAATATTTATACATACACTTATTTATAAAATTTAAAGCCTGCCACATTGCTGTTCATTCTGTCTTGTCACTTCCTTTGCCACTGGCAGCGTGATGCCCCAGTGGGAGACGAGAATCGAATCCAGCAGTCCTACCTACTCTTCAACGAGGCTGGAAATAAACCACAAAAGCCTTCCTCGAATGCTTATCCTCATCTAATCATTCATTTAAACCACAATCTGTTTTCTAGTCTTGATTTCCTGCTTTGAAAAATCACTTAAGGCATTCTAAACTTATTCATGTGTATTGATTCATGCCCTTCTGCCTGCACAGACACGTCGAATATATGAGCTTTATTTGGCATTTGGTGTGTTTCTTCAAAATTAGCCTGTATATACATATAAGTTAAAAGGGAGATATGTTTTTTTTTTTTTTTTATTAGCATTAATATTTATTAACTGATTTTTAGTAGTTTATTTTATGAGGTTTTAGAGCCATATGGGGGTAAAAACTGCACTTTAGAGCATAAATCTTTCAATATAAAAATGAATCATTAATATATGTGGAGATATAAATGTATAGTGACGTAAATGCACAAAAAACACCGCTCCTCCGTTTACTTGTATGTGTTCACAGGCTAGTTTTGGCAAGTGCAAAAATGGTAGACACACTGATGCACAATCTAGCTCTAAAGGCTGTGTATATATAGATAACAATATATATATAGATAACAGTGTATATATAGGTAGCTGTGTGTATTTAGATAACCGTGTATATATATGTGTGTGTGTGTGTGTGTGTGTGTGTGTGTATATATACTGTATATATACTGTATATATATATATATATATATATATATATATATATATATATATATATATATATAATTGTAGATAACTGTATATAGATAACTTCGTGTATCTAGATAACTGTGTATATATAGATAACTGCATGTATATAGACAACTGTGTATATATAGATAACTGCGTGTTTATAGATAATTGCGTGTTTATAGATAACTGCGTGTATATAGATAACTGGATATATACAGATAACTGCATGTATATAGATAACTGTGTGTATATAGATAAATGCGTATATATAGACAACTGTGTGTATATAGATAACTGCATATATGTAGATAACAGCGTATATATAGATAACTGTGTGTATATAGATAACTGTGTTTAAATAGATAACTATGTGTACATAGATAACTGTGTTTATAGATAATTGCGTGCATATAGATAATTGCGTGTATATAGATAACGGCATATTTATAGATAACTGTGTATGTATAGTTAACTGCGTGTATGTATATATATACAATATATATGTATATGTGTGTGTGCGTAGATATATATAACTGCATAGATACATAGATAGATAGATAGATGTGTGTATAGTGTGTGTATATAGATAACTGTATAACTGCATGTATATAGATAACTGCGTGTTTATGGATAGTTGTGTATATATAGATATCTGTGTATATATAGATAACTGTGTGTATATAAATAACTGTATACATAGATAACTGTATATACATAGAAAACAGTGTATATAACTGTGTATATATTTAACTGTGTATATATAGATCTCTGTTTTACATTACAGGGATATTGCACCTCAGATTATTTCGTGGTGGACTTTTTTACCTCTACCATGAAGATGATGTAATTTTTCTGTAATAACACACAACATTAGGATGAATTAAACTATTTTATGATTAAAACTGGAAGTCCCTTGAGAATAAAATCTCTTTTTTGAGGTAAACCTGGCCAATAATGTACATTAGCCTGTACAAAATCCATAAAAAGAAGAAAAAACAAAGCAGTAACAGGCAAACATGAGACAAAATCCATCTTGGGAATAACAATAACACTCTTCAGTTACACAGTGTTTGAACAGATTTAACTTCAGCAAAGGAACGCAAAATCATTATGTTACAGACATGGATGAACTTTATTGATCCCCAGAGGGACATTCACTTGTTGTAAAAGTTCCAGTATATTCTGAAGGTCATTCCAAGACCAGGGGCTGAGTATCCTGGGAAAACTGTACTGAAGACGTCTAATGGAAGTAAAGTTTTAATGATTGTCTATTGATAGGTGGTAGAATGTCACATAAATGAGAGTTTAGTAGTGACGTGAAACTTATTTTTGATTTTTCGTTATTGCACATTCCGTGCATTTATAGGAAAACTTTTATTCCTGGTTTAATCTGATTAAAGGTTAGATCCTATTTCAGATGCCCATGTAAGCACCTTATTGCAGCTGAAAAAGAAAAGTCTGAATTAAATTTAAACCCGATTAAAGTCACTGGTTTAATCCCCTTTTAATTCCGAACTAAATTATTCCTCGGACGTGTAAACCCTTTATTCCGTTTGGACTTTATTCCTGCCATTCTGCACATGCTCGTTGTCTTGTCCTGTCGCGATGATGCAAACATTCTGCGCTGGCAGAAGAATATACAATGCAGTCTAGTCAACCCAAACCGTTCCAGTGGGCTATTCTGATGGGATCTACCAGCCTGGAAAACCCTGAAGGAAGAGTTCACCACCTGTTTTTTTATTAATTCATTTGTCATGCACTAATGACTTCGATAAGTGGGCTAAACAGTTTGCACTGCACTGCACCGATTGCCTTGTTCTCGTAGCCCTTCCGTTAGCTTAGCTTAGCCTAGCTTAGCATAATCGCTTCATTCCTATGGTCAGACGTAGCCAGGCTTTTATAGGTGATTTGTTGTATTTTATGAGTGATTTTGTGAAATTCAATCCTCCCTAATCATTACTTTAGTCCGGTGGGGTCCATATCATCACAAACTGAGTATTGCAGTAATAAAATCTTGGGAAATAAAAACTAATGCAAAGCTAAAACAGTAAAGCAAAGCTAATTTAGCTTCCAACAAAAAGATTTTCCAACTTCCGTCAACACAACAGTCCCAAGATTGTATGAGTGCAGTAAATTGCGGATCGAAAGAAATAATTAGGGAGAATCGGATTTCACAAAATCACTTACAAAAGACAACAAATCACCTTTAAAAAAACGGCTATGTGTGACCATGGAAATGCAGTGACTATGCTAAGCTAAGCTAACAGAAGGGCTGCGAGAACAAGGCAACGTGAGCACTGCAGCGCAAACCCTTTTCCTCACTTATCTACCTCATTAATACCTCATGTAAACCTTTATTCGGGTTTAACATTTCCATGTAAACAGAAGAGAAAATACTTTAGTTCCAAATTAATTTCTTCTGGAAAAATAAATCGCATTTAAAAAACATCATGTAACCGTACCCATTGTTGATTATTATATGTGGTTGGTTATTGCAGGTTATTGGTATTTTGCAGCCTCTGTAGGACTATATATGTGTCATTATCAAGTTGTAAAAGTTTGTGGATGATACTGTTTGGAATCAACTGATCTGAATAACTGGACACAGATCTGTGAGTCGTGAGTCATTTTAGGAATTCGGGTAACAGGTCCGTGCAGGGGTTCACTTGACCATCTCCACAGTTTATCCATTAACACTTATAATAAACATAAAAAACATACCAAACATGCATCCCCTCAAGCTGAATGATGAGCCAGAAAACATGCTATAGTGCACAATGATGGGTAATGGATGATGCATTCAGTATGAAAAACAAAGCACTGTGATCTAGACAATAAAAAGCACAAAAATGAGCATTCATGTTTCCAAAACTTTAAAATATATCCTGTAAAAAGCCTTTTCCTTGGTGATAAAAGCAGCCTTTACTTCAGTAGTAAAAACCCTGCATGACTTTAACTTTCATTGAAACTTTCATTTATGTCATCATAAAGCTCTACAGAAGAGGAAAAAATGCACCTTAGTTTGCATTTGTGTGTAACTTTTCCTTGGTTCTGAGCCTAACTTTGTTCATATTATTCTGAAAATTACTAAAAAATATGGTGATCATTGTCTGAATGTGCAGGTTTAGATCTGAGACAGGAGTAGTTCAGGTTCATGTGTTTAATAGAATTCGGCTAAAATTTGCTTAGAGGTCTTATTTATGTCTTTGTGTGTAAGAAATCAATATAAGTGAATCCCCAAAGGAACTTTGTGTTGGTAAATGCAAGTTATACAAATTTACAGGATTTCAGTTCTGCTGCAACATGTTGATGGTCATATGAACTATGTTTTCAGGTCAAAAATGTCCAGTTTCATCACAACCTCTTCAGCCCTATCAGTCCGCCCACGGGCTGAAAAAATTATATTAATATTCATCACTATAAAAATATAATAAATCAGGACAATGGATGTTTTTTTTCAACTTTTGCTCAAAGTTTAGACCCTAATGATAATAAAAGTACATCAAAAGTGTATTTTAGTGCAAACTTTAATGTTCAAACATGATTTTTAATCTTTGTGGGGTGAAATATACGCTATTAAAAATCTCCGACACGAACAGTTAATTTATGCATATCATCGTCAATCCAGCCGAAAAAAAACAGGCGAGGATAAAAAATTCTAATTTCTCTTTTAGTTTGTTACAGTTTACTCAGGCATAGTAATAGATACAATATTTTAGACAATGGGAATAGATTCTGTGAGGTCTCTAAATGTCCATCGACACCAAGAACATCCATATGAACCTTATTATTGTGAAGTAATTCTTCATTTACTTTGGGTCTGTCTTTTTAAGCGTTTTTCCCCTGAAAATATGGTCAGGGTTTAACAGGTTAATGCTATATTTTCATGTCACAAATGGCCAAGTTATATTTTAACTAGGTCTGAAAGATATATCGTTATCGTATCGATATCTAGATATGAACATTCAAGATATTAATATCGAAAAAGCAACGATATAAACAATACAGATTTCCCCCGCGCTGGCCCTGCATACAGTACAGCTCTGGGAGTCACAACAAATTTCATTTATTCATACTTCATGTTAATGTTGATGACTGGCAGTGACTTCTTATAAATAAAACTGCGATTTCCAAATTCTTTTGTATTATGATGTTTGTATTTTTCTGAAAAATGCTTGGTTTTCACTGAACCTGTAGTCATATTGTGTCGTATCGATATCGAGATATCTGGCATGAATATCGAGATATGAAATTTTGGCCATATGGTTCAGCCCTAATTTTAACTAAATTTACCTGAAAAACAAATATTCTATTCTTTTAGATTCCCCAGTTTTTCTTACAAGATTCTATCCTACATATCACGTTTTATTTTTACAGGTTGCAATATGGAGTATGGTGCTGATCCATCCTGCTTATGTTACGCCAATACATACATTAAGAATGTCAGGCGTCACTTTTTAAATGAACATTTTTCTAATAATAATCATTTTTATAAAGAAATAACAATTCTATATTGTTATTTCCTCTTTAGTATGATGATAAACTATACAATAAATAATTCTGATCCTAGTTTTTGCACAGGGATCATTTGTGGAAACGGTGACATGGCTGCCGAGCATCAGTATGATGGGATCTTTAACAACCATGTCACATCCGTCCACTGCCACATTTTGTGTTTATGTGTCAGCTGTTATTGTTTTAGATCCACAGTACTAACATTTATGAATAAGAGGAGAATTAGCAATAGTAAGTATATAAGTTTATTACTAATAAAGTACTGGTACTGACCAGAGCATCATGGATCATCAGATCCATTTCCCTGCTTGGGATGTGGATCCTCAGCTGAGTTCTATTTTGTTTATAATCAGATCAAGTCAATAATTAAATTTATAAAAATGAGACCTAAAAGAATCTGGACTTATTCTTGAGGCTTCCAACAAAAGAACATGTTAACAAGGTTGAATATGTTAAGTTTTTCAGGATTTGTACAGGATGGGGAAGCAAAGTTTACAATGAACATTTAGTTGTTTTTTCTCAGCAGGCACTACGTCACTTGTTTTGAAACCAAACATATATTGATGTCATAATCATACCTAACACTATTATCCATACCTTTTCAGAAACTTTTGCCCATATGAGTAGTCAGGAAAGCAAACGTCAAAGAGTGTGTGATTTGCTGAATGCACTCGTCACACCAAAGGAGATTTCAAAAATAGTTGGAGTGTCCATAAAGACTGTTTATAATGGAAAGAAGAGAATGACTATGAGCAAAACTATTACGAGAAAGTCTGGAAGATACTATTAAAGAAGAATGGGAGAAGTTGTCACCCGAATATTTGAGGAACACTTGCGCAAGTTTCAGGAAGCGTGTGAAGGCAGTTATTGAGAAAGAAGGAGGACACATAGAATAAAAACATTTTCTATTATGTACATTTTCTTGTGGAAAATAAATTCTCATGACTTTCAATAAATTAACTGGTCATACACTGTCTTTCAATCCCTGCCTCAAAATATTGTACATTTTGCTTCCCCACCCTGTAGGTTCTCATAAGCCAGTTTTGAATCCATGTACTCAGGTCCTTATGTTGTTCATTTTGCTGCTTCCAACACATTAGTTTTGAACACTAAATGTTCTCTTGCTGCCTAATATATCCAACCCAGTGAAAGGAATCACTGTAATAAAATAATCAGCAATATTACCATTTCTCCTGTCAGTGGTCATGATGTTATGGTTGATTGGTGTAAATAAGGCAAGAATTAACAGGGTCCAGCCAAACAACATGTAAAAGATCCTGCAAACCGGATTATGGATTATGGATTATGGATGGATTATCTGCAGTAATGCCCAGTTTTATTGAATACCCAGGTGCAGATTTTGACACAAAAAAATAAGTTTCAGCAAAAAAAAAAAAAAAAGTCTAAAAATATAGTATTTTGAGTCAGACAAAATATCATGAAACCCAGATATTCAATTAAAGAAATGCAACATTGACAGTCATGCCACCAAGTGAATCCTAATTGAACTGATACTGCCAAAATAAGATTATAAATTGCTTTGGTTTTTGTTTCGCAGTTCCAGGGCATGGGAAAATATTAATTAACATATGTTTACCTCGGTTACATTGCATATTTTCCCTTGTGATCGGTTTATTGTCTCTAAATTAAAAAGCATAAAAGTCACAGGTTAAGACGTTTATTGACTCTGAAAAGCTTTTGAGTCACGATTCGCCGTCCGATATGATAACCCGCCGAGCTGATTGAGGGGGATGACCTTCACAAATGCTTATCCAGGCCTGGTGCTCAGGGCAACCTAATATTGGCATTGGATTATTCCTACATTCCTAATTAGCGCGCCCGGGCTTTGGATCAGGCAACCTCCATCAAGGAGCATCCATGCAATTATATTTATCAGAAATCTAAATCTAACAGGGTGCTGCACAAAAAAGGTTGTTTGTTAAGGAAGGATTTGGAAATGGTATTGATCTTTCTGTTGAAAATCTTGCCAACTGGGACAGTGCAGTACAGGTTGAAACATAATTTAGCCCTTGACATAGACCTTGTTTGCCCTTTTTAATATTAATATCACATGGTTTAGTTTTTTTTTTTTTTTTCCAGTTTGCTTGAGAGCCTCTGCAGCTCTCAGTGGTTTGCACCTGCACAAATACCTGGTGAGAATCATACATGTTAAAACAGTCCAGTTCCGACAAAGAGCACGATTGATTCTTTGTGCTGTTTTATTCTTTTGGCCGATTGAATAACAAGGCTCAGCTCATTACATGCAAAACCAACAGTGTAAGAAAAAAAAAAAGAAAAGAAAAGAAAAGAATGGCAATGCATAAATAGGGATGTAATGATTCACCATGGTAAAATTGCAGACGGTTAGTATTACCGTTTAAATTTTAATTATCCCAACAACTGTGTTTGATTACCGCACTTTTAGGGGAGAAAACGTCTATGTAAAGATCTGATTTTATGTTAAATATTTGAGTATAGTTTTAATTTATTACAATTTTAATTGTATATACCTAATATTTGGAACCAATACTCACTTTTAAAGTCTTTGAAAAGGTTCGTTAAGCATCTCTGTGTTATTTATGCAATAAATTATATACATTTTTCAAATCGGATTTTATATTTTTTTGTGTTTTCTGGCCTTTTATATTTTTATAGTTGGTTAAAGTGAACAAATTATAGACAGATGAGATGGATGAAGCTGTGGTGAAAAAAAAGATACCAAACATGGGTGTAGTAAACATTTGTTTATATAAGTATATAAAGACAAAATCAAAAGTGCTGAAAAACGGACAAAAAAGGCTCAGACCACTAAGGGTTAATATTTGAACGTTTCTGCCAACAGAAGGTACATTATGCCAATTATTTTATTTTATTTTATTTTATTTTTTTCCAAAATACAACTTGGTTAAATTATTTCAGTGTGTGTCAGTACTTCTTGAACATTTTGAGCACAATCTCAATAACACCGTGATAATAATGATAATTGTGATAATTTTGGTCACAATAACCGTGATATGAAATTTTCATATTGTTACATCCCTATGCATAATACATTTGAGTAGATTTCCAGTGGTAAATGTTAAACTTAATCAAATGTGATTTGTAATGTTAATTTTACAGAAAAAAAAGAGCAAAAATTGATCAAAAATGTACTTAATTTAACAAAATATACTGCAAAAATGAATTCCGATAGCTAGATCATTAGATTTGAGATCTACTAAAGCTATATGTAACATTTAGTTGGATTTATTCAAATAATATTTGCACATTTTAATCCTTTTGTCAAAAACTGCAAGATTAAGTGGCCCTTTTGTTGAGTGGTATATTTACTATTTACCCGATAATTTCTCCAATATGCACAAGATTTACATAAATTGTGTAACTAGTTTTTTCTTTTGGTTGCATTTTGACAGCATAAAAACATTTTTAATCAAAGTGCCATTAAACTTTCCTCTAATATCATCTGGAGAAAGCAGGGAAAGCAGATAGAAATCAGTAATTAAAAGGAGAAAAATAGTGCTTTTTCTTTCTCATTCTCTTTCCTCTTAATTAAAGGCTTTTTAAGATTATATAGTAATTTTTCCCACTCAAATTAGGTTGTATTTAATCACAATTGATGTAAGTATGATCACCTTTAAGGGGTCATATTTTGCTAAATCCACTTTTATTAGTCTTTGGTACATTTATTTGTGTATTTGGACCCGAATAGTTCATAAAGTTTGAATTTGAACCCTCCAGGTGCTGCAAAGCTATCGTTATATTCATTCCAGCAAAAATCGAGTGGATTTCTACAAGCTGTTTCAGTTCCTTCTGAATTTGCTCCATTTTATAACTAGTTACATCACGACATTTGCACATATAAGGTCAAGACTTCCGACGAACATTTCTCCAAGTACGACATAACTGTTTGCCAGCAGCAGGTTGTTGTAAAAACTGAAAATACTGTATGTCCAAACTTCGAGCCAAAGATGGACCTGTGGAGTTGAATTAATGAAGAATTCAGGCCCAAGCATATCATTTACAGTTTATGTAGACCACAGGGAAATGTTGTAAAATCCATAATTCCATTTAAAAAAGCAAAATATCACTCCTTTTTGTTACTTAACATTTGAGCTTAGTAATTTATTTAACCCTATAATGCTGAATATATCATATTTGATACATGAGTTTTGAAGCCCTCTACATGATCAGTGCAATTTTTTTCCTTGAAAAACCTGATGTATACAATTAGATACATGCAATACACAGATAGTCCACCAGAGGGGAGGAATTCATTCACCATAGGCCTTTCCAGTGACACTACAAGACTGTCATTAACCCTTTCATGCATACTGGTCACTACAGTGGACAGTTATTCTACAGCTGTTCTCTTGTATATTCATGGATTTTGTTGTTTTAGTTCCATATCAGCCAATACAGTAGACACTTATGCATCATCCCATACACTGCAATTTATACCATTACTGTAACTTTACTGTTCTTGATAAAGCTGATCTCCAGTAACATGTTTTAGTGTAAATCAATTGTTAATTGTTAGACAGTAA
This sequence comes from Sphaeramia orbicularis, assembly GCF_902148855.1. Lineage (NCBI taxonomy): Eukaryota > Metazoa > Chordata > Actinopteri > Kurtiformes > Apogonidae > Sphaeramia > Sphaeramia orbicularis. The sequence goes on along the minus strand of NC_043964.1, from coordinate 18,899,781 downwards.
TTAACATTTTCTTTTAAACAAAAATGATTTTTTTTTTTTTGCACTTTACCTCTATGAAGTGAGTGACAACTAGTATTAGAATATGTTAAAATGTGAGAAAACATCAGATTAGCAGCATTAAAAATGTTTTAATTTCATTCTTTTCATATCACTTTCTGCTATTGGGTCAAAACACGGTATTCAAAATCTCTCTGACGGGACATTTTAGAGACAATTTGGCAGATTAGTGTTGCTAAATGACCCACATTTTTACTTTTAAATTCATTTTTGCTTTAGTCTGATGATAAGGGATTACCCAAAACAAGGAGCTACTTTATACTGAAATAAATGTTGGAATGGCAATCAATTAAAGTTTGCGCTCTGACAGGACATTACTGTGTTTTGACCCTGTTGGGTTTTAAATACATGCTTCTTTGCTTCAAAAATTAAATGCATGGTGTAGCTGAGTGGACATTTTTGTAACGACGTGAAAAACAAAACAAAAAAAAAAACAAAACTGGATCACATTGTTTTTTTCATGCCTAAGGAGGAATAAAAACACTCAATCTTGATGAAGGTTCTCATAATTCATTCATGCATGAAAGGGTTAATGAGGAAGGAGGCAGAACTTTGTCAATTTTGAAAAGGAATCACCAATTCGTTAGACATGTTTGTGTTATATTATGTTTTTGTTTGTTCAAAAATAATATTTGAGTTTTGAGAGCCAATGTTTCAAATATGATACAAAATTTGAAAATCATACATGGAAATTGATATTTGGAAAAAAAAAAAAAGGGTTGTTCAGAAGGACCAATAAAGGCTCCAGTTTCAAAGAACTGGAATTTTCTGTCAATGATTTAATGGTTCAGGCTTTACAGGGTTAAGTGTCACTCATTCTATGCAAAGACAGTTGTGATTGGTTTATAGAAATACAGATGGACCACTGAGTTATTACCTCTATAAATCAAGGTAGTCTGGAAAAAATAAAGTAGACACTCAATCTAAATACAAACCAAACTTAAAGTAGACAAAATTAAAAGAAAAAAGAAACTACCTGCACTGAATGAAACAAACAAAAAAAACCAACAATATTCACAAATGAATTTCAAAGCCATTATAAATATGCATTTCAATCCTTCTACCTCATGTATTAACAAACCAAAGGTGAGTGATGAGACGCAAATGAAGCTATTGATAAAAACATCCAGCATTTCTTAAAGGATTAGAAGAGGATTTACTTCAATAAAGGTGATGATCTAGTCAGATGTACAGGTAATTATCATCATGCACTTTAAATGAAGTGTTGGTGGAGGAGGCCTAACTCTGACAGGATCTTCCCCGTGGATAAGTCTAATGAGAAAGGCAAAACTCATATAGAACCGAGCAGAATTACACTTGACTCGGACCATTCTAATGAGGAAAACCTTTAAAGAAGTAGACCAGCTCTCCGGCATTTCATTAAACATAATGATTTCCTTTAATTGTGCTTGAAAGTTCAGGTGCAATAACCTGTTTTATTGATGCATATCTTCCTTTTTCAACTATTCACAATGAGACTGAAAAGAACATTTTGAAAAAAAAAAAAAAAAAAAAAGAAATATAAGGTGATGGATAATGATGGTAAATGCCTCATACCGTCTCTGCCAAGTCAAACTGGATATTAAGATAATAAAAAATTAAAAATCTATACTCAAGCCGAGCGTAGTCTCTTCAGCTCCCAGGTAATAACTTCCTTCAGATGGATTTCGAGATGTCATTGCTTTTAGCCTGTAGGTGTGTCAGGCTTCTGTGCTTTGGCCCACATCTGTCATATTATTTAGAAATATTCTGCTTCTCAACAGGTTTTATACTTCTTTGTGCAACTTGCAGCATCAGCTCATATTGCTGAAGTCCCACCCCCTCTGCTCTGCCCCAGTGGTGTAGTCCAGTGTATACGGAGGTATACGGAGTATCCCCACTTGTTTTTTAGTGATGGGACTTTTGGCTCTTTGAAGGGAGCCGTTCACTGAAAAGAGCCGTTCAAAAGATTGGCTCTTTTATGTTTTTTGCATTATTTTGAAACACCAATGTTTTAATGACTAAATAGGCTACATGTGATGATTGACATTACAGTTTAAAGATGTTTAATTGGCGTGGCAGTAAACATTATCTTACCGTAAAAAAGAATAGTTAGTTAAAAAGTGTGGGCTAAATACATGACATGAGAGGTGACATTAGGCAAATGCTGGAATTTGACAAAAAACATCACGGTGCATTATGTGGACTAGTCTGTAGCCTAAAAATGAAGAAGAAAATAAAACATTTTCTTATGAAATAACATTTTATTCTCCTCAAAACAAAAACAATAAATGTGTGTAATCATGGAAAAAATGCACCAAACACAACAGTGATTAATCATTGCAATTACTTAAAAACACTACCAGGCAAAAGTTTGGACTCACCTTCTTATTTAAATGACATGAGATGGACCACAGATGGCCAACAAGTTCTCAGTATCATCTAGAACTCCTTCCAGACTTTTGGGAAACATTTCAGGTGACTACCTCATGAAGCTCATCGAGAGAATGCCAAGAATGCACAAAGCAGTAATAAAAGCAAAATATGGCTATTTTGAAGAATCTAAAATATAAAACATGCTTTGAGTTTTGTCACATCTTTTTAAACTACATAATTCCATATGTGTTCATTCATAGTTTTGATGTCTTCAGTGAGAATCTACAATGGAAATAGTCATAAAAATAAAGAAAAACCAGGTGAGTCCAAACTTTTGCCTGGTCGTGTACCTGATCTATAGTGCAATTCTCAAGTTGCATGCCCATCTTTTCTTTCTGAAAAGTGCATCCAAACACTACTTCTTTTTCTTTGGCTCATTACTCACAGGTGCTCACTCACTCACTCTCAAACTTCTCTCTGGTTTCGACCAGTCTTCCAGCTCCACATCCCTAGTCTTCCAGCTCCGCCTCCTCCAGTCTTCCAGCTCCGCCTCCCTAGTCTTCCAGCTCCACCTCCTCCAGTCTTCCAGCTCCGCCTCCTCCAGTATGCTCACCTCATGCTTCAAACTGTTGTTTTTTTTTTGCTAACTTCTTCCCATGAGACATGCGCAGTTCGCAAGCACTCTTTTTTTTCTGTTCGAACATTCTCCTCCTGCCCAATGCCTCCCCAGTGACACTAAATTGACAGGCAATCGGACACTCCCTCCTTAAAAAAAAAAAAAAAATGAACAGCTCTTTACAAAGACTTGGTTCCCATCATTCATTTCAAAGAGCCGTTCAAAAGATTCGATTCGTTTGTGAACGTCACATCACTATTATTTTTCAGTCAGCATTGGGTATACCCACTTCTAAATCCCGTTTATGCGCACCATTCAGTAGTATCTGAGCCAAATTGCCCATTTTTTCCCCCCGGATGGTGACGCTATGACCCGTCCTACTCTGCCTCTAATTCACAGGTGTCAAACATGCGGCCCAGGGGCCAAAACCAGCCCGCCAAAGGTTCCAATCCGGCCCATGGGATGAATTTGCAAAGTGCAAGTTAGGGCATCAAACTCAAAAATAATATCATAAATAATGACACCATTTTTTTTCTCTTTGATTTAGTGCAGAAAACATTAAATTATGAAAATGTTTACATTAATAAACTATCCTTTAACAATAACATGTGAATAACTTGAACAAAATGAAGAAATGAAGAAAATTAAGTGCAATTTTAACAATTTTCTGCCTGTTACTAAATGTTTTGTGCCTTTGTAGATCTGCTCTGTAATGCATATGTAGAAATGATAAGTTGAGGCATAATATTGATAACATTGTACTTATATTTCTTAACAAATTCCGTTTTTTCCAGGTTATTCACATCCATTTTGTTTGGATAGTTTGTAAATGTAAATACTGACATAAATGAATGTTATTTTTTGCACTAAAACAATTTAGAGTTGTCATTATTTATTGGCTACCATGCTATTATTTTACTGGTCTGGCCCACTTCAGATTAAATTGGGCTGAATGTGACCCCTGAACGAAAATGACTTTGACACCCCTGCTCTAATTGGCTAGTACTTGTTGCCTTCACTGATTAGATTGGTTAACTTTAGGTATGAGCACTGATGAAGCAGCGTAGGGTGGGTTATGCCAAGGAAAATATTGCTAACTAGTGCTGTCCACCTCTGAAACCTGATTGGACACCTCAGATGCCAGTGCCACCCCAGTTGATTGACAGCTCACTGCATGTCTCGTTGAAAGATGCGTGATTATTGGAAATGTGAATGAGAAAGGCAGAATAAACTTCTTTCAACTGAGTGACACATATTGAAAGAACCTATCTTCATGGAATACATAATTCTGAAGTAAATTTTAAGGTGGTTTCAGAGTGAGTCACTGTTTTAACCCTTTCATGCATAGTGGTCACTACAGTGGACAGATACTCTGCAGCTGTTCTCTTGTATAGTCATGGGTTTTGTTGTTTTACTTGCATATCAGCCAACACAGTGGACGCTTATGCATCATCCCAAACACTGCAGTTCATACAATTATTGTAACTTTGCTGCTCATGATAAACCTGATCTGCAGTAACATGTTTTAGTGTAAATCAGTTGCTAATTGTTATTAGACTGTAATTAACAGTGTGGTGGAAAATTTACTTCTATACTGCCTGGTACATCTTCTTTATTGCTGAGTCATTATTCATGTCATATGCTTCTATGTGTGATATTTACAACTGTGTAACATCCTGACCCAAGAAGGGAGTTCTTGCCTTGATTTAAAACCCAAACACCTAAATGTCTGAATGTGTAGATAGAGGATGGCGCCTGCACTCCTGATAGGATCTAGGAGATTGGTTCTATATAATCTTTGGTTTTTCTCCTGTTTAAGCAGACTTCACTTAAAGAGCTTCTCTGTGAATGACTTCTCAAATAAATGATCATTTATTTTAACTCTAACTTTCTCTCCTCTTCTTTGAGTGAGTGGTCAGTTGAACATTTCCACAACAGTTTTCTGGAACTTTTTTTTTGTTTGTTTTGTTTTGCACATCCTCCTGAGACCCAGCAATGCATTTTGTCCTTTGTAGGGGACAAAAATTTGACAGTTTTACTTAAAAAATGCTGTGCATTGCAAAGGACATTCCATTAAAAAAATCTATCAATAAATAAAAAGTATTTTAAAAATGTATCTGAAAAAAAATGTTGCATTATGCAGTTTTCAATCAAGACAATTTTTTAATGTAAAAAAGCTAAAACTGTCAAATTCCTGGGTCTCAGAGGATATTATCTCCATGAAAGGAGTAATAACTAATATTAGAGTATGATAAAAATCTGAGAAAACATTAGTGATTTAGTAATGGATGCATGGTATCCAGCTGAGTGGACATTTTTGTGACTCCACGAAAAATAGATTCATAAAAAGAAATTAATTTGCTTTTTTTTTTCATGCCTAAAGAAAAATAAAAACACTCAAGAAAAAAATATTGACTAAGGTTTTCATAATTCATGCATGAAAGGGTTAAACTACTGGTTATATGACTGCACATTTAGAGGAAAAGACATAGTTAAACTGTGTGAGTAGGCTAACGTTATGAAAGGTTAACGTTATGAAAGGCGAATGCTATCCTATGTTTGCCTCATGTTGAATACATTTACATTCATGCAGCTGCTTGTGTGACCAGTAATACCTACAAACTGTTCCTGATCAAGTCGTGATAATTTTATTATAGTGCGCAAATACTACTGATGGATTTTTGGGTAAACTAAATAGAGTAGTCTTATGTGTTACTGTTTCTAAAACGGCATTTTTCTGGACTTAAAAATAAAAAAATTAGAACCTAAAATTTGAGAGTATACCCACTTCTCCAGGGACCACTACACCACTGCTGTGCCCCATGGGAAAAATAACAACAATGGACAGAAATGAATAATGTTTTGATCCTGTTTGTATCGTGCGGCCTTTTACTCAAATGAAATCTGTCAATTCAAAAGATCATTTTATGAACCTCGAGAGTTGTGGTTTGAGGCAGAAATAGTAGGTTCATGTTATATACCACGTTATATATGTCACCAACACTAAAACGGACACTTCCTTGGCACATTTTTACCTCAATCTTCAGGGTGAAAAAGTGTCAAAAGAGGTGAAACTAACTCCAGTCTGATCATGTTGAAGCTGCAGAGGCATCTTCAGACTCTGAACACATCGTGGAGAGAGACAAGTACGATGTCAACAAGATTTTCATGTGTGTAGTTTTTTTTTTTTTTTTTAAACCCCTCGAGCAACTTCTGGCCGAAGCAGGTTTGTAATAATTTTTTCATGTGTCTGTCCATTCAACGACAAAATCGCATTATCTGAAGAATGCGTTGAGATACCTGTACCACATTTATACTGTGGATTAGGGTTGGGCGATAAAACAATAATGATATATATCATGATATAACTTTTCCTCAATAGAAATATGAGACATGCTCAATACAGTTTTGACAGAATTAATTCGTCCATGTTTTGACAGACATAAGAACAGTGAATCATAACTAAAAAAGCACTCGGAGAGCACAGACCTCCACCAGGGCAGACCAGCCCCCGCCCCCCCCGCGATCACCACCAAAATTTAATCATTTAATATGCTTTAAATCACGTTACAGTTATCTGATCTCTGTTATGTTTATGTAAACAGGCTCGATAAGTGAGGATGAACAGCAAAACTGAGTTAGTTTCCATGATAAAGCATTAGTTTAAGATATTTTACAGCAGGGAATACAGTTCTTTAGACCTTGAATCAAGGTTATTATCATTAACGAAAACTAACGAAATGACGAAAACTAGAATTGTAAACACATTTTCGTTAACTGAAATAAAAAAAAACTATAATTGAAAGAAAAAAATGAGAACTAACTGAAACTGTATTGTGTGTTTACAAAACCAACAAAAACTTATATGAATTCTGGATAAAATTCCCTTTGTTTTCGTCTTTGTCAATGTCAGATTGATATAAAATTGATTTATTTCCCTCAAGCAATTTTAGCTGCTGGCACCATATGATATTTAACGGTCTGTCACTTGTGGTCACTTGTGGTTTCGAGTCGTCTTCTCGTCCCCACTCTACCTGGAAACATGGAGACTAAAGTTGGGAGAAAGCTAGGCATGGGAATCGTTAAGAATTTATCGATTCTGATTCCATTATCGATATTGCTTATCGATCCGATTCTTTATCGATTCTCTTGTCGATTCTCATTGGGTGAGGGAGTAAAAGAGTACAAACGGGTGTGTTTGCATTAACTGTCTTTTATATTTCCATGTCTGCACAGAAAATATAACATATACAGTATGTACAAATAATAATAACAGATGACGCCAGGCCCGGATGGGGGGGGGGGGGGGGGGGGGCATACACTGAAAGTGAAGCTAAAGACTCTTTACTAATTCCTCTATTGCTGCATTTCTACTACGTGGAACCAGTTCGACTCGGCTTGGCTTATCTCCCGTTGTTGTGCACCTCATTTCCTTTCCCTTCTTACCTTCGGAAACTTGCATTTGAGGAGTTACGACGTTTGTTGCCCGCACCGGAAGCGGCCCAGCGTTCACTCTGCTGCTGCATTCATAAGCACCGCTAAGTAGCGTATCAAATATGTGACATTCCTGTAAATGATTCACATGCTGTGGACAAATGTTTGAGGATATTGGAGGGATTCCACCCTTTAGAAGACATGGAAGCTTTGACAGTGTTCCAGTGGACCTGGTGTTGTCTTTTTAGACCGTTTCTGCCTCAACACCATGTTGGCTACGTTCTGACCAAAACAATGCAGTGTACATGTGACGTCATCACACATGCACAACGAAGGCGGAATCGATAAGCAGAATCGTTAAGCAGGCTCGCAAACGATTCCAAGGAATCAAGCTACTAGGAACCAGTTCTCAAAAAGAACTGTTTCTTGATTCCCATCCCTAGAGAAAGCAGCAGAATCCTGTCTGGGATTTATTTGAATTTGACGGTGAAGAAGATAAGAGATATAAAGAAACTAAAACTAAGAATTTAGAAAATAACGAAAACTAAAAAAAAACTAGCAAACCTGCTCTAAAAACTAATTAAAACTTACTGAATTAAAGAAAAAAAAAGTCAAAACTAAATAAAACTAAACTGTAATGAAAAATCCGAAACTATTAGAACCTTGCCTTGAATCTATGGTCAGTTTGTCAAGATGGAGGTGTCTTCAGAGGTTTCTTACTAGCTTGCCATGGTGTTGCACGTCACAACATGATGAGACATGTATATCTTCAACAGACCAACAATTCTGGGTCAACCAATCTATGAACTGCATGATCTGGTGACAGTGTGCTTTGTACTGCTTTAGCTCACTTGGAACCTTTATGAAGATTAGAAAAATACTTTTTTTTTTTTTCATTTAAGTTTTTATGTATTTTATCATATTTTCAGACATTTACAAAAAGAAAAAAAAGAGAAAAAAACAAAAAAAAAGACAAAAAACCCTCAAACAAACAAGCAAAACAACCAACAACTTAAAAAGGCAGCTGCAATACTACTACTACTACTACTACTACTACTACTACTACTACTACTAATAATAATAATAATAATAATAAAGTGGCGAGAGAATAATAATAATAATAATAATAATAATAATGGATGTAGTGTCTGATACTACCTGGTGGTCCCTGCCCTCATATAAACACAAAAAAGCTATGAGCAAATAAAGTTAGTGGAAAAAAGGATTTAGACACAAGAACTGGGTGATCTTACAGTTCCAGATCGTGGTCAGTTTTAATTTGTAATTTTCAGAGGGCTCATACATAACACATTACTAAAATAATAACAGCACTGTCAAAACTTTTCCACTAACATCCACTTTTAATGGTCCATCTAACAGTGTCATTAAGATATTTTACTGAGTGTTACTGACCTGTGGTTTTGTAGCATAAATGTCTCTAATACAGGTTATAAGGCTACTGATTTTTACTTCAGTCTGTTTATAATAATATTTAAGGATCTTTCCACACTAAAGTCTGGGGCGCCGGTAGTGACTGTGGGCCACATGAAAGCTAAACATTGTGGGCCCGTCATAAAATTCAGTATCTTGTTGATTTGTTGGAGTGTGGGGGGGGTATCCGTGTGGTCCATAACTAATGCAACTAACATTGGCGTGAAGTGATAGTGAAACCTAACAAACTTTCAGTGTCTGACTCCCTGCTTCTATACCTCTTTTATACAGCGGACCTTACACAAAATTTTCACAACTTCTAACTTGTATCCACTGGACCCCCTCTAATGCTCTATGAGCCCCCCACAAATGCTGGGCCCCATGAATTTGTCATTTTTACCCCACCCTTTACAGCACCCCAGACTAAAGTGTTCAGTTTTGTCTGCATTAACTTGCAAAGTATTTCAGCTGCAGGTCTGATTTCTGAACTCCAATGTGCAGTAAGACTGATTTACACAGATGAGTTAGAGCAGTGTTTTTCAACCTTGGGGTGAGGACCCCACGTGGGGTTGCCTGGAATTCAAATGGGGTCACCTGAAATTTCTAGTAATTGCTAAAAAAAAAAAAAAAAAAAACTTACTAAAGTGGCAAGGTTTCACTGTAAATAGATCGACGTTATTACAATGCAAGCTTTGGTGCTGCTGGTGGATATACACCCCAGGTGAGCCTCTAAATAAGACCCTCTTTCCTCCTCATTTCAGTTTAACCCCTTGAACACTGGTTTCAGATGTTTGTGGTGCAAGATTTGATCAGTTTCAGAAAGAACAGACTGTACCACACAACTTAAAAAGGGGACTGGGAGCAGTTAATGCAGCGTTTTTTAACCTTGGGGTCGGGACCCCACGTAGGGTCGCCTGGAATTCAAATGGGAAATTTCTAGTAATTGATAAAATTTTTTTGAAAAATTAAAACTTACGAATAAAAATTTACATTATATAACCTAAATGTCGTGTAAAATTAATGTTTATTTGCAACATATTATAGCAAACTATTACATGATCAAAAACAAATTAATTTTAGCAAAAACAATGTCTCTGTTTTGAATGTCTGGGGTCACCAGAAATTTGTGATGTTAAAATGGGGTCACGAGCCAAAAAAGGTTGGGAACCACTGAGTTAGAGATATTTGAAAGTGAAAAACACAAAAGTTTTTGAGTCTATATAAAACTCAAGTGGGAGAAATTATGGTGCCACGATTTAATCAATGAAAACACTGCATCTGGATGTAACAATATGTACACTACCAGGCAAAAGTTTGGACTCACCTTCTTATTTAAATGACATGAGATGGACCACAGATGGCCAACAAGTTCTCAGCATCATTTGGAACTCCTTTCAGACTTTTGGGAAACATTTCAGGTGATTACCTCATGAAGCTCATCGAGAGAATGCCAAGAATGCACAAAGCAGTAATAAAAGCAAAATGTGGCTATTTTGAAGAATTTAAAATATAAAACATGTTTTGAGTTTTGTCACATCTTTTTAAACTACATAATTCCATATGTGTTCATTCATAGTTTTGATGTCTTCAGTGAGAATCTACAATGGAAATAGTCATAAAAATAAAGAAAAACCAGGTGAGTCCAAACTTTTGCCTGGTAGTGTACATCCCCACTATGGTTTGCTAGATATGTATTTATTTCTATTTTATTATTTTATTTTTATTTTATGTATTTACTAGATATGTTTATGTAGATATTGCCAAAATATTACATGTGATCCAAATAATTCTAAACACAACCAAAAAGTCTCAAGAAAACAGAGGAAGCTATGCTAAACCTTGTCATAGTTCACTTGCCACACACCCACACTATGTAAAATTGTAAAAAATAAATAAATAAATAAATTGTGAATAACAATTCCATGTAATTAGTTGGTTGTATGATCTTTTTTTTGTTGAGATTGACGAGTCTTATGGTCCAATACACTGGCCACATCTGACAGTATGAAAGTGAGAAAGACCTGGGCATTTGGGGCTTATGGCGTGGATGTTTTGGCAGTAGCCTCAGATCTCTGAGCACACTGATTTTTTTGTTTTTTTTTAATAAGCATATGAGTAAATACATGTCCCCTTCATCACTGGCACCTACAGTCATATGGCCTGTGTGTACTAAGTGAAATTTGAGAGAGAATAATAAAATAATAATAAAATAAATAAATTAAAAAAAACTGAGAGAGAGAGAGAGAGAGAGAGGTAAGTCGTCGTCCCCCCCTAAATAAAACTGTTTTTTAAGCCTCGGATGTTTTCACGTCCTAACGGCGCCCATGCTGTGGTCTTTGGTAACACGTATAGAGGCTGCAGCATTTTTGTTAAACTTCTGATGGAGAACCGTGTGTGTCAGGGGCAAAGATATGTTAGATCTGTTCTCCACCTCTCTGAACTCGGCCGTAGATCAATGTTTGTCAGACTGACTGAGTTGCCAGTTGCCTCAAGTGTGCACCTGCAACCCTGCTGCAGAGATCATTCTTTATTTCTGATCATTAAGGCAAAACCTTCTGAACCAGCGGGACCTATTTGGTTGGACTTTGTCTTGTCAACAAACAGTCTCACAATTCATCATACAGTTCATGTTTTTAGCCTGTTCATAAAACACACACACATTAGAATTCCAGTGTTTATCAGGGTCTAAAAGGTTCAGATGAGAGATACATTTTGCAAGAGGATTTTTTTTTTTTTTTATTATTATATGGTTTAAAAAGCAGCTGCCAGGTTTCAGCACATCTGTGTAATGTTTTAGATTCAGCCCAATATGAAGTGAAGTGGGCTGAACCAGTAAAATAATAAGAATGAAAAAAAATACAGTTAAGTTATGAAAATACTTACGTCTGCAAAGGTTCCTTAAAAAAGTGAATAACACAAACAACCTGAAATAACTGCAATTTTCATATGCACATGTGCATAACAACTTACAGAACACAGTGGATCTAAAAATACACAAAACATTTAGTAACAAGCAGAATATTGTTAAAATTACACTCTCTGCTCTTGAGACATTTCAAGTTGTTCACAGTTTGTTTCGGTTGTTCACATTTTCTGTGAAAGGATAGTTTGCAATTGTAAGCAGTTTCATGGAAATGTACTTTTTTTTGCATGTAAACAAAAAGAAAAATGTGCAGTTATTATTTATAGGTTATTAGAATAGAATAGAATAGAATAGAATAGAATAGAATAGAATGCTTTTATTGTCACCATACATATGTACAATGAGATTTAAAAAGCAGCTCCTTCAGTGCAAACATATACATAGAATAAACAGTATAAAAATGATAGATTTCAATAATAAATAAATGTTGTATCCTGAGATAAGATCAGTTAAAATAAGTTATATATACACTATGAAATATTAAAAATTGCACAGTATTGTGGTCAGAATGATATTACCATCTCTCTCAAAAATTTAAACTCCCTGGCTCAGGTCATTTCCAATACTTCCAGCTCCAATATTTCATACAAAATGTTGACACAGACTTCCCCAGTAGACCAAAACTATCTGCTATAGATGGCATCCTCCAAGTTCCCCCTAACCAAAAAGGCCTCATTTCAAAAATGTATTTTAAAATTTCATCAATCGGAGACACCTCTCTCAATACAATTAAAGTGAAGTGGGAGGAGGAGCTTAGGATTGTAATACCCAATGAATCATGGACTGAGGCTCTAAATGGAGTAAATGGGAACACATCATGTGCTAGGTCAGGTGAAATTCAATTTAAGGTCTTGCATCGTACCCACCTCTCCAAATCTAGGCTTGCCAGAACCTATTCCAGTGTTGATGAGAATTGTAGCAGATGTCAGATTCTGATTCAGAAAACTTTATTTATCTCATACCACAGACATCAGCCCACATCCAAAGTGCAATGTGACAAACATAAATAAATCAGTGCACAAATACAGGATAATTGAAAGCAACTACAAATAAATGCATTTAAATAATCAACAATAGATAATCAATAAATACCAATGCAGACTAAAAGACCCTATTGGTTCCACTAACATTAACCCTTTCATGCATAGTGGTCACTACAGTGGACAGTTCTTCTCCAGCTGTTCTTTTGTATATTCATGGGTTTTGTTGTTTTAGTTCCATATCAGCCAACATATTGGACACTTATGCATCATCCAATACACTGTCATTCATACCATTACTGTAACTTTCCGGTGCTTTTGTCTAAATCAATTGTTAATTGTTATTAGACTGTAATTAACAGAGGGTTTTTTTTTGTTTTTTTTTAACAAAAATGTTTTTTTTTTTTCTTTTTTTGCATATTATCTGAGTGAGTAATAACTAGTATTATAGTATGTTCAAATATGAGAAAACATCAGATTAGCAGCATTAACCTCCTGAGACCCAGGAAAGTGACATTTTTAGCTTTTTTCCATTAAACCATTGTCTTGATTGGAAACTACATAATACAGTCTACTCTCGTTAAACCGCCCGCCATTATACCGCCATTTTCGCTCACTGCCGACCAAAACCATTGCACAAAAATCCCCAATGCATTATTCCATTAGCTACCGCCATTTCCGCCTATCGCCATCCGCCAGCCCAGTTCCATGCACAAACAACACTTATACCATTGATTTCCCGACTGTTATACCGCCAGCGTGATTGCCATCAAGTACACATAAATTTTAATAATGCACTGAAACAAACGCGCCAGATGCTGATCGCGACAAGCTACGAGTAGGTCTACGGAACGGCCACCGTTCATTTATCGCAGAACACTCAGTAGGTCAGGATGTCGGGAAGAGGACGTGGGATTAAGCCAAAGCCTCAAGATGATGGGGTGTCATTTCCCGACACGGTATAATAATGCTTAAAATGTTTCCCCACTTTAAATGATCCCTTACAACATAGCAGAATCAAGATTTATTTAGAAACGCAATTAGAACGGGTTAACGGAGGCAGCATAGACATCATATAGTAAAGACATGCACATTATGGACGCAACCCGTTGTAACGCCATTTTCGCTATACCGCCAATTTGGCCGTGAACGGAAGTTGGCGGTATAACGAGAGTAGACTCTACAACAGTTTTTTCTTTTGTTTTTTTTTCTGAGACACTTTTTAAAATTATTTTATTCATTTATTTATTTATTTTTTTAATGGAATGTCCTTTACAATGGACAGCATTTTTTGAAGTAAAACTGTCAAACTTTTATCCCCTACAGAGGACAAAAATGCATTGCTGGGTCTCAGGAGGTTAAAAAAGTTTTTATTTCATAGTTTTCACACAGTACAGGGTGGGGAAGCAAAATTTACAATATTTTGAGGCAGGGATTGAAAGACAGTGTATGACCAGTTAGTTTATTGAAAGTCATGAGAATTTATTTGCCACAAGAAAATGTACATAATAGAAAATGTTTTTATTCTATGTGTCCTCCTTCTTTCTCAATAACTGCCTTCACACGCTTCCTGAAACTTGCGCAAGTGTTCCTCAAATATTCGGGTGACAACTTCTCCCATTCTTCTTTAATAGTATCTTTAAGAAAGTCGACATTGCTGTGTGATGTTCTGTTGGTAGCATGTTCTAAAACGCCCCAAATAGCAGAATCCAGAGGGTTTAGATCTGGGCTAGAAGGCGGCCATAAACATGATTCACAAAAATTGCTAAAGTTGGATTTGTTGCTGTTGTCAACAAGTGTTTTGGTGTTCTTGTGTAAGATTTTAACTTCAAATCATATTTTACTGCATTTCTAACGGTCTTGTTGTCTACCTCAAGTTCAGTTGCCATTTTTCTCATGGATTTGGTTGGATCCTTTAGGATTTTGGATTTGAGAGCTTTAATAAAAGCTTTGGTATGTTTTGTGTTGCTTCCTCCACTTCCAGACTTTCTCTTAATAGTTTTGCTCATAGTCATTCTCTTCTTTCCATTATAAACAGTCTTTATGGACACTCCAACTATTTTTGAAATCTCCTTTGGTGTGACGAGTGCATTCAGCAAATCACACACTCTTTGACGTTTGCTTTCCTGATTACTCATATGGGCAAAAGTTTCTGAAAAGGTATGGATAATAGTGTTAGGTATGATTATGACATCAATATATGTTTGGTTTCAAAACAATTGACGTAGTGCCTGCTGAGAAAAAACAACTAAATGTTCATTGTAAATTTTCCCACTTCCCCACCCTGTATGTCAGTAAATGCATGTTTCTGAGCTTCAAAAATTAAACGCATGGTGTTCAGCTGAGTGGACATTTTTGCAACTCCATGAAAATAGGTTCATAAAAAAAAAAAAAAAAAAAAAATCAATCACATTGTTTTTTTCATGCCTAAAGAGGAATAAAAATCTTGATTAAATTTCTCATAATTCATGCATGAAAGGGTTAATAGGAGCAATGAATGTTAATTTATATTAATACAAAAACAGCACATTTCAACATTTCTAATTAAAAAAAAAATAGTAAAAATCAGTCCTTATAAGTGACAATATTCAATACAACACAAAATGGACAGCACAGGAAATGCATCCACTATAGTCGCCCCAACACCTGACTTTTCAGGAGCGGTAAGCATCATTGCACTATTCTCCTTCCATTTCTGCCGTTATGAAAAATAGCAGAAATAGTAAAAAAAACGGAATGAAGGAAGGAAGGCTTAGGGGAATCCAAACATCCTCCAGAAGCTGTTTTACCAGAAGAGTCAATGCTTTGTGTGCTTGTGTAGAATTTGTATTCTTATATTCAAATAACACACACTCTGACACTCTGATCTTTGCTTTAATACAGTCATTTTAGCTTCACATTTTGCTTTATTGACATAAAAAATAAAGCTGCTATACAAATACTTCTATACCAGCTTTAACCAGTTACGTGCTATGACGGTATATACTGTGGGGCAGCAGAGATGGTCCACCTGAATACGGTGGAGGACATCATGGATAATTCAGATTATCCCCTTCACCATATTCTGACTAACTAGAGAAGCAGCTGCAGTGAACGCCTCACCTCACCACCGCAGCATCTCATCTCAATATAAATGAATCCACCGGTAGAGCTTTGGCAATACCATTTCCACTGTGGGAGTGATCCCTTAATGCTTTTGTCTGGGTACAGCCATACACTTACATGTACAGGTATCAGGCTGGATTACTGTGTGAACTTGTAAATACAGCAGCAATATGAAGTGGTACAGGTTGGCATCAAACAGCAATATTATATACACAATCTGGGCCAAAAAAGTAGTCGCCTGGATTTGTTTCAGCAAATAAGTAAATATATTTCATTGGATATTTCATCTTGTAAGAAGTTCTGTAATGGTAACTGATGCAGTGATGAGTAGCTTCTCATTTTGTAATCCATAAAGACCCAAACAGCCGACCATCTTCTAATCTAAACTGTTTAATACCTGTTGATCCACTAATCCTTTCAATACATGTCAACAACTGGTATAAAATGCAG
This sequence comes from Sphaeramia orbicularis, assembly GCF_902148855.1. Taxonomy (NCBI): domain Eukaryota; kingdom Metazoa; phylum Chordata; class Actinopteri; order Kurtiformes; family Apogonidae; genus Sphaeramia; species Sphaeramia orbicularis. Next base: position 18,883,430 of record NC_043964.1, on the reverse strand, counting down.
TTTGTCATCTATTCATGGTCATCAGATATGACCCATTTGGACATTCGGAGGCTCTGTAGTTACCATGGAAACACCATCATCTTCTACAAGATTCATTCACAAGTAAAACCTATGGAGTTTGATCAATAGTCACTTTTCCACACTGTATAAAAAAAAAAGTTAAAAAAAACGATAATATTCCAGCAGCAGGGGTGCCGAAAAAATACTGGAAAATAATGGAAAATAACCATCTCATTAAAATACGGTAACTTTCCATAATTAAAATACACTTTTTTGCCCTAACTTTACATGACATTTTGAATTTTTTTATTTTATTTTTTTTTACTTTTTAATGTTTAATAAAGAATATTTTCATGTATTAAAACAATCTAATTACCTATAAATATAAATATAAATATAAATATATATAAGCAATTTTCAATGAGACTAAGTTGTACAATCCACTGATAAAAACTGTATTTGGACAGTTTATCAGTGCTTATACATGTTATACATTCACAAAAATACATTAATTCAACGTTTTTGTCGTGAAACCTCCTGTAATTACACAGGATATTTGTCAATTAACAAGCAAGTCTTGTTAAACTTACAGAACAAATACTTCTTTAACGGTTAATTGTCAGTAATTTTATCTCGTTTTATTACTATTATTTTATTTTATTTTATTTTTTACAGTATTAAACTTCAAATTAACAGTTTAATCTCATAAATACAAAAGAAATATTTGTGAAATTATGATACATTTGTAAATGTATTTTAACTATTTTTCTGTGAAAAAAGAAAACAATTCTTTTAAAAAATTGAACATTTTTGCTTATTCACAGTTACAGTTTTTTCATGTTATTTTGCATTTCACATGTAAAATTACAGTCTATTTTTGTCATTTCATTGATATTTTCCTGCATCTTAAAAATACAGGAAAAATCTGTAAAATAAACAGTGAAAATTCTGTTAAATAACAGATGTTTTTTACAGTGCATTGTACCTCAAACTGCGTGAATTTAACTTGCGTATAAAAATGTACCTAATGGAAAAATGACTATTTCACCAAAACTCTTGTTTTTTGATTAAAAGTTTTTGCGCTGGCAAGAGGTGGTTTTTCGGGTGTAGCACAAATGGTATATTACGCTAAACTGCAATAGAAAGACCTTTTTCTGCAACTAGAGTTATGTGAATAAAAAAAAAAAAAAAAACCTCTCTCCACCTTCATCTGTTCCATACTTACTTTTACTCCACAAATTGAAACACAAAAACTTCTCCTTGTCCTTCTCTCTTTTAAAGTTTTAAAATTGTGTTGTCCTCTTAATTCAAAACCCCCTTCCCTTTCTATGAATAGTTTTGGAATATTTCCTGGTAATAATATCATGTAATGGTTTATAAGGCTCAAATTTCTAAAGAGTGGTTCAGGAGCATGAGGTGTCATTTTCACACATGGATCGGCCACCACAGGGTCCAGACCTGAACCCTCTTCTTCTTTGTGATACGCTGGTGAGGATTTACACAGCGGTCCGACTATCCCATTATCAATACAAGATCTTGGTAGGAAGTTAATGCAACTCCGGAAATATGTGACATTTATTGTGACATTTCATAAACATTTGCATCATTTATATGCCACAGCAAATGCATCCTGGAATCAAAGCTAAAAGAGGTCCAGTGTATATGAAAGGAAAACACATTTAGGCTGGTATTTATGTGTACATTGTAACCTTAAAAACTGTTGTCTTCTACTTTTTGCACTTTTTATATATGTATATGTGGGTATAGTACATAAAACTTTACAACTTGGAGAGGTCATAGCACAGCAGGATGTGATGAATAAATATAAAAATCCAAAATATTTAATCATGAATATTTCAACTCAAAACTACACCACAGTATATTCACATCAGCCCATTTGGCAAAAATAGTAATGGATTCAACATCACCTAGAGTGTCATCTGCATCCTGTTTGTCTGATCCACTGGCCTGTGCTCCTCTGGGTCTGTATGTTCATTTTCCACAGTTTCTAGGAAAAAACACACAGATAGTATAAACTATAATTGATCCACATGATGTTTATGTAACAGAAGCTCCTCCATACCCTGATTATTGTCTGTTGTTTGGTGAAATGGTGTGTGTGAAAGCTTGGAAAAATCAACCTTGTTCCAAAAATTTATTTTAAAAAAAGCTGATTTTTTGCTGTGTAACATTTGTGTTCAGTGTGAAAGTATGACTTTTTAAAATTACATGTGTATGATGTGTAAGGCTCTTACACATGAAATTAGGGATGCACCGATACCACATTTTTCCAGACCAAGTACGAGTACAAGTACTTACACTACCAGGCAAAAGTTTGGACTCACCTTCTTATTTAAATGACATGAGATGGACCACAGATGGCCGACAAGTGCTCAGCATCATTTGGAACTCCTTCCAGACTTTTAGAAAACATTTCAGATGATTACCTCATGAAGCTCATCAAGAGAATGCCAAGAATGCACAAAGCAGTAATAAAAGCAAAATGTGGCTATTTTGAAGAATCTAAAATATAAAACATGCTTTGAGTTTTGTCACACCTTTTTAAACTACATAATTCCATATGTGTTCATTCATAGTTTTGATGCCTTCAGTGACAATCTACAACAGAAATAGTCATAAAAATAAAGAAAAACCAGGTGAGTCCAAACTTTTGCCTGGTAGTGTACATTTGAGTACTTGCTGATACTGAGTACCGATGCGAGTACTTAATAATCCCATTCCAGTTCTTAGTTCCTTTTGTAAATGTGCTTTATTGTCGTTGTCATTAGTCTGACTGGAACAAAGTGCTGCTACTGACATTTAATGTGTTGGAATGAGCGTTTCTCAATTAATCCACCAGGGGGCGCCGCTCTGAATGAACCGTACTGGACAAATACCACGAAGTACAGTAAAGTTTTTTTTGAGAAGAAGAAGAAGAAAGTCAGTAATAACAAACATGGAGACGACAGAGGTAACACTAATGTGATACTAATATTGCAGCGTTTTTTGCTAGTAAGGTTTAAATGCTTAGCTTCAGCAGGTAGAGAAAAGAGAAATGAGTGATAAGTTTTGTTTTCACTTCCGCTGGCGGTGGTCCGCACTGCTCCGTACTCCCGGTGGTATTCTCTGTCTGGGTACGCATCCACCAGCACCTGGAAAATGGATGAAATGTACGCAGAGGACGGACAGAATGCTGCATCTGTGTCTGTCTGTGTCTTTAACGTTACTTGCAGTCAGCGTTACTTTTATCACCGTCATTTATTTTGAAAAATCTCCACACTCTTCACACTCCACACACATTATTCCTTCTCCTCGTACCTGCTGCACTGAACTGTGCCATAAGTGGTATTGGTGCATTTGTATCGGATGTCTTTTATGAGTACGAGTACGAGTACACACACTGAGTATCAGAGCCGATGCCCGATACTCACATCGGTATTGGAGCAACCCTACATGAAATCATTGTTCTTTTGAAAGAACATTATTAAAAGATAAAGAGTCTGGAGTTGATTCCAAATGTTGAATTTACATTTTCACTGGAATTATCAATATGAGGTCCAAAGAAACATTAAGGCAAATGAAGGCGGATGTCATTGGCTGAAAAAAAAAAACCCAAATAAATCTACGAGAGAGTCAAAAAAAAAAAGAGTGGCAAAATCAAGTATTTGATACGTTCTTAAAAAGATTCCACAGATGAGCTCAGCTGACTATACTTACTCTACATACAAAAATAAATCAGACTGAGTTTGTTTAAGACCGTTTAAAATTTTGAGATTTATGCTTAAAAATCATGATGATTGGAACTGTTATGATGATTCTCTATCCAGCATTAACTGAATTTGTGGGTTACTATGACATAACATGTCATATGCTAATATTTGATTCCCATGTCAACACTGATCTAATTTCACTGTATTGACAGATTAGAAAACAAATGTTTCCAGTTAAATTAAAACAAGACAGAGTAGTACAATACAGCTGAAGAGCTTAACCCTGGACAAGGCATTCATAGAAATACTCTGAAATTCAAAATTTTAACCTTAGTTAGTAATTTATTCATCCATTTTACAGAACATGATATATACATACAGTACATACAGTTTGGATTTCTATACTAAACATGGACGGAAAGGTGTAGGCTGAAGCCACAGTTTATTTATGCCTTCCCTGTTTATGAGAAGGAAAGTTGCAGAAACAAAACAAGATAACAAGATGATGCAGTTTTAAACAATAATATGAATAAAACAAATAATATAATCTATCTAATCCAATCCAATTTATTTGTAAAGCACTTTAAAACAGCTGCAGTGGACCACAGTGCTGCACAGAAGAATGAATAAAACCAAAATAAAAGAATAAAATACAGAACAGATTAAAAGGCATAGAACTGTACAAAAGAGAAAACAGTGCTGTACAGAAGAAAAAATAAAACCCAAATAAAAAATAAAATACAAGAATACATGAAAAAAACATAAAAAGCCATACAATTAAAAACAACAAAAAAAATAAGAACAATAAACCACTACCAAATAAAAACAATAGAATAAAAATAATACCTTCAAACATCTCACATGGTTTCAAAAGCCAAGGAGAAAAGATGGGTTTTAAGAAGGGCTTTAAAAACAGACAGAGGAGGCCTGTCTGATATGGAGAGGCAGATCGTTTCATAGTTTAGAAGCTGCTGCAGCAAAGGCACGCTCACCCCTGAACTTGTGCTGAATTCTAAGCAGAATACAGATAATTGGCTTACTTTATCCTAATATTTTATACTTATTGAATACCTTGTTTTTAAAAAAGTGTGTTATTTAGTCCAATGAAATTAAATTTAGTTGAGTTAAATTAGTGTGTTATTGGAGTAGGGATGTAACGATTACTGGTAAAACGATAAACCGCAGTAAAATTGCAGACTGTTAGTTTTACCGTTTAAATTCTAATTATCATGATAACCGTGTTTGATTACCGCACTTATAGGGGAGAAAATGCCTATGTAAAGATCTGATCTTATGTCAAATATTTGAGTATAGTTTTAATTTATTACAATTTTAATTTTCTATACCTAATATTTGGAACCAATATTCACTTTTAAAGTCTTTGAAAACATTTTTTAAGCATCTTTGTGTTATTTATGCAATAAAATATATACATTTTTCAAATCGGATTTTATATATTTTGTGTGTTTTCTGGCCTTTTATGTTTTTATAGTAGGTTAAAGTGAAAAAAAATAATAGGCAGATGATATAGATGAAGTTGTGCTGAAAAAAAAGACACCAAACATGGGTATAGTAAACATTTGTTTATATAGTATATAAAGGCAAAATAAAAGGACTGAAAAACAGCCAAAATAGGCTCAGACCACTAAGGGTTAATATTTGAATGTTTCTGCAACAGACGGTACATTGTGCCGATTATTTTGTTTTTTGTTTGTTTGTTTGTTTATTTTATTTTATTTATTTATTTTTTAATACAACTTGGTTAAATTATTTCAGTGTGTGTATCAGTACTTTTTGAATATTTTGAACACAATTTCAACAATACCGCGATAATAATGATAACCGTGATAATTTTGGTCATAATAACCGTGATATGAAATTTTCATATCATTACGTCCCTATATTGGAGGACATAACAAGACTGTATTACTTTTGTGAAAATGTTTAAAATGTTTTATTGTAGAAAATGTAGAAAATCAAGGTTAATGAAGTTACCATATTTGGTTCCTTTCCCATAAGTGGCAAAAAAAAAAAAAAAAAAAAAAAAATCCATGAAGTAAATTTTAAAAAATACTACAAAAACACATGTAAGTTGAAAGAAACATGTGTTTTGTAACAATAGAACAACACTTTTAGAACATTAGACCAACATAAGTGCTGATCCAGACCCCTGTCCACATCCACATTCTCCCTTTGAACATCGTTCCTTACATTAGTACCAGTACTTCATGGTACCTAACAAAGCAGGTACACTCACTGTTCATGCAGAGGTGGACCTTACAGACCCTGTAGACCATAGGTGTCAAACATGTAAGTCCAGGTTGTCCAAATCATTTAGGTTCAGGTTCCACATACAGACCAATGTGATCTACAGTAAAAATAACAACACAATAACCCATAAATAATGACAACTACAAATTTCCTTTGCGGAAAAATTATGTGGAAAAAATTAAGTGAAAAAAAACAAGATTACACTGTGAAAATATTTACATTTACAAAACTATTTTTTCACGATAAAATGCAAATAAATACATAAATATAAACAGAGATGAACAACCCGAAATGTGTAATCTTAACATTATTCTGCCTGTTACTAAATGTTTTGTGCATTTATGGATCCACTGTGATCTGTAGTTGTGTTAATAATAATAAGAGATGGAATATTGTAGAAATTGTTCAAATTTTAGTTCCAAACTCCTAAATTTTACCAAATGTTTATGTAACATTGTGTGTAATGTACAGGGTGGGGAAGCAAAATTTACAATATTTTGAGGCAGGTATTGAAAGACAGTGTATGACCAGTTAGTTTATTGAAAGTCATGAGAATTTAAATCTTCAAATCATATTTTACTGCATTTCTAACGGTCTTGTTGTCTACCTCAAGTTCAATTGCCATTTTTCTCATGGATTTGGTTGGATCCTTTAGGATTTTGGATTTGAGAGCTTTGATAAAAGCTTTGATACGTTTTTTGTTGCTTCCTCCATTTCCAGACTTTCTCGTAATAGTTTTGCTCATAGTCATTCTCTTCTTTCCATTCTAAACAGTCTTTATGGACACTCCAACTATTTTTGAAATCTCCTTTGGTGTGACGAGTGCATTCAGCAAATCACACACTCTTTGATGTTTGCTTTCCTGATTACTCATATGGGCAAAAGTTTCTGAAAAGGTATGGATAATAGTGTTAGGTATGATTATGACATCAATATATGTTTGGTTTCAAAACAATTGACGTAGTGCCTGCTGAGAAAAAACAACTAAATGTTCATTGTAAATTTTGCTTCCCCACCTTGTACATGTATAAATAATAAGTGCAGGCATAATATTGTTAAAATTCCACAAATTTTTCAAGTGAAATTTCTGTTTTTTTCAGATTATTCACATCTTTTTTGTAAAATGTACATATTTTCATCATTTAACTGGGGTTTTTTTGTACTAAAACAAAATGAAAAACTTGGATTTGTCATTATTTATACATTATTAAGTCATTATTTTACTGGTCTGGCCCGCTTGAGATCAAATTGGGCTAAATATGGCCCCTGAACCAAAATGAGTTTGACACCCCTGCTGTAGACCACATTTGACCTGAGATTGTTTCCTCACTGTCCTCGCTATAAATGTAACTGTCACTGTCTTGTAATGCATGTGGAAATGACCAGAAATACTCACTTGGTTAATAAAGGGTTAATGCACCACTGTGCTGTTCTGATTATGTAGCTGCCGGAGTCACTCTCTGACTTCTGAGTAGTGTCTGTTTGTCCATTCCCCACATCAGACTTGTTATTTCACTTGAGGACCATGTGTTCAGCTTTAATTTGTAGAAATCCAACAAACTGTCAAACACATCTCGGTGTTATCTTTTTCCACTTCATAGAGCTCCCTCCTCTTGCGCCGTTTGTACTGAACATCTCTGAGCTGTAACTTTGAGTCTGCTCCGGTAATGTGCAGCAAGGGAGCAACTCAAAATTGCAAAGCACGGTGTTGTTTCTGCGGTTTTAATGCGATTGTAAGACATTCTTTACTAAGGGTATACACAACCAATAAATGCAATGCCAGCAAGAGTAATAGTGTTATTAAAGACTCATAAATATATAAAGAGATGTTTTCTGTTGATTTATTCGATTAATTGTCTTGAGCAGATCATGTGAGGATATAAAAGTCAGGATGTGGATACGTCCTGGATCCATTGTTGGTCATAGTTTGAATGCAGCGGTGGCTGCTCGTCTTTCAGAGAGGGGAAGCTCATTGTCGGCTTACATGAAAAAAAAAAAAAAAAAAGAAGTCAAGTTATTTAAACATAAATTCGGCCCTCTATTCCTTTTTAAGAAAATGGTCAGTGACCTTATCGTACCAAGTAAACAAGAAAACGGAAATTATGTTAAATGTTCGCTGAAAGAGAAGGAGGCTACAATCTAAGGGGGGAGCTAAATTTTAAAAAGCATAAAGTAAGAACAACAATGAAAAGTATGTGCATAACAAGCGGTGGAGTGACTTTGTGGAACAATCTAGAACAGGAGATAAAGGAAAGTACAAACATAAATGTATTTAAAAAGAGGTATAAAGAATTGTTTCTAAATAGGTATAGGGAACATGAAGGATGAAAATAGTATTGTTGCAAAGTTCAGGTGTGGTTTCTTGGAATTAAGAGCGAGTAATTCGAATTTCAGAGTTTCTGATATGTGTGAGTGGATTACAGTGGGGGACAGATGTGAAGTCTACATGAATGGGGATTGTGGGTGTGAAATTATGGAATGGACCTTATGATGCATTTAAGTTATTCACTCCTTTGGCGAAGTTTAAAAAAAAAAAAAAAAAAAGTACTTTAAGTTTAAATTATTCAGAAATATTGAACTGAGATGGTCGATGTGTTTTTGTTGTTGACTTTTATTTTTTATTTTTATTTAATTTTTTATTTTATTATGGTGTAAATGCTCGATGCTGTACACATGTAAGTTGATGTAAGCAGTGTATTAGTTGAAAAGGATAGGCAAAAAATAAGCTTTTGCTTCTAGCTTATTCCTTTTTTGGTTTTTATGTTTATTACAATTGATGTACTGAGTTCAATGACTGATGTAAAACCAAAAATAAATTTATTCATTCATTCATTCAAATTGAAACAAGGAAGTACAATGAGTGTGTTGTATTTACAGTGCAAGAAATGAACAAGTAATTTCGTAGTGGTTTCTCTCTTGATTTCACAGCAGAATGCACGACGGTATTAAACTGAACTGTGTCAGGTAGATCTCAAAATAGCTGTCAATCAAATGGGATTCAGCCTTTCGACTGATCCTCCAATCAGCACGTGGAATCCTGGCGTCCAGCCCGGCCAAGCTCCACCCACAGCTCCATTCACCCCCAGAGATGCCTGGTGTCCGGGGGCGGGACAACATCGTGGCATTTATCCAATTACCGTCCAGTTTTGAGGCAATGGAAAAAAACTGTTCCACTCAGTCCCATTGAAGTGCATGGACGCTGAGTGTCTATGGACAAATGCACTGAGCAGAGATCGAATGAGAAAACAGCGCAATGGGAATGTATGAGAAGTGAACAACATCGAGTCCGTTGGTTTGTGATAAAGCTGATTCTGAATGAACTCGTCTGTGAGATGAACGTGTTCTAACACATTTGTAGTCAATGAAATGTCAACACAACTGAACATATTTAACCATTTAATTTTTGTAATTTTAGGGGAAGCCGGGCTACCCTTGCAGTCTATGAGAAGTCGCCACTGTTTGAATGCATCAAGGAGGATTCGGTGAAAAATAACAACAAAAAATCACAGAAAAACAATCAGCATATGCTTCTGCTGCTGTTGTAAATACATTATATGTTCACAAACTTATGAAAGGATCGCTGCTAAACATATGCTGTTTGCTTGTGATCTGGACTATGATGTCCACAGGCCTCGTTTCAAAGATTTGAGTACCAGACAGCCGTAGCCCCTCTGGCTGTGTTTGGATCTAACTCATGTGAAATTGATGTGTGGCGGACACTGATCCATGCTGAAATGGGACAACACCCGAAACAAATGTCAAAAATCATTCACATCTATGCCTCCCTCTAAGCGCCATCATTTTTCTTGTCCGTATCTCTGCCAGAAACAGGAGGTCAGGCGTTGAAATTAAAGGAACATATATTGAGTAAAAGGGCCCGGACGTAAGCTTTCACATGCCTCGTGAATCATGGGAAGCCAAACACGTACTAGATGAAAGCGGTATAGTTGGCTCCCTTTGGGGACATCTGGCATGGATAGGAATATACAGCTATCATTCGTCCCAGAGGACCCTCTCAGTTGTTGCACGAATATTACAGTACGCTCAACAATATGACAAGCTCTGTCTTCATCCACTACATCATGGTTGTCCTCATATGGTCTCACAGTAGCTCGTCAAGCACCAACACTAATAAGTAGGACACTCCGCAGCAGCAGCTAGCATATAAGGCATACATATATTTTAGCAGCATTAGCATTTAATTTATGCTAACTACCGGCATCAACATGACCTTATTTTATTTCAGATTCTTTTCTCAGTGCTGACTGTCTGCAATCTGTAAATGAAATGTCTTACTTATTAGTAGACGATATCCTATAAAACTTCAGATACTTGTTTTCTGCAGTTTCGAGGACACATTTTTATGCATTAACCCTTTCATGCATGAATTATAAGAACCTTAATCAAGATTTTTTACCTGAGTATTTTTATTCCTCTTTAGGCATGAAAAAAACAATGTGATTGACAATTTTTTATGAACCTATTTTTCATGGAGTTACAAAAATATCCACTCAGTTGGATATCACGCATTTAATTTTTGAAGCAAAATAACAACAACATGCATTTACTGGCATACAGTGTGAAAACTATGACATAAAAACATTTTTAATGTGTTTTCTCACATTTTAACATACTATAATATTAGTTATTAGTCAGATAGTATAAAAAAAAAAATGTTCTTGTAAAAAAAAAAAAAAACCTGTTAATTACAGTCTAATAACAATTAGCATTTGATTTACACTCAAATATGTTAGTGCAGATCAGATTTATCAAGAACAGTAAAAAATGCTGCGTTTTCACTACATGGACATGGAACCAGCTCGACTCGGCTCGGCTTGACTCGGTATTCCTGGAGACCGTTTCCAATACAGGATACTACTGACTTTACAGTACCTGGTCGTCATAGCGATGCGGTGCGTTATTTCCGTGTCGTCTGCTCAAGGAGTTGCTGAAAACTCACTTGTTGCGTGTTGTCTCGTCTGAATTTTTACATCGGCCACCAAAGACTGAATCTCCTCGACCGACCATGGTGTAGTTTTGGGCTGTTATCATGTGGATTAATGTACCGCTATATTTACTGTAAACTGACGCATCTGTATTTTGTAAAGCGACGACTGTCTGGCCAATCAGTGGTCTGCAGTGTTTACACATCACGTTTTAGTATCTGGTCCCCAGTCCTGGAACCTCGGCGGAGGCGATACCCAAAAACTAGTACCGGGTACCAGATTCCAGGTCCTTTTTCGTAATGGAAACGCAAAAAGGCCGAGCTGAGTCGAGTTGAGTCAAGCCGATACCACGTAGAGGAAACGGGGTGAAAGTTACAGTAATGGTATGAATGCCAGTGTATGAATGATGCACCTCACTGCAAAAATCTAAATCTTACCAAGTGTATTTTTTCTCATTTCTAGTCAAAATATGTCATCACACTTACAATAAGACATAATCACCTAAAGAGGAACTTTTAAGTGAGATATAAGAACTTATTTTTGGAGAACAGATCTTTAGGTTAGTTTATTTCAGACACAGACATAATACAAAACACATGAAACAAATAATAATAATAATAATAATAATAATAATAATAATAATAATAATAATAATAAACAATACACAAATAAAAAATCAAACAATAGAAAAATAATAATAATAATGATGAACAATACACAAAAAATCAAATAATAGAAAAAAAAAAAAAAAAAGAACAACTGTTGTGCCTGAAAGGGAGTAGGAAGAAGCCACTGCTTATCCAGTCCTTGATAATGTTATTTCAAGAACTCTTACCAAGATCATTTTCACTTGTTCTGTTGGCAGATTTTTTTGTTTGAATTAAGCAAAAAAAAAAATCTTGAATTAAGTAAAAAAAAATCTGCCAACGGAACAAGTGAAACTGATTTGAATAGCCGTCCACCGTAGTGACCACTATGCATGAAAGGGTTAAAGAGCCTATATACAGGGTGCGATTTGAGGGAGAGAGATGTTTTTTATTGTTAGAGTGTGGGGGGGGGGGGGGGGACTGTAACTAACACTGGTGTGAAACTTTACATACTTTAAAGGTCCAACTCCTGGGTTTTATTCCTCTATTAGGATTAAAGGACTGATGTCGCAGCAGGACCTTCAAAAACTTGTCCATGCATTTATCTTTAGTGGAGTTGACTACTACAGTATCTTCTCTGGTCTGCCTAAAAAGTCAATCAGACGACTGGAGCTGATCCAGAATGCTGCTGCTCCAGTCCTCACTAAGACCAAAAGAGTGGACCACATCAGTCCAGTTCTGAGGTCTCTACACTGGCTCCCTGTCTCTCAGAGAATAGACTTTAAAATTCTCTTGCTAGCATATAAAGCACAGAATGGTTTAGGCCCAAAATCCATCAGAGACCTTCTAGTCCAGTATGAACCACCCAGACCACTCAGGTGGTCTGATGCAGGTCTGCTCCGTGTTCCAAAAGTCAGAATATACAAAAGAAACAAAATGTCAATCAGTAATAACAATTAATGTCCTGTCTTGTTTGTGTAAATGTTGTGTGTGTGGTGGAGTGTGTAAGATGTGTAATGTTTTTATGTGATAGTTTTCACACCATATGCCAGTAAATACATGTTTCTTTGCTTCAAAAATTATATGCATGGTGTCCAGCTGATATTTTTGTAACTCCATGAGAAATAGGTTCATAAAAAATATCAATCACATTGTCTTTTTCATGCCTGAAGAGGAATAAAAACACTCAGGGAAAAAAAAAAAAATGATTAAGATTCTTATAATTCATTAATGATGTGACGTTCACGAACGAATCGAATCTTTTGAACGGCTCTTTGAAACAAACGATGGGAACCGAGTCTTTGTAAAGAGCCGTTCATTTGTAAAAAAAAATTTTTTTAAGGAGGGAGTGTCCGATTGCTTGTCAGTTTAGCGTCACTGGGGAGGCAGTGGCTTTATATAGAGAGTAGAAGTGAGAGAACTGCTGATGTGGTATCATTTTGATATTTACATTAGAGATATCAGGTATTTTGCAATGTTACTTGAAGTATTTTATTTACACTACAGTTTTTTTTTTAGGTATTTAAAGCTATACCTACCGATGTGGCATTTCTCACAGCACTTAGTAAAAGTTTGAACATGAACAACCCGCCTCCCTCCAAAGCCCCGCCCACTTCCGCTTGCCTGAGCTCTGATGCTCGCCTCCTCTCACCTGATGCGTGCGGAGGAAGCGGAGGGGTTAGGTCCGGTCCACTTCGGTGTGTCCGCAGACCCCTCCCTCAGTAATCAGATGCATCATCCACCTGCCGCGGGCCCGCGGCCCCTGTTCCATCAGTAGACCCTGTATTTAAGGGTGTGGTCTGTGCAGTACTGGGTCAGTGTCTTCACTGCACCATGGAGATGAGATGCCCAGGCGATGGGCGCGCGCACGGTGAATGCGTGGCCTCCGCGAATTTTTCCGTGGACATTTGAGGTTTCATCGTCCATACAATTATCATCCTACATAATCCTACATTGTGTGACACCATGTACATGTACCTGTATGAGTCCCACGGTCATAAAAGCTGAGCTTTATGCAGACCTGTTCAGTCCAGTACATCCGACTTCCGGACTTTTATCTCCATCCTTCATTCATCGGACTCCTGTTTGTTCTCCTTAGTAGTTGTTTCTGTTAATAAATCCATTTATTCCCTTCCACATGAGCATTTGAGTTCTATCCATACACATCCTAGAAAGGCTGTGGTCAGTGACAGGAGAAGCAGCGCGAGTGATGCGTCAGATTCAGAGGTACCCGTATAGGATGTGGAGACGGCGATAATGGATCGGATGCTGGACGGCCGTAATGGATGATTGACAGGAGGCTCAGCCAGGCCAATTATTTTATTCGGACCGAATGAAATGATTGGTCAGACTTTTATCAGAAATATACGAGAGTTAAACATTTTTGAGTTTCAATACCTGGTGGATTTCTTTTACATTTTAGTTTGACACACACTTATTAGGAGCATTTTAAGATGACAAAAGAAAAGTGTAAAAATGCCACATCATACGGTATAGCTTTAAGTACTGTAATTGCAGTGATTAATCACTGTTGTGTTTTGTGCAATTTTTTTTTCTGTTTCTTTACTCACATTTATTTTTCTTGTTCTGAGAATTGCACTATAGTTCAGGTATTTAAGTAATTGCAGGGATTAATCGCTGTTGTGTTTTGTGCAATTTTTTCCATATGTTTACACACATTTATTATTCTTATTTTGAGGAGAATAAAATGTTATTTCATAAGAAAATGTTTTATTTTTTTCTTCATTTTTAGGCTACAGACTAGTCCACATAATGTACCGTGATGTTTTTGGTCAAATTCCAGCATTTGCCTAATGTCACCTCTCATGTCATGTATTTAGCCCACACATTTGAACGATTCTTTTTTATGGTAAGATAATATTTACTGCCGCGCCAATTAAACACCTTTAAAAAATGTAATGTCAGTCATCACATGTAGCCTATTTAGTCATTAAAACATTGGTGTTTCAAAATAATGCAAAAAACATAAAAGAGCCAGTCTTTTGAACGGCTCCCTTCAAAGAACCAAAAGTCCCATCATTATAATTCGTGCATGAAAGGGTTAATTTAGTACAAGATAGAGGGGTAATATACAGGGTGACCCAAAAAAACGGGAATTTTTGAAGTGCGTATTGGCAGACATGAGCAAATGGCAGCACTGCGAGACAGTGACCTTGAGCAAGTAAACACACCCCCATTTTAGTAACCATTGGCAGCTGTGCGAGAATTGTTCGGTAACCGTGTGATCTCAAGATTCGGTAACGTTCCCTGGCCCCCTAGATCGCCAGATTTGTCCGTTTGTGATTTTTTCTTGTGGGGCTATCTCAAGAGTAAAGTGTACATGACTCGACCAAGAACTGTGGATGAGTTAAAACAGAGAATTCAGGATGAAATTCACAGTATCCCAGCTGAGATGTTGCAGCGGTCAGTGAGGAATCTCAACAGCAGATTTCAAGAATGCATTCGTACAGGAGGGCGCCATCTACAGGAAGTAATTTTAAAATAATGAAAATTCCATCATTGTTTCTTAAATGGCATGTTTTAAGGTTTCAATTACGGTACTATGAATAAAATATTTTTCTTCCATCACTCTTGGTTTTATTGGATTGTTAAAAAGTTCCTGTTTTTTTGTGTCATCCCTGTATAATAGTCATGAATATATCTGTAAATCAACACCATATTTACGTTCGTCACCATGTTTATGGAATGACTTCTCGTGTCATCTCGCGGTAATAAATAAACAAATCAAATCGCATTTGTGATTTAACGGAAAAAACGACATTACGCACTTCTGTTTTTTCGACATTTATTAAATATCGTTAAAGTTTTGCGCAGATGTCCAATGGAAAAGCGACTATTGTTTGGATATGACTCACCTACATTTTATAAGAGCTGAGAAAAAATTGTGGGTTGTGATTATACCTCAGACTGTCTTACAAACAGATCTCAGAGCCCTCATGCAATCTATTCACTGATCTGTAACATTATGAACACACACCAACTGTATTTGCAACTACACAAGATGGAGTATCACTTCTATTGTAATAGTAGTGCTTCAGATCTGTTTTTGTACCTGGGTAAGCGTTGTAGCCTCTTAAAATATGAATGAATATTGTGATAGTATAAGGCACTTGCTGTGGTTGTATTTCTAATATTGATGGAGTGGTGAAAAAAGAAATCAACAACTAAATGGAGAAGGTCGAGAATTTCTTTCTGTCTATTCCCAGAATAGTTAAAGGTGTTGGTGTCGCCTCTGGAGGATATCACCAGTGGATCAGGTGATAATAATGTTACACTTCTGGTGGCAGGTGAGCTACAGCCATAAATACTGAGAAAAAACATGCACACTCTAACACTACATTCAAAAGCTGAGCCAAGCTGAGGCGACAACATCAGCTGGTTTGAGTCAAGCTGAGATAGGGCCTGCAATGTAAAACCCCCACAGCAAAACAAACCCAGCAAGACAAAACCCTTAAAATGGGTCCACCTCGCTGAGAGTCTTTGGTCTGAGCTGGGCTTTAGTGCTCAAATGTCAAGGTCTGCATCAGGTAGTCAGGGACAAGGATTTAGGGGCTTGTGAAGTACTCCAACAGCTACACATGCCATCATACAGGGTGGGGAAGCAAAATTTACAATGAACATTTAGTTGTTTTTTCTCAGCAGGCACTACATCAATTGTTTTGAAACCAAACATATACTGATGTCATAATCATTCCTAACACTATTATCCATACCTTTTCAGAAACGTTTGCCCATATGAGTAATCAGGAAAGCAAACGTCAAAGAGTGTGTGATTTGCTGAATGCGCTCGTCACACCAAAGGAGATTTCAAAAATAGTTGGAGTGTCCATAAAGACTGTTTATAATGGAAAGAAGAGAATGACTATGAGCAGAACTATTACGAGAAAGTCTGGAAGATACTATTAAAGAAGAATGGGAGAAGTTGTCAGCCGAATATTTATGTTTATGTTTATGTTTACGCATTTGGCAGACGCTTTTTTCCAAAGCAACTTACAGGGGAAAACCAATTAAATCACTCAATCAATCAAATTTTATTTATATAGTGCCAGATCACAAAAAAAGTTATCTCTTGACATTTTATATATAGAGTTGGTCAAAACCAGACTCTAAGTCAATTTACAGAAACCCAACAGAATCCTCCAGGAGCAAACACTTGTGACTGGTGACAGTGGCGAGGAAAAACTTCCCTTTAACAGGCAGAAACCTCGAGCAGACCCAGACTCCTGGAGGATGGCCGTCTGCCTTGACCAGTTGGGGTTAAAGAGAGAGAGTAGAGAAGGGGAAAAAGAGAGAGCGATAGAGATAGAGACTGGGGGAGAGGGGGAGAAGGGGGGAGTAGGGGGAGACACATGGAGGCGGTTGAGGATAAGTGAGTGGTGATGATGAGGGCAGGGAAGAGGCCGGACCACCGCAGCAGGTCCAGAGATAATCGTGAAAGAATCTGTGGTTGTCCTGGGAAAAACCTTATTAGAATATTTAAAATGGAATGTTTGAAAGTGCTAGGATAGGAGGTGCTCTCGGAATAGCTGGGTCTTCAGGAGCTTCTTGAAGATAGGCAGGGATGACTCTGTTCTTGTAGCACTTGGTAGAGCGTTCCACCAACGTGGAACGACCCATGAAAAGAGCCTGGATTGTCTTGTACAAGGTCTATATTTGAGGAACACTTGCGCAAGTTTCAGGAAGTGTGTGAAGGCAGTTATTGAGAAAGGAGGAGGACACATAGAATAAAAACATTTTCTATTATGTACATTTTCTTGTGGCAAATAAATTCTCATGACTTTCAAAAAACTAACTGGTCATACACTGTCTTTCAATCCCTGCCTCAAAATATTGTAAATTTTACTTCCCCACCCTGTATATATAATATACACTTTTTTTTCTGTTTCTGTATTTCCAGTACACTTCATCTTCATCTTTTTGTTTATTTTGTTGCAAATATTTTCAATAGTTCTATGTTTCATCATTCCATCATATCTCCCAGTGTATTTCTGTTTTTCTCTTCTGAAACATTTTCCCTTTCTTGTTCCGTAAATTGCTTTGTGCCAATAAAAAAAAGGAGGCTGCTCCTTTATTTTCTGTCTGTCGTTATAGAGGGTATGCACATACATCACTTCCCCTCAGGCCACGCCCCTCTCAGTCAGACTGAGTGGCAAAAACAGACCGGCTCAACATGGCGGAGTATAGCAGTAACTACAGCCAGACCGGGAAAAATGTGGAATATAAGATGAAATTAAAGACAAAAAGTTGTCACCCAAATATTTGAGGAACACTTGCACAAGTTTCAGGAAGCGTGTGAAGGCAGTTATTGAGAAAGAAGGAGGACACGTAGAATAAAAACATTTTCTATTATGTAAATTTTCTTGTGGCAAATAAATTCTCATGACTTTCAATAAACTAACTGGTCATACACTGTCTTTCAATCCCTGCCTCAAAATATTGTAAATTTTGCTTCCCCACCCTGTAGAAGGCTGAATTTGGCAGCTTATTCAGTGTCTTACATTTCATAGTGTTTTAAATGCCCTCTTTTTCTCCATAAAATAAAATGCTATAATACCCATCGAGCTATTATGCTTGTAAATTACCTGATCTGGCCTATTCCACTCAAGTATGTACTCATGAATAATCAATGTAAGTAATGACAGTGATATTTAAGAGCGGCTTTAGGAAACCAAGACCACTGTTTAGTATTGTTGAGATAAAGAAAGGCACACTGAGTGAGAGGGGGTGGAGGGGAGAGGGGGGGTGTCAGTGTTTCCAAAATACTGCCTGCTGTGTGCAAGCATTATCGCAAGCCATTTCAGTGCATGGCTGAGTTTTCTGATGAAGCTGCCATTGCCTGAGAGCAATGATGCAGTTTGCCGGAAAGCAAGCCTTTATGTGATGGCCGCCGTATCAGCGGGCAGCAGATGATAATCTTGCAGAGTCGACGCTGAAAGGGATAATCAACTTGCTTATGGCCATCACGAGAGGGAACAATGCAAGAACAGAGACGCAGAGGCTCTTTAATAATTAATACAATGGCAGCAGCCTTTTCCATGTGGGCAGCGTTAACCTGCTGCTCGGCCGTTGACAGGCGGACACACGCCATAGGAGGGTTTCTTTGCCCTAATGTGCTCTGCAAAGTGGCACTGCTCAGACCACAGCGAAAACCCATTTTCATCATCATTCTGACAGAACTCATGTAAATTCTGGCGGCGAAAAATCACCCCAGACAGTTGTAAACCGCCATCTGGTCGAGTTGTCACCCATACAATACATACATAAGAAATTCACTGTGATGCCTTTTTTCTTTTGCTGTAGACGATTTGTTATGTTTTCAAACATTTGACACGTA
The DNA here is from genome assembly GCF_902148855.1 of Sphaeramia orbicularis. Taxonomy (NCBI): domain Eukaryota; kingdom Metazoa; phylum Chordata; class Actinopteri; order Kurtiformes; family Apogonidae; genus Sphaeramia; species Sphaeramia orbicularis. Next base: position 18,864,562 of record NC_043964.1, on the reverse strand, counting down.
GCTGAAGCAGGTATGAATTCTGCACCTGACAATCATAATATTTATATAACTGAGATCTATTTTAGTTTAACTTTACTGTGTGTGTACAGCTTTGGCAGAAAGACACGCAAAATGGATTTGTGTAGGCTGACAGAAATGTTTCGTATCATATCATAGACTGTTTTATTAACGCCTCATCAAAAGTTTGATAATGGAGCAAGGTTATAATAGTTTTGGATTTTTCATTATAGCGTAGTTTTATTTAGTTTTGACTTTTTTTTTCTGTAATTCAGTTAGTTTTAATTTGTTTTTAGAGCAGATTTGCTAGTTTTTATTTGTTTTTGTTACACTCAAGGAAAAAAGAAACGTACCATTTTAATTTTCTCGATTTTTTTCAGAAATATGACAGTTGTTGCAAAATTGCAAACTACAATGAGTTCAGTACTATTCTGAGTCAAAATGAAATGATTGTTTTCCTGGTTCCGGTTGATTGATTTTGATTAGCAATAAGTGTCATGCCTGCAGCCAGACGCTAGTCTGGTCTTGTCTGTCTTTCATGTTTGTTTGTCACTTCCTGTTTTATTTTGTTAAGTTTCCCCTCATGTGTCTTGTCTGTCGTCTTTACTTCCCTTCCTGGATTGTGTTCACCTTTCCCCTGATTACCTGTCTCCGCCCTGATTTGTGCCACCTGTGTCTAGTTGTCTTCCCTCCCTTTTGTGTATTTAAACTCAGTCTCTTCCCCGATCAGACGCCAGTTTGTTTCTCTTGTAGTACTTACCAGCGTTCTGATCTTGTCTGTCTGTTTTTGGATTCCTGTTTTTGACCTGTTTTGCTTGCCCGGTTTTTGCCTACTGCCTGCTCCCTGTCGGTTTTGTCTGCCTCATCTGATACCTGGTTCTGATCGCCTTGCCTGACTTTTGGTACGTGAGTTTTTTTGCCTTACCCTTATGTCCTGTCGCCTGATTAATAGCTTACCTGTGTATGACCTGTTTCCGTCCCTGACCTCCCTTTGCTTTTCCCCAGTCGGGAAAAAGACCCCGCTAACCACACGGGGAGACGGGTTGTCATTCTCGGTCCGGAGGACTGATTCGAAGAGGAAATTACCACCCATTATCCTCAAGATTTTGTCATTCATATTTTTCTTACACCTGTGTGTGACTAATAAATCTTTTGAACTTTACATTTTGACTCTGAGTTCTGCATTTGGATTCTGTGCCTGTACTAGCGCCATTACAATAAGAAGTGTATTTTTGTATTCCTCACCCATGTCTGCTCATGAGTGAAACTCACAGATGAGTTGGACCTCTCCTCAACTGTGCACAACCATTCCCTATAAAAAGACACCAAAATGGAGCAAAAACACATTTGTCCACAATGCCACAACTACTGTAACCGGAGAGAGATCGGGCCATTGGTATGCGTCAAGCTGGACGGAGCAGACGGGCCGTAGCCAGGGTGTTTGGAGTCCACCACTCTACCGTTGTACGCCTTGCTGAGCGTTACCACACCACCAGCTCCTCCAACGACCGTCCCAGATCTGGTCGACCGCATATTAAAACCACTGCGCAGGACCATACCAATCGGCCGTCACATCTCCGTGACAGGTTTTGGCCTGATTTGGTCAGATCTCTCTCTCTTTCTCCCAACTTTAGTCTCCATGTTTCCAGGTAGAGTGGGGACGAGAAGACGACTCTAAACCACAAGTGACGGACCGTTAAACATCATATGGTGCCAGCAGCTAAAATTGCTTGAGGGAAATAAATTGATTTCATATCAATCTGACATTGACAAAGATGAAAATGAAGGGAATTTTATCCATAAGTTTTATACGTTTTAGTTAGTTTTGTAAGCACACAATACAGTTTCAGTTAGTTATCGTTTTTTTTCTTTTAATTATAGTTTTTATTTATTTTAGTTAACGAAAATGTTTTTACAATTCTAGTTTTTGTCATTTCGTTAGTTTTTGTTAACGATAACCTTGTAATGCAGTGGCAGAGATCAGTTTTATTTAACTCTTAAGGACCCAGTGTGACTTTTGAGGCACTTACCAAAAGAATTTTTCTCTCAATTTAACCTTTTCTAAGTAATTTATCACCATTTATTCTTCTATTACTTTCTGAATTTTTAATTTTTCCAATGAAAATCATTTATTTTCCTATGTTTAATTAACCAATCATGTAGATCAGGGGTTTCAAACTCATTTTAGTTCAGGGGCCACATTAAGCCCAAACTGATCTCCAGTGGGCCGGACCAATAAAACAAAAGCATAATAGCCTGTAAATAATGACAACTCCAAATTTTTCTCTTTGTTTTAGTACAATCAAAATTAAATTATGAAAGTATGTACATTTACAAACTATCCAAACAAAAATGATGTGAATAACCTGAAAAAACTGAAATTTCTTGAGAAAAATAAGTGTGATTTTAACAATATTACACCTCAACTTACCATTTATACATGCATGTTACGAATTGGATCCACAAAGGCACAAAATATTTAAAAACAGGAAGAATAATGTTAATATTTCACTTACAAAATTTCATGTTTTTCACATGTTATTGTTAAAGGATAGTTTGTAAATAATATGTTCATAATTTAATGTAAGTTTTAAACTAAAACAAAGAGAAACATTTGGAGTTGACATCATTTATGGGTGTAATGTAATATTATGTTTTTCACATTAAACTAAGAAAATCTGGAGTTGTTATTCATAATCAGTTAGTTTTAGTTATTATGCTATTATTACCTCCACCAGGGGGTATTGTGATCACTTTGCTTTGTGTGTTTGTTTGTTAGCAAGATAACTCAACAATTTATGGATGAATTTTCATGAAATTTTCAGGAAATGTTGATACTGGCATAAGGAACAAATGATTAAATTTTGGTGGTGATGGGGGGGGGCAGATCTGTCTTGGCAGAGGTCTGCGCTCTCCGAGTGCTTTTCTTGTTTTAGTTGAGATCACATTGTTCTGTTCGTGGAACCTGAACTAAAACGAGTTCGACATCTTAATTGTTAATATCTTAAGTGTAATTTTTGCTCTTTGCAAATTCATCCCGCGGGCCAGACTGGAACCTTTGGCGGGCCGGTTTTGGCCCCCAGGCTGCATGTTTGACACCCCTGATGTAGATGTTTGTAAAAGCTCAGAGTAAAGTCAAAGGTTATGATATCAAAACAGAGAAAACTGAAGAAAAGGTGACTTTTTCAGCAAAATATAGCATTAACTGAACTTAAACCAAGTGTCTCTAACCACTGTCATTGATCCAACTCCATGGGTTTTACTAATGAATCAGTGTTGTAGAAGATGATGGTTTTTCACATTCACTATGGGACCTCTGAATATCCAAATGGGTCATATCTGATGACCATGAAAAGACGACAAATTGCATTTTACAACAATTATTTACATGTATTGTTGAGATTAACAGATCAACAGTTTAGATCAGTAGATGCTTTAGGTCGACGGTGGATGTTTGGGTCTTTATGGGTTAAAAAATTACTTAACTCAGTATTGATACAAAATTTTAAAATGGCTGAATGAGATAGAAAAGAAAGCATTTAATACAGGCACAAATTTCTCAAACATTACTAAATGATTAATAAGATTATATGAAGAAGTCTGGAGATGTGCTCCTGTTGGGTGAAATACAATTCAGTTCTGTTCTGTTTTGTTTACACAGTCCTAAATCACAGAAAAAATCATCTTAATCTTATTTATCAGTTTAGGCGGTGAGGTCAAGACCTTATAGTATTATTTAGAGAAACACAACAAATCCCCCTTAGGCTAGCACTTGGCAAGAGAGGGAAGGAAAAACCCTTTAACGGAAGAAACCTCCAGCAGAATCAGGCTCAGGGTGGGCAGCCATCTGTCCCGACCGGAAAAGAAGAGCGTAGAAAAACAACAAACAAATGGTGGGCAGGTTGGTGGGGCTGTTAAACACCGAAACAAAAACAAAAACATAAAGAGAGGAGGGGAGGGGAGAGGAGAGGAGAGGAGAGGAGAGGAGAGGAGAGGAGAGGAGAGGAGAGGAGAGGAGAGGAGAGGAGAGGAGAGGAGAGGAGGAGAAAATGAAAGAAAAGAAATGAAAAGAAAAGAAAAGAGAGAGAGGAGAGGAGAAGAGAAAAGAAAAGGAATGATAAGAAAAGAGAAAGAGAGAGGAGAAAAGGACAGAAAAGAAAAGAGAGAGAGGGGAGAGGAGAGGAGAAAAGAAAAGACAGACAGAGAGAAAGAGAGAGGGAGAGAGAGAGGAGAAAAGAAGAGAGAGAGGAGAAGAGGAAAGAAAAGAAAGAGAGAGGAGAGGAGAAAAGAAAAGAAAATAAAAGAAAGAGAGAGAGAGGGAGAGAGAGAGGAGAAAAGGAAAGAGAGGACAAAAGGAAAGGAAAGAAAAAGAGAGAGAGGAGAAAAGAAAAGGAAAGAAAAGAAAGAGAGAGAGAGAGAGGGGGAGGGAGGAGAGGAGAAAAGGAAAGAAAAGAAATAGAGAGGAGAGGAAAGGAGAAAAGAAAAGGAAAGAAAAAGAGAGAGGAGAGGAGAAAAGGAAAGAAAAGAAAGAGAGAGAGAGAGAGAGAGGGAGGGAGGAGAGGAGAAAAGGAAAGAAAAGAAAGAGAGAGAGAGGAAAGGAGAAAAGAAAAGGAAAGAAAAGAAAGAAAGAGAGAGAGAGAGGGAGGGAGAGGAGGAGAGGAGAAAAGGAAAGAAAAGAAAGAGAGGAGAGGAGAAAAGGGAAAGAAAGAAAGAAAGAAAGAAAGAAAGAAAGAAAGAAAGAAAGAAAGAAAGAAGGCAGAGGAGAAGAGAGGAGAGGAGAGAAGAGAAGAAAAGAGGAGAAGAGACGAGAAGACAAATACATTCAGTGTATTTGGAATACATTTTGTATATTTATGAGTTTATAAAATGAACCCGGAACGACAGCACAAAACTTTGTCACTTTCCAAACATTCACACTCATAAAACTCCTTAATTTTTTTTTCCACAATTTTTTTTCTCATTTCAAAATACATTTTCCTGAAAATATAGGTAATTACCACCCAAAAATATAAACTTGGTGTAGATTATTGTGATTACATTTTTTGACCAGATGTTCACCTTCCCTTAACTCCGCCCCTACTCCATTAAAGTGCTTCCTCATTTGCACATGTTCCACCAGAACTGCTCACTTGAATCTATTTAACTAATAATTTGCTACATTATCTTGCACTCATTGCCATAAAAGAACCAACTAACTGAAGTAACAAGTACCCCTATTCCAAAATTATCCTGGGGGGTTTCAGCCCCCTCTATAGCCCTGGCATACATACATACATACATTTGGCTGTATTTTAAAGTAGCAGACACCCTAAAGGGATGATACAAAGTGATGAAATCCTAATGCAGGCATGTCCAAAGTCCGGCCCAGGGGCCAATCACGGCCCGCGGTCAGATTTTATACGGCCCACAGCTTGGGTTTTATATTATATTATTTATGGCCCGCTTGGACTGTTGAACCGAGTACATGAATCATAAAAGGTTCCAAATGCAGTTTCTCCTTTCACCTCATGGTGGCAGCACCACTCTAACTCTATCTGGCTCTGTGACTTTGCCGTGAACCTTTTTCGCTAATTTCAAACCACGGCACCTGTAAATAAAAAAAGGAAAGTTGACAGTGAGGGCCGCTGCTTCCAGGAGAGATGGGAATTACAATTTTTTTTCACTGAAAATCGAGGCAATTATGTTTGCCTAATTTGTCAAGAGACTGTTGCCTTGTTTAAGGAATTCAATGTAAAGAGACGCTAGCAGACAAAACATGCTAACGCATACGACAAGCTAGCAGGGAGTGAGCGCTCCGAAAAAGTGAAGCAAATTCAAGCTGCTTTAAACTCACAACAGTGACTCTTCATGTGAACCTGGGAGTTCAGTGAATTCACCACCAAGGCAGGCAACCAAGTTGCCAGGTTAGTTGCCTCTAACTGCTGGTGTTATGTACTTGTAGATGTGACACAAAATATTACTTTCTGAATGATTTTGTGAAAGACAAGAGTAAGAGTCATATGTTTTCATCTGAAATGTTAACAGACTTTGCATTACTGAGTAATATATGAGTAATGATTACTCATATAAGTCATGTTTAAAATGAATGTGGGGTTAAGATTTTATCAACTTGGAAGTTTAAGATACTCTTTACAGTTTGTTCTATGATATCTGACTCCAGATGTGAAAGGAAGGCAGAATTGTTTTCTTTTTTTTTTAAATTTGTTCACACCTAAGTGGCTTAGATTTGGTTACGTTGCCATTAAAAAAAATGATATTGTGACAATGAAAATAAAATTGTTGTAGAACAGCGCATTTAGATGTAATTTTTACTGTTTAAAAAATGTCTGAAGGGACCACTGGCCCCTGGCAATGTCCACATTATCAGATCTGGCCCTCTTGAAAAAAAAGTTTGGACACCCCTGTCCTAATGAAACTACACAGTGCATTTCCAGCAGGAAAGGTGAAAGGAAGGGGACCCTGTCTGACACACAACAAAAACAAGAAAAAAGCCACAACACAAAACGGATTGAACAGTCGGCTAGGTCTGCACATCAAAAAACAGCATCAACAGATCCAGTAAAAGCTCTTAAAACCAAAAAAAGCTAAAGGGTGTCAGCAGATATAAAACACCCTGTGGCAAAACAGCAGTCAGTGCTTAGAGCAAAGAACCTCTGAACCAACCAACACAACACAAACTCATGTCTGTAAAACACCTGCTGTATGCTTTAATAGTCTGTTTAATACACAAATCAATTTAGAAGGACTGTGTAAATCTTGATAACTTTGTAATTTCACGGCAACTTTTTTTTACCACATGGAAATCACATTAGTAATATTGAATTATTTTGTGGGAATTTTAGGGACTTTTAATCATATTCACCTGAGCTTTAAGCTGAAACTTACCTGAACTCTAGCAAGTCAGGTCCCTTTGACAGTTGCCCTGTAAAAAATCAAACTATGCTGCTTCTTCCTTTTTTGCCATTGACTGATAAAGGGCTAAGGAACAAAGCATTACATGTACCACAAAACATATCTGCAGTAACAATTAAATGACAGAATTGGTGGAAAAAAGAAGAGCAGAAAGTTTGCAGATTAAAGCATCAGATTCCATACGTTTCATATAATTCATTTAACTTAAAAGTGGTTTATTTTGCAGTTAACACAGTAAACAACAAGATGATGTAACACAGGGGTGTCAAACTCATTTTAGTTCAGGGGCCTCATTCAGCTCAATTTGATCTCCAGTGGGCTGGACCAGTAAAATAATAACAATGAAAAAAGTAAAATTATATTATGATCAGGTTTGCATCTATAAAGTCACCTTAAAAATCTGAATAAAATGAACAACTTGAATTGTCTTCAGAAAAACAAGTGCAATTTTAACAATATTCTGCCTCGGTTCATCAGTTTATCATTTACACATGTGCGTTACAATCGCACAAAACATTTAGTAACAGGCAGAATATTGGTAAAATTGCATTTACTTCTCCTTTTTTCATCTTTCTGTTTGTTCATATTTGTTCAGGTTATTCACATTTTGTAAAAGTATAGTTTGGTAATGTAAAGATTTTCATGTAATTTTACTTTTTTACACCAAAAAGAGAAAATTTGGGGTTGTCATTATTTATAGGTTATTATTATGATAATATTTTATTGGTTCTGAACCACTCGAAATCTAATTGGACTGTATGTCTCTGTATGTGGAACCTGAATTAAAAGGATTTTGACACCATTGATTGTTAATACCTTCAGTGTAATTTTTGTATTTCACAAATTCATCCCGCGGGCTGGATTGGACCCTTTGGCGGGCTGGATTTGGCCCCCGGGCTGCGTGTTTGACACCTGTAATGTAATATATGTATATGTTCATATATGTCAAAGTGTTTATTTACAGTACTGGAAAAAATTATTAGACCATCAAAAGTCATCAAAAACAGTGGTTATGCAATCAAGTACTAACTCCTGTGTGTGTCATGTGACTAAAACAGACTGAAAAGAAAACACGGAATGCCTGAAAGCACTATTTTTGTCAGTACAATGCCATAGATATGAATGTAAGAACTGAAGGGATTTTGGTTATTATCAAGAAAACCATGGAAAATGGATAGATATCAGCTCTGAAATTAAACTCTTATGAACTTTTTTTTTTTGCTGTTATCATTATATTTGTCCAAACAAATGTACCTTTAGTTGTACCAGGCATTAAAACAGTGGTTCCCAAACTGTTTTGGCTATTGACCCCATTTTAATATCACAAATTTCTGGCGACCCCAGACATTCAAAACAGGGACTTTTTTTTTTTTTTTGCTATTCTATTTTGCAAATAAATGTTAATTTTAGATGACATTTAGTCTCTATAATGTATATTATTATGGACGGAGGCAGAAAAGCCAGGTGTAGATTACTACACAAAGTGAGAATTTTATTCTCCTTGGTCAGGATGTGTACAGTCAGTCCAGCTTGGATTTACAAGGCTGACAATTAATACTGAACAAACAAGAACTCAAACTATGAATTATGAAAGAGCTGCAGCATCTGAAACTGACCACAATGAACATTTGACAGATAAACAGAACCACAGTGCTTCAGTTTCAGCTTCAGTTTGTCATGTCTTTTATGGATTAGGATTGTCTCTGCCAACTCACCATATATTTTTTATTACTAAGTTTTTATTTTTATCAATTACTAGAAATTTCAGGCAACCCCATTTGAATTCCAGGTGACCCTATGTGGGGTCCCGACCCCACGGCTGAAAAACACTGGCCTAAAAGCACTGTTTTTGTCAGTAATGCCATAGCTATTGATGTAAGAACTGAAGTGATTTTGGTTATTACCAAGAAACTATGGAAAATGGCTAAATATCAGCTCTGAAATTCAACTCTTATGAGCTATTTTTTGTTGTTATCATTATATTTGTCCAAACAAATGTACTTTTAGTTGTACCAGGCATTAAAATGAACAAGAAATTGAAGAAAACAAAAGTGGTCTAATAATTTTTTTTTTTTCCGCAACTGTAAACCACAACCATTAAATGAAGGAGAAATAACAAATAATCACCTAATGAGTCTGATACTAGTTTAGTTAGTGATTATATTTGGAATGGTTATAATCTGATTTATAAAATGCATGAGCTCTAAAATGTTTTTGTGCTTAATAACACTTCTCATTACAGTAAATAGAAGTGCTTTTTATTACAGCACTTTCCACAGAGCAAAGTCACAAAGTGCTTCACAAGAATTAAATTAAATATCTTTTGAACATGATACAACAATCAGATTATCTGAAGATCGCAGCTGTAGTAAGCAAGTAAAGCGAGGTTCGTTGTGAGCCAAAGAAGAGCCTGTGATTATGTGATGTCAGCATGAAGCAGCTGCCACACCGGCTGACCCTGCGGGGTAGCAGGAGGCCTGGCCCCTGAGGTTAATTAGCCTGGACAGGCCAGTGGTCTATCATGCCCAGCGCAGGAGTTAACATCTCTCGGTCTCCCTGACAGCTGTGTGGCAGAATATTGACATAAATACACATCAGGATGTCCTTTGTTGTAATGGCGTTAAAGTAAAATACAATACAATTCCTAAAGTCTGGAGCAAGCTGGAGAAGAAACATGAAAACCCTAGCGACAGCTCAATTATCCCCACATCAATCAGTAGGGGATGTGATTGGTTCTGCAAATGGAGCCAGAGTGATGTGTTGTGGGAGATCGATGGCCCAGCGGTCCACTTCTCAGAGTAGTCCAATGCCATCACCATCACCTCCACCCCCCTCAGAGCTGCTTATATCCTCTCTCTTAACATGCTGATGACTAAAAAATAATGCGCAACGTGCAAAACATAAAGCTTTGATCACACTCTTTCATATCAGGAAAGCATAGAGGCAAACATATTTTTCATGAGTATCTGCAACTCTGTCAATCATTCAGTAATTTAACCCATAAAGACCTAGTACTACTTTTGTCGCAGTTTCCAAATGAATTTTTCTCTCTATTTAACCTTTCTAAATGGATTTATCACCATTTATCACAATATTATCCTCTGTATTTTGCATTTTTTGGTTTAAATTACACTGTAAAAAAAAAAACAAAAACAAAAACGTAAAAAAACAGTGTTACTCTGGCAGCAGGGGTGTCGAAAAAATACTGTTAAATAATGGAAAATACCATCTCATAAAAATACAGTCATTTTCCATAATTAAAATACAGTTTTTTGCCCTAACTTTACATGAGATTTTGCTTCTTTTTTTTTTTTTTTTTTTTTTACTTTTCATTGTTTAATAAAGAATATTTACATGTATTAAAACAATCAAATTACCTATAAATATATCTATCTATATCTATATCTATCTATATCTATCTATCTATCTATCTATCTATCTATCTATATATATATATATATATATATATATATATATATATATATATATATATAATTTTCAATGAGAATCACTCCACTGCTAAAAACTGTATTTGGACAGTTTATCAGTGCTTATACATGTTGTACATTCACAAAAATACATTTATTCAACATTTTTGTTGTGAAACCTCCCGTAATTACACAAGATATTTGTCAATTAACAAACAAGTCTTGGTAAACTTACAGAACAAATACTTCTTTTACGGTTAATTGTCAGTAATTTTATCTGGTTTAAATTTTTTTTACAGTATTAAACTTTAAATGAACAGTTTAATCTCATAAATAGAAAAGAAATATTTGTGAAATTATGATACATTTGCAAATGTATCTTAACTGTATTTTCCTGTGAAAAAAGAAAAAATTTCTTTTAAAAAAATTTATTTTTACGGTTATTCACAGATACAGTTTTTCGTGTTATGTCATTTGACATGCAAAACCACAGTCTATTTTCCTGTATCTTAAAAATACAGGAAAAATCTGTAAAATAAACAGTGAAAATTCTGTTAAATTACAGATTTTTTTTTTTTTACAGTGTAGGTATTTTCCCCTATATTTAATTTACCGATTATGTAGATGTTCACAGAAGATCAGAGTACAGTTAAGGGTTATTAAGTTCCATACTGTTTTCCACATATAATTATTGGAGATAATTCATTTATCAGACAGGGGTAGTTTGTTTACCTGCTTTACTAGTTTCAGCTTCTTCCTGTAGCCTTCGTCAGAAGCGTCACAGTGATGTTGCTGTGACGTATCTTCTAGGCTGCTCAGCAGAGTTGGTCAGACAGCAGAGAGGGACACGTCACAGCAAAGTTACTGTGACGCTTCTGACGAAGGGTTAACACTTCATGAAAGGGTTAAATTTATTTAATTTCTATTTTATACCTTGAGCTTTATATATTTATTTATTTATTTTACTTACATGTGTTTCTATATATTTGAAATGTAAAATATATTGTGAATTTTTCTATCCAACTTTGATGTGTATTATTATGTATATATACTGTTCAATTGTTCATTGCTCAATAAAAAAAAAAAAAAAAAGGTTTCTATACAGGAAGTGACCATATTTGGATGGAAAAGGCAGAGCTATGAGAATGCTGGGGGTCAGATGCATCTGTGAGGGGTGAGCAAACACTAAAGACCAGCTTTAACTTCATCAAACACTGAACAGTACAGTAACTTTAAGGACTGGTGATGTAACCAATGAACCACCGCTATAATGGAGTAAAAAAATATATATATATATATTTTACTGGATAAACCAAAGCTGTGAAAGACTCAGCAGATATCACAGTGTTGTATTTGACCTGAGAACTAATTAACAGAGGAAACATTTAAAGCTGGACTACCGGGTCATTTATTTTTAGAGGTTCCAAATAAAACCAATGAAAGCAGAGAGAGTACTGGAAAAAATGACTTGGTATTTTTAGAGAGAAGTTCAGTGTTATCCTATGGGGGCCAGGGCTTTATGGATGGGAGGACCACAATGGAGTCCTTGTCTTTGATATCATATTGTAGTTTTTTTTACACACCATCTGGAGGGAAGTAGAGGCTGTAATAATTATGTCTCTCAGAAATTATGTCACAGGCAACATATGCAGGTTTTTTTTTTTTTCTACCAGAAGAAAACCAACTTGATTTACATGACCAGCTGTTTGGGATGAAGTGTTTAATACCTGTTGACCCACTAATTTTATCAATACATGTAAATAATTGGTGTAAAATACAGTTTGTTATCTTTTCGTGGTCATTAGATATGACCCATTTGGACATTCAGAGGCGCCGTAGTTACCATGGAAACACCATCATCTTCTACAACATTGATTCATCAGTAAAACCCATGGAGTTGGATCAATGACAGTGGATGGACACACTTGGTGTATTTACATTTACATTTACATTTATGCATTTGGCAGACGCTTTTTTCCAAAGCGACTTACAGGGGAAAACCAAAAATTGGAAAAATAAATAAAAAAGAAAAGAACAGATTAAAGACATAAAGCAACTATACAATTAAAAACAGTGTCGTACAGAAGATTAAAAAGCAAAATTATAGACTAAAAATACTAGAATAGATTAAGAAGACATAAAACAGCTGTATAATTTAAAACAGTGAAATTAAAAAAAAAACAAGTAAAACAAGAGAATAACCATAAAATACAATTAAAAATGGAATATGTGGTTATTCCAATGGTTTATGTTCAGTTAATGATAAATTTTGCGGAAAAAGTCACTTTTTCTTCAGTTTTCTCTGTTTTTCATATAATAACCCTCAATTATAACCCTTTATTGGGCAAGTGACTATTTTTGGTAATTTTGGTATTTGGCTATAATAACTACGTCTCTCAGAAATTATGTCACAGGCAACATATGCAGTTTTCTTCTCTAGAAAAAAGAGAAAACCTTCTTGATTTCCATGACCAGCTGTTTGTGATGAAAACATTATTAACCCATAAAGTCCCAAACATCCACCGTCAACCAAAACCATACCGATATAAACTGTTTAATACCTGTTGATCCGCTAATTTTATCAATACATGTAAATAATTGGTGTAAAATACAGTTTGTCATTTTTTCGTGGTCATTAGATATGACCCATTTGGACGTTCAGAAGCTCCGTAGTTACCATGGAAACACCGTCATCTTCAACAGCATTGATTCACCAGTAAAACCCATGGAGTTGGATCAATAACAGTGGATGGAGACACTTGGTTTATGTTCAGTTAATGATAAATTTTGCTGAAAAAGCCACTTTTTCTTCAGTTTTCTCTGTTTTTCATATAATAACCCCTTAACTATAACCCTTTATCGGGCAAGTGACTGTTTTTGGTAATTTTGGTATTTGGCTATAATAACCATGTCTCTCAGAAATGATGTCACAGGCAACATATGTAGTTTTTTGTCTACCAAAAGAAAACCAGCTTGATTTAGATGACTAGCTGTTTGTGATGAAACTTCTCCTAGGTCATCCGAGGTCAACAAAAATGATGCCATATGAAAGCTCATATACAAGTTCCTATATGTCGACAATGTAACCGTGTTGGCTAACTGGTGTCATTTTCGAGTTATTAGTTAGCATTTGAATGTAAGAGAAAACAAATTGTGACCCCCCAAGCCAATTCCTTGTGTAACTGCTTCCGTAATTTTCGTTGAACAGCAAAAACCAGAACTTATGTCATAGAACATATGTCTATGGATGGGATGTGCAAAACAAATTTCATAATGATATTTCATTCACGAATTGCATTTTTTATGGTTTTTTTGAAAATGGTGCATAAAAAATAACAAAAGTCAACTGAGCACAACAGAAGAGAAATGGAGCGGAACGCTATTTTGTACAAAGTTAAAGCTTAGTACCAGTCATGTGTATGTCAAATTATATTAAATTCCAATCAATATTTTTTGAGTTATAATGAAAAATGTGTCGTAAATGTTAAATTGAAATGTCCACAGAGTCCACATTCCACAGTGGATGTGGACAATTTTGTGCCAGATACAAGATATTATTATAAGCTACAGGTGTATCGAATTGGAGGCTAATTGGAGTCGTTTTGAATTTTTTATGAATTTTCGAAAATTGCTCAATGAAGAGAGATAGGAAAATTGGAGATTTTGTGACCTTGCTGTGACCTTGAACTTTGGCCTATTTGGCCCAAAATTTAATCGGTTCATCCCAGGGCCTAAGCCTGTCTGTGGGTAAAATTTGGTAAAGATGGTTGGAAACAAACAAACAAACAAACACACAAAGCAAAGTGATCACAATACCTCCTGGCAGAGGTAAAAAATACCTGATTTTCAGGGAAAAAACACAAAGTACACCAGATACTATTACAATAAATGGTGATAAATCTGTCATGCGTCGTCGTGTATGTTGATTTAGTTTAGGTATTTTGTTTTGTTTCTTCCTGTTTTATTTTGGTGATGGTGGTTGCCTTCCTGTTTTGTCTGCATTTTGTCAGTCTTGTCCCTGTCTTCCTAATGCCATCATTATTTGCACCTGGTGTCCCTCTTGTTATTGCCCACACCTGTTTGTGATCCCTGCCTTCCCTATATATTTCTCCTCACTCCCTTTGTCTCTTGTCAGTGCGTCGTTTCTGTGTTCTAGTGAAGATCATCCCTTGATAAGTATCTTGTATTCTTGTACCAAGTGTTTTTGTAAATCAGGTTTTAGTTTAGTATAGGGCACGTTGTGCTTCTCTTTTTGTTCTACAGTATTTTGTAATTACTGAGCATGTTGTGCTTCTCTTTTGTTCATTCGTTTTTGCCTTTTGAGTTTTTTAAAAAATAAATCCCTTTGACCACTGAACCTGGAGAGTCTTGAGCATTTGGGTCCACGCCGTGTGTTATGTCGTAACAAAATCACTTAAGGAAGGTTAAATATAGAGAAAAAAATCATTTGGGAATTGTCATAAAAGTAACACTGGGTCCTTATGGGTTAAACATTTTATTTCTGTTTAGATTTAGATTAGGTTTAGATACTAGCAGCGCTTGTTTGGGTTATGAGGAAATACACCAGGGTTTATTCAGTAAGATGTGACTGAAAAAACAAAACAAAATTAAATTAAAATCTCACAATGCATAAGATTGATAGAATTGTGTGTAACATTCACATATTGTTGTGACCCATGTAAATTATAAACAAAAAGTTAAGGATGTTTCTTTTTTTTCTTTTTTTTTTTTTTTGTCATTTTTACCATTTGTAAATAAAACTGTCTGGTCATTAACCCTTTCATGCATGAATTATGAGACCCTTAATCAAGATTTTATTCTAGACATTTAGGCATGGAAAAAAAACAAAACAAAAAAAACAACTATGTGATTGTTTTTTTTTTTTTTTGGAGTTACCAAAATGTCCACTCAGCTGGACACCATGCGTTAATGTTAGAAGCAAAGAAACATGTATTTACTGATATACTATGAGAAAACTACGAAAAAAATGCTGATAATCTGATGTTTTCTCACATTTTAACATACCTGCATGGATATAATAAGCAAAAAAAACCCCAAAACTTTTTGTCTAACAATTCACAATTTCTTACACTCAAACATGTCACTGTGGATCAGGTTTATCTAGAACAGCAAAGTTACAGTAATGGTATGAATTGCAGTTTATGGGATGATGCATAAGCGTCCATTGTGTTGGCTGATATGGAACTAAAACAACAAAACCCATGAATATACAAGAGAACACCTTTGAACAGCTGTCCACTGTAGTGACCACTGTGCATGAAAGGGTTAAAAAAAAAGTGTTTCAATTCACACACAAAAAAATCAAAAGCACTGTGCAAGAATCCCAACTGAAAAAATAGCCCAAAAATTTAAAATATCCTTAACTTTTTGTTTGCAGTGTATGTGTTCCATGGCTTTTTTTTTAATCTAGCTGAATAAAAGAAAAAAAAAAAGTCAATGTGTGTGTCTGCTTGTGTGACCAATTCATCTGACACAGTCTGAACTGACAGAACCAATGTTTTTTTTTTTTTTTTTTTTTTTTTTTTTTCCCCCCCCAAGTTCTGTCCGATCTGCTGTATGAATAGAGGCCAGTAGGTGGTGAGATCATGCTAAATAACAAGAACTAAATCCAACAAAATATATGTAGAGTATGGAAGGTTTTTATGCTTAGTCGGATTGTGTCAACATGAGAACTGTTCTTCCTCTTCCCAGCAAATTTGGTGTAACTTGTAGCAGTAGTCTTTGCGTAATCTGCATCCAGAGGAGCACACAGACAAAAAAAAAAAAAAAAATCTTATAAAAGTGTGAACACAAAGCTGTGGGAACATAGCGATGACCCTGAGATGTGAACTCTTCTCTCAGGTTGCAAAGCCCTGGATTTTGTAAATGCACCATTCAAACCTGAGGATGGGTAAAACCAACACATCCTTCAATAAAGGATAAATGGACTGCCGACCCATTCAGAAGTTATAAAAGCTTCTGCTTTTTTCTGTGCATTTGACAGAGGCTGGTCATTATTATGTGGTTGGATGGGAAAGACTCATGTTTAGATCCAAGGAAAAATAACACTGAGGTTCTAGGAGTCTGTGGATTGAAAAAACATAATGGATCTATTTTAACCCTTTATAGGACACTCATAGAAATACTCTGAAGTTCAACATTTCAACCTTATTGGAGGACATAAGACTTTATTAGTTTTGTGACATTTTGGAAAATTTGTTATTGTCATGTACAAAATCAAGGTCAATGAAGTTACCATATTTGGTTCCTTGCCCGTTAATTATTTTTAAAAAATAAATAAAAAACAAAAAAATCCAAAAAGTAAACATAAAAAAATTCAAGAAAAACACATTTTAGAAGAAAGGATAGTTACTTTTACAAAATAAAAAAATAGCTTCATTAAAAATAATAAATAAATAAATAAAAAAATAATCGCATTGTTTTTTTAATGCCCAAAGAGGGAAAAAAAAAAAAGAAGTTGATTAATGTTCTCACAATTCATGCATGAAAGGGTTTTTTTTTTTTTTTTTTTTTTGTAGTGTATGTGTATGTATAGGACAGTCATAGAAATACTCTGAAGTTCAACATTTCAACCTTATTGGAGGACATAAGACTTTATTAGTTTTGTGACATTTTTGAAAATTTGTTATTGTCATGTACAAAATCAAGGTCAATGAAGTTACCATATTTGGTTCCTTGCACGTTAGTGATTAAAAAAAAAAAAAAAAAAAAATCCAAAAAGTAAACATAAAAAATTTAAGAAAAACACATTTTAAAGAAAGGATAGTCACTTTTACAAAATAAAAAAACAGCTTCATTAAAAATAAAATAATAAAATAATAATAATAATAATAATAATAATAATAATAATAATAATAATAATAATAATCGCATTGTTTTTTTAATGCCCAAAGAGGAAAGAAAAAAAAAAAAATCTTGATTAATGTTCTCACAATTCATGCATGAAAGGATTAAAATCTCACAATGTGTAAGATTGATAGAATTGTGTGTAACATTCACATATTGTTGTGCTACATGTACACTACAAACAAAAAGTTAAGGATTTGTTTGTTTCTTTGTTTTTTTTTTTTGTCATTTTTGCCATTTATAAATAAAGCTATGTCTGGTCATTAAAAAAATGTGTTTCAATTCAAATCACATACAAAAAAGTCAAAAGCACTGTGCAAGAATCCAAACTGAAAAAAATAGCCCAAAAAATTAAAAATGTCCTCAATTTTTTTTTTTTTTGTAGTGTATGTGTATGTATAGGACAGTCATAGAAATACTCTGAAGTTCAACATTTCAACCTTATTGGAGGACATAAGACTTTATTAGTTTTGTGACATTTTTGAAAATTTGTTATTGTCATGTACAAAATCAAGGTCAATGAAGTTACCATATTTGGTTCCTTGCACGTTAGTGATTAAAAAAAAAAAAAAAAAAAATCCAAAAAGTAAACATAAAAAATTCAAGAAAAACACATTTTAAAGAAAGGATAGTCACTTTTACAAAATAAAAAAACAGCTTCATTAAAAATAAAATAAAATAAAATAATAATAATAATAATAATAATAATAATAATAATAATAATAATAATAATAATAATAATAATAATCGCATTGTTTTTTTAATGCCCAAAGAGGGAAAAAAAAAAAAAAATCTTGATTAATGTTCTCACAATTCATGCATGAAAGGATTAAAATCTCACAATGTGTAAGACTGATAGAATTGTGTGTAACATTCACATATTGTCGTGCTCCATGTACACTACAAACAAAAAGTTAAGGATTTTTTGTTGTTGTTGTTTTTTTTTTTGTCATTTTCGCCATTTGTAAATAAAACTATGTCTGGTCATTAAAAAAATGTGTTTCAATTCAATTCACATACAAAAAAGTCAAAAGCACTGTGCAAGAATCCCAACTGAAAAAAATAGCCCAAAAATTAAAAATATCCTCAATTTTTTTTTTTTTTTTTTTTTTTTTGTAGTGTATGTGTATGTATAGGACAGTCATAGAAATACTCTGAAGTTCAACATTTCAACCTTATTGGAGGACATAAGACTTTATTAGTTTTGTGACATTTTTGAAAATTTGTTATTGTCATGTACAAAATCAAGGTCAATGAAGTTACCATGTTTGGTTCCTTGCACGTTAGTGATTAAAAAAAAAAAAAAAAAAAAAAAAAAAATCCAAAAAGTAAATGTAAAAAATTCAAGAAAAACACATTTTAGAAGAAAGGATAGTCACTTTTACAAAATAAAAAAACAGCTTCATTAAAAATAAAATAATAAAATAATAATAATAATAATAATAATCGCATTGTTTTTTTAATGCCCAAAGAGGAAAGAAAAAAAAAAAAGAATCTTGATTAATGTTCTCACAATTCATGCATGAAAGGATTAAAATCTCACAATGTGTAAGACTGATAGAATTGTGTGTAACATTCACATATTGTTGTGCTACATGTACACTACAAACAAAAAGTTAAGGATTTTTTTTTGTTGTTTTTTTTTTGTCATTTTCGCCATTTGTAAATAAAACTATGTCTGGTCATTAAAAAAATGTGTTTCAATTCAATTCACATACAAAAAAGTCAAAAGCACTGTGCAAGAATCCCAACTGAAAAAAATAGCCCAAAAATTAAAAATATCCTGAACTTTTTTTTTTTTCGTAGTGTATGTGTATGTATAGGACAGTCATAGAAATACTCTGAAGTTCTACATTTCAACCTTATTGGAGGACATAACAAGACTTTATTACTTTTGTGACATTTTTGAAAATGTGTTATTGTCATGTAGAAAATCAAGGTCAATGAAGTTACCATATTTGGTTCCTTGCCCGTTAGTGATTTAAAAAAAAAAAAAAAAAAAAAAAAAATCCAAAAAGTAAACACAAAAAATCCAAGAAAAACACATTTTAGAACAATGGATCATCACTTTTACAACATTCCAACAACATAAGTGCTGAACCAGACACCTGTCAACATCCACATTCAGTCAAAATTTCCACATTAGTTAGTAATTTATTCGTCCAGTTAACGGAACATGATAAATACGTACATACAGTTTGAATTTGTATATTAAACATGGGTGAAAAGGCATAAGCAGTTTTAAACAATAATATAAATAAAACGAATAATCTAAGCAAAATCTTAGATTTATACTGATAATTGGCTTACTTTATCCAAATATTTTATATTTGTTGAAAACCTCAGTTTTAAACAAGTGTGTTATTTAGTTGAATTAAATTAAATTTAGTTGAGTTACATTACTGTGTTATTGGAGGACAGAAGACTTTATTACTTTTGTGACATTTTTGAAAATTTATTATTGTCATGTAGAAAATCAAGGTCAATGAAGTTACCATATTTGGTTCCTTGCACATTAGTGATTAAAAAAAAAAAAAAAAAAAAAAAAAAAAATCCTAAAAGTATACATAAAAAAAAATCGAAAAAAACAAAACACATTTTAGAACAATGGATTGTCACTTTTACAACATTCCAACAACATAAGTGCTGAACCAGACACCTGTCAACATACACATTAATTCAAAATTTCAACCTTAGTTAGTTGGTAATTTATTCATCCATTGAACGGAACATGATAAGTGCATACATACAGTTTGAATTTGTAAATTAAACATGGGTGAAAAGGTATAAGCAGTTTTAAACAATAATATAAATAAAACAAATAATACAGTCTAAGCAAAATCTTAAATTTATACTGATAATTGGCTCTCTTAATCCTAACACTTTATATTTGTTGAAAACCTTAGTTTTAAACAAAGGTGTTATTTAGTTGAATTAAATTAAATTTAGTTTAGTTAAATTAGTGTGTTATTGGAGGACATAACAAGACTTTATTACTTTTGTGAAAATGTTCAAAATGTTTTATTGTAGAAAATGTAGAAAATCAAAGTTAATGAAGCTACCATATTTGGTTCCTTTCCCATAAGTGGCAAAAAAAAAAAAAAAAAAAAAAGAAAAATCCATGAAGTAAATATTTAAAAAAAAAATACTAGAAAAACACATGTAAGTTGAACGGAACATGTATTTTATAACTATAGAACATCACTTTTAGAACATTACAACATCCACATTCTCCCTTTGAACATCATTCCTTACATTAGTACCATTACTTCATGGTACCTAACAGAGCAGGTACACTCACTGTTCATGCACAGGTGGACCTTACAGACCCTGTAGACCACAGTGGACCTGAAATTGTTGCCTCACAGTAATTGTTACTGTCACTGTCATGGAGCACCTCAACTACAGGTTACATACATTTCCTGTTGACAGACGGGTCCATGTCACTGGGTCTGGAACGTCCTAGCTGTGGATGGATGGGACAAAGTCAGGGTCACATCGTCATCTTCATACCCATCATCAATACTGACAGCAGGGTAGGCTAGCCTGACAACAGTATCCGTCCTCTTGCAGCAAAACATCCGGGCAGACAGTTGCTAAGAATTAAACACATCCAATAAAACAGCTACTATAAGGTCATAAACTGACAAAAACCACTCGTATTCACTATTTATAGCATCAAAGTGTCTATAAATGCTGAAAATTCTCTCTGAATTACTGTATAGTGTTATAAAAACCTTTGGCAACATTAAAACATAATATCCTCAGTTGTATTGCCTTATTTGTAAAGAAAATTTAGTAAGTATGATTTGTTAGATGCATCGGGCATATGTTCAAAAGTGGACATTTTGTATTTATTTATTTATTTTTTAATTATTTATTTTATTTTCTCTGTCTCTTTTTTATTATCTTGGTTATATATATATATATATATATATATATATATATATATATATGTATATACAGGGCGGGGAAGCAAAATTTACAATGAACATTTAGTTGTTTTTTCTCAGCAGGCACTACGTCAATTGTTTTGAAACCAAACATATATTGATGTCATAATCATACCTAACACTATTATCCATACCTTTTCAGAAACTTTTGCCCATATGAGTAATCAGGAAAGCAAATGTCAAAGAGTGTGTGATTTGCTGAATGCACTCGTCACACCAAAGGAGATTTCAAAAATAGTTGGAGTGTCCATAAAGACTGTTTATAATGTAAAGAAGAGAATGACTATGAGCAAAACTATTACGAGAAAGTCTGGAAGTGGAGGAAGCAACAAAAAACGTACCAAAGCTTTTATTAAAGCTCTCAAATCCAAAATCCTAAAGGATCCAACCAAATCCATGAGAAAAATGGCAATTGAACTTGAGGTAGACAACAAGACTGTTAGAAATGCAGTAAAATATGATTTGAAGTTAAAATCTTACACAAGAACACCAAAACACTTGCTGACAACAGCAACAAATCCAACTTTAGCAATTTTTGTGAATCATGTTTATGGCCGCCTTCTAGCCCAGATCTAAACCCTCTGGATTCTGCTATTTGGGGCGTTTTAGAACATGCTACCAATAGAACATCACACAGCAATGTCGACTTTCTTAAAGATACTATTAAAGAAGAATGGGAGAAGTTGTCACCCGAATATTTGAGGAACACTTGCGCAAGTTTCAGGAAGCGTGTGAAGGCAGTTATTGAGAAAGAAGGAGGACACATAGAATAAAAACATTTTCTATTATGTAAATTTTCTTGTGGCAAATAAATTCTCATGACTTTCAATAAACTAATTGGTCATACACTGTCTTTCAATCCCTGCCTCAAAATATTGTACATTTTGCCTCCCCACCCTGTATATATATATATATATATATATATATATATATATATATATATATATATGTATATATATAGTTCATTTATTCTGCATTTATTTATCCTTTTTAAGCATGGTTGTTAATATTTCAATTTTTTTTTTAAACTTTCCGTCCTTTCATAGTGTTTTTTCAGTAGTTGTTAGTATCTGTTGATGTTTGGGTAGGGTTATGTGTTGTGTCATGGGTGGATGCTTAGAAAACAACCCAGTCTCATATCAAAATGGGAAATAGCTACGTTTATCCACAGTGCAAAATGTATCAGTTTCACAATTAGGGCCTGAAAATTGTAAAATGTTTCTGTATAGTGAATGTTTTATTCATGTTCTGTTATTAATAAAAGACATTTGAATGACAGAAAAGTGGACATTTAATTTCATCATTACTTGAACCGGGCATATGATCAAATATGGCGCCTGCATTTTTCATGCTGTAATTTCTTTAAATTCACTAAGTTCTTCTCAAACAACACACATGTTATCACTTAGCACACTGTTTTTCAACCCTGGGGTTGGGACCCCATGTGGGGTCGCCTGAAATTTCTAGTAATTGATAAAAAAAAAAAAACCTACAATAAAAAAAAAAAAAAAAAAAAAAAAAAAAAATATATATATATATATATATATATATATATATATATATATATATATATATTGAGTTGAGAGAGACAATCACAATACATAAATTGGGATAATACAATAATTATTGTCATCAGTTTCAGATGCTGCAGCTCTTTCATAATTCATAGTTTGAGTTCTTGTTTGTTCAGTATTAATTGTCAGCCTTGTAAATCCAAGCTGGACTGACTGTACATATCCTGACCAAGAAAAATCAAATTCTCACTTTGTGCAGTAATCTACACCTGGCTTTTCTGCCTCCATCCATAATAATATACATTATATAGACTAAATGTCCTCTAAAATTATCATTTATTTGCAACATAGTATAGCAAACTATTACACGATCAAAAACAAATTAATTTTCGCAAAAAAAAAGTCTCTGTTTTGAATGTCTGGGGTCGCCAGAAATTTGTGATGTTAAAATGGGGTCACGAGCCAAAAAAGGTTGGGAACCACTGACTTAGCACAACTATTAAACTAAGAAATATATGAGTTTCATCAACTTACCATGGTTAGTTTTGATGTTTTGATCAGAAATGTAAAGTTATCTGAGCTGCATAAGCATCTTTTTTGGACTTCAGAAAAAACAGGAAGTTGGAAGTGTTCCAGGTCCTTGTTGATTGGTCGAATACCACAATCATGTATTCTGTGATGTATGGTTGGCTGGGTGAAGACCACATGGTTCTTAACCTCACTGAGGCAACTAACAGGCCCCATATTTAATGTGTGTGGGAATTACCAAAAACAGTCACTTGCCCTATAAAGGGTTTTTAATCAAGTGAATGGGTTGTAAATTCAAACAGATGGTAATTTTTTTTGCGAAGTTCAAGTGAAAAATGGCTTCAGTTTATACAGTTGCAGAAAAAAATATTAGACTACCCTTGTTTTCTTCAGTTTCTGTTTCATTTTAATGCCTGGTATAACTAAAGGTACATTTGTTTGGACTCTTGAACACTGCAGTAACAGTAAATCACAAAAACCACAATTAATTTCGGTTAATGGATTACCGCATCAGAAAATCTTTAGAATTTATACACCGAGCAACTAGCTTCGCTTTGCCCTGACTTAAACTGCGTGTTCTTGTGAAATACATGACCCGGTGTTTCTCCACCTTACTCAACTACTCCGTAAAATGGAGTCCGGCTCAAAATCCGGACTACCCCAAAGGCGGGGGGGGGGGGTCAGTCGCTTCTTCCAAATTATGAACCCACCAGTTATGTTTCGGATGGAAGGACCAAACCAGGAGAAATGAAGAATTCCCCAAAAAGAAGAGTTGAGGTTTTAAAAAGTTAGCCCTTTCATGCATAGTGGTCACTACAGTGGACAGTTACTCTACAGCTTTACTCTTATTCATGGGTTTTGTTGTTTTAGTTCCATATCAACCACAGTGGACACTTATGCATCATCTCATAAACTCCAATTCATACCATTATTGTAACTTTGCTGTTCTTGATTGGTTCTTGAGTGGAAATCAATTGTTAATATTTATTTTTTGCATATTATCTCCATGAAGTGAGTAATAACTAGTATTAGAATATGTTAAAATGTGAGAAAACATCAGATTAGCTGCATTAAACATGGTTTCATTTCACTGTTTTCATATCACTTTATGATATTGGGTTTTAAATACATGTTTCTTTGCTTCAAGAATAAAATTCATGGTGTAGCTGAGTGGACATTTTTGTAACTCCATGAAAAACAGGTTGATTTAAAAAAAAAAAATTCCATCACATTGTTTTTTTTTCATGCCTAAACAGGAATAAAAACACTCAGGAAAAAAAATTGTGATTAAGGTTCTCATATTTCATGCATGGAAAGGTTAAAGCAAGGCTTGATTTATTGCTTCAGGCAAAAATAGAAAAAGTTACAAAAAAGAAAGAAGTCAATTATCAACTAGTCCAGCATCAAACACACTATTTATTTGTCTCTCCATTACATTTTATAGTCTTCAGTCACTCTTTGAAGACTTCCCATCGTTTAGTTATTCCCATATTTGGTTACGTCTCAATGATTGGTATACAGTTGTTGCTGGGTAAAACACGTCACTCCACTTGAGCTAATTCTAAGAAAAAACACATTTGAAAGTTCACCTGAGTTTAACAAGCACTTTGGACGCCTGTCAATCAAACCTTGGTTTGACATTTGCTCCAACAATCTAGCTTACACTGCAAAGTTTAACCACAAAGAGTTTCGGTAAGTACGCTCTAGCTTAACACCTGCACAATTAGGCTAGCATTTCTTGACTACAGAGAGTCCCTTTTAAGTTCAGAACCTAGATTAACTCAGCTTGCCCTAACCACTATTACCAAATCTGCAAAACAGACACTTTTACGTAGAATCTGACCTTTCACTGTTCACTACACATAAAATTACAAAATACAGATACAAAATATAAATCAGAATTATAACAACGTAGGCTTGCAAAACAACCTATAATATTTCATTTCATCTTTCCCTTTTTGGTTCATACATTTTCTCTTTTGATTTTTATATTGATTTTAATCTAAATTTATTAAAATAATTAAGATAAGCTTTATGTTGGTCATCTGACATTTTAGAGCAAGATTTAAAGCCACACATTCAATTTCCATTTAATGTAAGATACGTCTCACAGGACAAATATAATGATAACAACAAAAATAGCTCATAGGAGTTTAATTTCAGAGCTGATATCTATCCATTTTCCATGGTTTTCATGATAAAAACCAAAATCATTTAAGTTCTTAGATCAATATCTATGGCGTTGTACTGACAAAAACAGTGCTTTTAGGCATTCCGTGTTTTCTTTTCTGTCTGTTTTAGTCACATGATACACACAGGAGTTATGCTGCGTTCCGGGCAACCCGTAACTCGTGTTTTTCCAGCCTTCTACTGGTGAAAATGCACTGGAATGGCAGTCAAACTTGTGACTTCCCACCCGTGAACTTGTTCTAGATCAATGTACTCCCAGTTCCGAGTTCTGATGTCATGTAGCAATGGCAGCCCCCATGGATGTGGTGTTTATGCAGATTGTTTATTAAAACAAGGTATTGCCCTGATATTATTTATCTGCAAATGTTCTGCACAATCATCAGCTACTCTTGCGTTAGCTAGTTTTCAGTCCAATGAGTGCAAGAAAAAACAAGAAAAGCACTCGGAGACAAGATTATAATAGTTTCGGATTTTTCATTACAGTTTAGTTTTATTTAGTTTTGACTTTTTTTCTCTAATTCAGTTAGTTTTAATTAGTTTTTAGAGCAGGTTTACTAGTTTTTATTAGTTTTTGTTTTTTTCTGAATGCTTAGGTTTAGTTTAGTTTGAGTTTTTTCATATCTTTTATCTTCTTCGAATTCAAATAAATCCCAGACAGGACTCTGCTGCTTTCTCCTAAGTTTAGTCTAGTCTTAGTTTCCAGGTAGAGTGGGGACCAGAAGACGACTAAACGACAAGTGACGAGAAGTGACGGATGGTGAGGCGTCGTATGGTGCTGCTAGCTAAAATTGCTACAGCAAAATAAATCGCTTTCGTGTCAATCCGATATTGACAAAGACGAAAACGAAGGGAATTTTATCCATCGTGTTTATATGTTTTAGTTAGTTTTGTAAACAAACAATACAGTTTCAGTTATCGTTTTTTCCTTTTAATCATAGTTTTTATTTCAGTTAACAAAAATGTTTTTTCAATTCTAGTTTTCGTCATTTTGTTAGTTTTCATTAACGATAATAACCTTGTTATATATCACAATTAGCTGCAGAACGACAAATGCAAAAAAAAAATATATAAAAAGACTCATATGGACACTTTAGTTTCAGTTTTAACCCAAAATACCGTGCACGAAATTCTATGGATTACACAGTGTAGTTTGATTTTATATTTGTCCAATTAATTATCCAGGATGTCTAATCAATTGTCCTGTCTGCTTCTGTGTCATCCTTGTTGGTGAGTTTTCCGAGTACAAAATCTGAAAAGCTCTCTTATCTTTATACATCATTTCGCACATATGTAATGGCGAGGCTACTTCGGATACTTGCAGGAACTTTTCTCGCAGGGTCTTTGTGGGTTTCTCCTTTGTTTGTTACTTTGTTGAAAGATTTTCCAGCAGCAGAAATGAGACGGTAACTATTGCATAAAAGCCATAAAGCACAAAAGGGCATTCTTGATGGAGGCTATGAGTGTGATGTAATGGAACAGGTAAGAGGCTATAAGAGCTATATGTATTAGTTATGGGATGTTGGTAGAAATGCCGCTATCAATCATGTCTGTGAATGGAGAGCTCTCACACTTATTTCTAATATTATCTCCAACACAGAGCCCTTTGAGTCCTCCACAGCTCTCTGATGTCCTCTCCTCCAGTACATCACAGGAAAGACAAGGGTGTTTTTAAGGAGTAATTTGCTGTGCACTGATTTTTTTTTTTGTTCTCGGACTCTGCCCGCAGTTACCTGAACCCTCTGCTTCTGTCAACCAAATTATCTTTCTATTCATGATCATCTGTGATAATAAAGGACGCTGGGTTTTAATCTAAAATTGAACAAATGTCCCCCATCTAGTCACATTAGTCTTAATACTCTTGCTTTGAATGCAACTCCTCCCTGTTAATCACCTTGTTCATGCATGACGCTCCATCACTCAGCTGCTGGAATAAGATAGGATGTGTAGAAAATGGCCTCATTAAATGTTACAACCATCTCCATCACTGCCAAATGAGGAGAAAAAAAATCTGCTAATTTCCTCAGCTAATTTGAAAAGCATTCCTCTACTTCCTTTTTTTTTTTTTTAAATCGAAAATACCAAACATTTACTCGAATGTAAATAAAAAGCGTGTGGACCCGAGCGGCTCGGCTTTATCGGATTGTCACACATATACTGTACCTGTTTGGAAAGTTTTCAAATGTTTTATGATTTGAAGTTTCAGATGGCATGTCGGCCTAATCAAATGCAGCAGGCGGTGAGGAAATGTGCATCTCAGCAATCATCTCCATTGACATGTGTTAATAGCTCATCAGACTAAATTGTAATAATAACTGCTTTCAGGAATCATGATTGCACATACTTCAAGGTCTTGATGCTTAATCGAGCCGTGTTAAATTCCTGAGCCAAGCATCTAGAATATTTTTCAGAACCTGAGCTGATGCCAAATCGTCAGATAGATATTTGAAATTTAACCCATAAAGACCAAGTGCTGCTTTTATGGCACTTCCCAAATTAATTTTTCCTGTAAATTTAACCTTTCTTAAGTGATTTATCGCCATTTACTCTAATTATATATTCTGTATTTTGCATTTTTTAAGGGAAAATCAGGTGTTTTCCTATATTTAATACACTGATTATGTAGATGTTCATAAAAGTTCAGGTTAAAGCTGAAGGTTATTATATTAGAAACTGAGAAAACTGAAGAAAAATATGATTTTTCTCTGCAAAATATAGTGTTAACTAAACATATAATAAGTGCCTCCATCCACTGTCGTTAACCCATAAAGACCCAGAGCTGCTTTTGGGGCACTTCCCAAATTATTTTTTCTGTATTTTTAACCTTTCTTAAGTGATATATCGCCCTTTACTCTAATATCATGCTCTGTATTTTGCATTTTTTAAGTGAAAATCAGGTGTTTTCCTATATTTAATCTACTGATTAGACAGATGCTCATTAAAGCTTGGATTAAAGTTGAGGGTTATTATATCTTAAACAGAGAAAACTGAAGCATAACATTATTTTTTTTGTCCAAAATATAGTATTAACTAAACATATAAGTGTCTCCATCCACTGTCGTTAACCCATAAAGACCCAGTGTACTTTTGGGGCAGTTCCCATATTAATTGTTCTCTATTTTTAATCTTTCTTAAGTGATATATCACCCTTCACTCCAATATCATGCTCTGTATTTTGCATTTTTTAAGTGAAAATAGGTGTTCTCCTATATTTAATGTACTGGTTATGTAGATATTCATAAAAGCTCAGATTAAAGTTGAGGGTTATTATATCAGAAACAGAGAAAACTGAAGTAAAAGATGATTTTTTTCTGCAAAATATATTGTTAACTAAACATATAATAAGTGTCTCCATCCACTGTCGTTAACCCATAAAGACCCAGTGTACTTTTGGGGAAGTTCCCAGATGAATTTTTCTCCCTATTTAACCTTTCTTCAGTGATTTATCACCCTTTACTCCAATAACATGCTCTGTATTTTGCATTTTTTAACTGAAAATCAGGTGTTATCCTTTATTAAATGTACTGATATGGTGGATGTTCATAAAAGCTCAGATTAAAGTTGAGGGTTATTATATCAGAAACAGGGAAAACTGAAGGAAAAGATCATTTTTTCTGCAAAATATATTGTTAACTAAACATATAATAAGTGCCTCCATCCACTGTTGTTACCCCATAAAGACCAAATGTACTTTTGGGGAAGTTCCCAAATGAATTTTTCTCTATTTTTAACCTTTCTTAAGTGATTTATCACCATTTACTCCAATAACATGCTCTGTATTTTGCATTTTTTGAGTGAAAATAGGGGTTCTCCTATATTTAATATACTGATTAGGTAGATGTTCATAAAAGCTCAGATTTAACTCAATTGTCATAATATCAGAAACAGAGAAAAATGAAGAAAAAGTAACTTTTTCAGAAAATATATCATTAATTGAACATAAAACAAGTGTCTTCATCCACTGTCATTGGGATCCAACTCCATGGGTTTTACTGGGGAATCAATGTTGAAGAATATGACAGCGTTTCCATGGTAACTGCGGAGCCTGTGAACGTCCAAATGGGTCATATCTAATGACCGTGAAAAGATGACAACCTACATTTTCCACCAAAAATTTACATGTATTGATGGGATTAATAGATCAAGCATTATTAAACATTTTAGATCAGTAGATGGTCTTGGTCACCAGTGAATGTTTAGGTCTTTATGTAAAGTGAAAATCAGGTATTTTCCTATATTTAATGTACTGATTTTGTAGATGTTCATTAAAGCTCAGGTTAAAGTTGAGAGTTATTATATCCAAGACAGAGAAAACTGAAGAAAAATATGACCCTTTCTGCAAAATACAGTATATTGTTAATTAAACATAAAATAAGTGTCTCCATCCACTGTCATTAATCAAATTCCATGGGTTTTACGAATGTTCATGAAAACTCAAAGTAAATTCAAAGATTATTATATCAAAAATAGAGAAAACTCAAGAAAAAGTTACTTTTTCAGCTAAATCTATCAATAACTGAACATAAAACAAGTGTCTCCATCTACAGTTATTTATCAAACTCCATGGGTTTTACTGATGAGTCAATGTTGTAGAAGATGACGGTGTTTCCACGTTCACTACGGAGCCTCTGAACGTTCAAATGGGTCATATCTGATGACCATGAAAAGATGACAAACTACATTTTACACCAATTATTTACATGTAATGATAGGATTAATGGATCAAGCATTATTAAACATTTTAGATCAGTAGATGGTCTTGGTCACCAGTGAATGTTTAGGTCTTTATGTAAGTGAAAATCAGGTTTTACTGATGAATCAATGTTGCTGAAAATGACGGTGTTTCCACGGTAACTACGAAGCATCTGAACATCCAAATGGGACATATCTGATGACCATGAAAAGATGACAAACTACATTTTACACCAATTATTTACATGTAATGATAGGATTAATGGATCAAGAGTTATTAAACATTTTATTTCCATGAATGATTTTGGTCACCAGTGGATGTTTTGGTCTTTATGGATTCATCCTAAACATGCTTAAAAGTAAAATTGGTGATATTTTTGGTAAATGGTGACATATCCTTCTCTTTGGCTTGTTTACTAATGACACTGTAGCAGATGCAGACTAATTCTCTCCCATGCCCAGCAGCTGTCTACTGTATTTTCATTAAATTTAGCAACTGTCACATTTAAATCTGAATTTTGCCCACAGCTGCTGACACTGGCTGGTGTTTTTGGCTGTGTGCTCGTGGCTATGAGCTTCACACACCTGTTTCAGAAGAACCTGAGCCGAGACGCTGCCACATCGCTTCAGTCAGTCTTTCAGAATGACCCTTTTGGGTGTTTCTCCAGCTTGGATAGAAGACTGGGGCAGATTTCAGTTGCAAAATCCTGCAGCATGGTGCTTTGAGAAGGGCTTTATTTAGCAATCTGTATATTAACAACATAGTCGGCCTGATCACAATCAAGGTGTACAAGTACAGGGTGACACAAAAAAACGGGAACTTTTTAACAATCCAATAAAACCAAGAGTGATGGAAGAAAAATATTTTATTCATAGTAATTGAAACCTTAAAACATGCCATTTAAGAAACAATGATGGAATTTTCATTTTTTTAAAATTACTTCCTGTAGATGGCGTCCTCCTGTACGAATGCATTCTTGAAATCTGTTGTTGAGATTCCTCATTGACCTTTGCAACATCTCAGCTGGGATACTGTGAATTTCATCCTGAATTCTCTGTTTTAACTCATCCAGAGTTCTGGGTCAAGTCGTGTACACTTTACTCTTGAGATAGCCCCACAAGAAAAAATCACAAACGGACAAATCTGGCGATCTAGGGGGCCAGGGAACGTTACCGAATCTTGAGATCACACAGTTACCGAACAATTCTCGCACAGCCGCCAATGGTTACAGTAAAAAACGTGAATTTTTGAAGTGCGTATTGGCAGACATGAGCAAGTGGCAGCACTGCGAGACAGTGACCTTGAGCAAGTAAACACACCCCCATTTTAGTAACCATTGGCGGCTGTGCGAGAATTGTTCAGTAACCGTGAGATCTCAAGATTCGGTAACGCTTCCTGGCCCCCTAGATCACCAGATTTGTCCGTTTGTGATTTTTTCTTGTGGGGCTATCTCAAGAGTAAAATGTACACGACTCGACCAAGAACTGTGGATGAGTTAAAACAGAGAATTCAGGATGAAATTCACAGTATCCCAGCTGAGATGTTGCAGCGGTCAATGAGGAATCTCAACAGCAGATTTCAAGAATGCATTCGTACAGGAGGACGCCATCTACAGGAAGTAATTTTTAAAAAGTAAAAATTCCATCATTGTTTCTTAAATGGCATGGTTTAAGGTTTCAATTACTATGAATAAAATATTTTTCTTCCATCACTCTTGGTTTTATTGGATTGTTAAAAAGTTCCCATTTTTTTGTGTCACCCTGTATATTTGCATCAGTTATTAATCAGTATTGCAAAAAGATACCCCAAAACCATTCCCAAAATGTTTCTTTGGCCATCTTATTACTAGATCTTACAATCCTCCAAATCTGAAGAAAAGATAAGCAACTATGAGTTTTAGTTTGATGACAAAAACCTGATGTGTGTGAAGTAGAGCTGCAACTGATTAATCGACTAGGTGCTTGAAGCCAATGCAAAAATTCCTGATTCGATTTATCGACTCGAATTGATTGAAGGGAGATATTCTATTGCTGTTTTCCTGAATTGAAGCTTTTTTGTGCGTCACAGTAAGCGTCCGTGTGAAACACAACAGTGGAACCAATGTTTAACAGCAGAGAAATGAAGGAAACAAAGCTTTGATTCAGGAAAATTGTGATTTTTTTGGATCACTTTGAGTCGATTAATCGGTTGCAGCTCTAGTGTGAACAATGAGCTTTATACTTAATTTAGCGAGCGATACAGTCTGTGGATAAGTTGTGTTGCTGTAGTTCTAAGTATGTTCTGGTGCGTGACCTCCCCCTGCTTTAATATCTCAGTCTGTTATTGATGTGATTTGATTTGTAACAGAAAACCTACCATAATTGAATTTACTCAATGAGAATGTGCCTAAATGCAACCTTCAAGGTAATTACAGACAAATCTAACTCGGTCTAAGATCATAGAAAGTTGAATTTTTAAATTGCTATGCTTTACACACATTTGGATGTGCATATTGATATTTAATAAAACTAATTTACAACTTGATGATTCTGGAGGGATCTAATTTATTTTCCAGTTCTCTTTTTTCTCTAAGAATGAGCACATTTATCATAAGCAAACAAACGGCAACAAAAACACTGAATTAATTAAGAAACAGTGCATTTGTCAGATGTAATAAAATAACCCCAACTGTTAAATATTTAAGTCATTTTTTATGAAATACTCCTTTTCATTCCAATTCTTCTAAAAAAAAACAAAACAAAACAAACAAAACATATCACTGTATTCACACTATATTAACCCTTTCATGCATAGTGGTCACTACAGTGGTCAGTTCTTCTCCAGCTGTTCTCTTGTATATTCATAGGTTTTGTTGTTTTAGTTCCATATCAGCCAACACAGTGGACGCTTATGCATCATCTCAAACACTGCAATTCATACCATTACTATAACGTTGCTGTTCTTGTTAAACCTGGTCTGCACGAACATGTTTAAGTGTAAATCAATTGTTAATTTTTAGACAAAAAGAGTTGTTTTTTGCATATTATATGAGGTAATAACTAGCATTAGAGTGTGTTAAAATGTGAGAAAACATCAAATTAGCAGCCTTAAAAATGTTTTTATTTCATTGTTTTCACTTTACTTTCTGATATTGGGTTTTAACCCTTTCATGCATAAGTCACTACAGTGGACAGTTATTCTACAGCTCTGTTCTCTTGTATATTTGTGGGTTTTGTTATTTTAGTTCCATATCAGCCAACACAGTGGACACTTATGCATCATCCCATACACTGTAATTCATACCATTACTGTAACTTTGCTGTTCTTGATAAACCTGATCTGCAGTAACATGTTTCAGTGTAAATCAACTGTTATTTGTTAGGGAAAAAAAGCTGTTTTTTTTTTGTTTTTTTTTGCATATTATCTCCATGAAAAGAGTAATAATTAGCATTAAAATATGTTAAAATGTGAGATTAAAATGTGAGATGTCAGATTTTATTTCATTGTTTTAATATCAATTTCCGATATTGGGTTTTAAACACATTTCTTTACTTCAAAAATTAAATGCATGGACATTTTTGTAACTCCATGAAAAAAAAAACAAAACTTGATCACACTGTGTTTTTTTCATGCCTATGGAGGAATGAAAACACTCGAGAGAAAAATCTTAACTAAGGTTCTCATGATTAGTGCATGAAAGGGTTAAACACATGTTTCTTTACTTAAAGAATTAAACGCTTGGACATTTTTGTAACTCCATGAAAAAAAATCTTGATCGCAATTTTTTTTTTTTTTTTATGCCTAAGGAGGAACAAAAACATTCCAGAAAAAAAATCTTGACTATAGGTTCTCATAATTCATGCATGAAAGGGTTAAAGTTGTATTTGGATTTCCACGCTAATGAAGCTAGTTTCTCTACAGCTCTTTTTATCTACACCTCTGGTAAACATCTCAGTCCATGTGCTTTCATTAAGACAGAGTGGTGCTCTACTCCTCTACAGTAATTGACATGTGGGTGAGCAATGACTTACAGTGGAGAGCTTCACAGACAGGCCAGCTGAAGGGAATATCAAGAACTAATCAATATCGATAGCAAACAGCCCAAATTAGCAGAGCAGTCGGTAAAAGGGGGTGGTGGTGGTGGTGGTGGTGGTGGGGGTCGGTCCTGTTTAACAGTCTGTAGGCAAAGGCTGAGAGACATAGTGGGTAGCACTGGGAGTTTTAATAACACAGAATCAATGAGCACTGCCCGCAAACCTTCCAGAGTGAAGTTATTAATTGGGGAATGAACAATGCAAAACTGTCACTGCAGAGTTGTGGTCTTCTAGCAATTTAAACAGGCTCCACATACCACGGAAGGAAAGAGCCCTGGCTGCTTTGTATTAATGTTTTGCAGTACTTAGCCAAGCTCCCAGCAGTGCCTCTGCTCCGTTTTGAGTTAACACCCATGGATTTGGAAGCAGTAGCAACATTCAATCCATGGTCTCTGGAGTCGCAAACATGTTGCAGTGAGAAACATCTTGTTAGCGCTTTATATGATATAAGGTTACTGAACATGGGAGCTATGTCCTCTGTCATCCTGTCAACCAAGCATTACTCACCAAACAAAGCACAGTGATTTATCTCAAAATCTATTATCAAAATGAGTAGGCAGGAACCAAGGCTCATAATTCAGTTGACACTTTATGGTGTTTGTTATTGGGAGCGGAGAGGTGAGAACACAGAGATGCTAAAATATGGTTGCTGACAGAGTCACTAATAGAGCTACTGGGCTTCAGACGTAAAACACACAACGCGTGGCCTCGCTTTGAGGGTAGCCAGCTGAGCGTGGATGAAAATGACAAAGGAAATGAGCTGTTTTGTGAGTGTTTAACAAAGCTCAGATAGCAGCCATTCAGGGATGCATCGGTACTTATGATGGAAATCACAGGTGTCAAACATGCGGCCCGGGGGCCAAAACCGGCCCGCCAAAGTTTCCAATCCGGCCTGTTGGATGAATTTACAAAGTGCAAAAATTCCACAGTCAAGGCTGTGGAACTCATTTAAGTTCAGGTTCCACAAACAGATCAATATGATCTACCGTCAAATAACAGCATAACAACCTACAAAAAATAATGACGCCATATTTTCTTGGTTTGATGTGAAAAAAATATTACATTATGTGTAGAAATAATGACAACTTCAAATTTTTACCTCTGCCAGGAGGTATTGTGATCACTTTGCTTTGTGTGTGTGCGTGTTTGTTTGTTTGTTAGCAAGATAACTCAAAAAGTTATGGATGGATTTTCAGGAAATTTTCAGGAAATGTTGATAATGGCACAAGGAAGAAATGATTAAATTCTGGTGGTGATCGGGGGAGGGGGGGGGGGGGGGGGGGGGTTGGCACGGGGGCCCACTGATCTGCCTTGGCGGAGGTCTGAGTGCTTTTCTTGTTGTCTTTGTTTTAGTGCAAAAAATAACATTAAATTATGAAAATATTTACATTTACAAACTATCCTGTAACAATAAAATGTGAATAACCTGAACAAATATGAACAACCTGAAATGTCTAAAGAAAATTAAGCACAATTTGAACTATTTTCAGCCTGTTACTTTGTGTTTAGTGTCTTTGTAGATTTGATCCATAATGCACATGTAGAAATGATAAGTTGAGGCATAATATCATTAAAATTGCACGTATTTTTCTCAAGAAATGTCCATTTTTTTCAGGTTATTCACATCTTTTTTGTTAGAATAGTTTATAACAGTAAGTATTTTTATAAATTCATGGGGTTTTTTGCGCTAAAACAAAGACAACAAGAAAACCACTCAGAGTGCAGACATCCGCCAAGGCAGATCAGTGGGCCCCCGTGCCACCCCCCCCCCCCCCCCCAGATCACCACCAAAATGTAATAATTTCTTCCTTGTGCCAGTATCAACATTTCCTGAAAATTTCATGAAAATCCGTCTATAACTTTTTAAGTTATCTTGCTAACAAACAAACACACACGCACACAAAGCAAAGCGATCAAAATACCTCCTGGCGGAGGTAAAAATTTGGAGTTGTCATTATTTATACACTACCAGGCAAAAGTTTGGACTCACCTTATTTAAATGACATAAGATGGACCACAGATGGCCAACAAGTGCTCAGCATCATTTGGAACTCCTTCCAGACTTTTGGAAAACATTTCAGATGATTACCTCATGAAGCTCATCAAGAGAATGCCAAGAATGCACAAAGCAGT
Organism: Sphaeramia orbicularis; assembly: GCF_902148855.1. Taxonomy (NCBI): domain Eukaryota; kingdom Metazoa; phylum Chordata; class Actinopteri; order Kurtiformes; family Apogonidae; genus Sphaeramia; species Sphaeramia orbicularis. Next base: position 18,828,277 of record NC_043964.1, on the reverse strand, counting down.
AATAAAAGCAAAATGTGGCTATTTTGAAGAATCTAAAATATAAAACATGCTTTGAGTTTTGTCACATCTTTTTAAACTACATAATTCCATATGTGTTCATTCATAGTTTTGATGCCTTCAGTGAGAATCTACAATGGAAATAGTCATAAAAATAAAGAAAAACCAGGTGAGTCCAAACTTTTGCCTGGTAGTGTAGGTTATTATGCTATTATTTGACTGGTCCGGCCCACTGGAGATCAAATCGGACTGAATGTGGCCCCTGAAAGAAAATGAGTTTGAGACCCCTGATGTAAATGAAGACAGATAAAGTTTAGAGCATCACTTTTATGCGATGGCGGTCAGAAGATGAAGCTTAGGAAAAATACAAGCCCATGTCATCGTATTAACACGGATGATCTGAGATCCTTTTTTAACAGTTGACCATCTTTGAACCAAAATGATCCTCCTCATTTCGTTGGTCACACAGGATTTAAGGGGTTCATCCTCAGGTCCTGCAGTGCAGAGTACGTTCACTGTAAAACATCCTTTAAGAGATGACTTCTTATCCTGGATGCTGCTAAAGCCAAGGTTAGACACTCTTTAAATCCTGCTTGTTGAAGACAGTTCAGAAGAAATGGCTTGTGCTTGAAATGCTGTTCACATCACACAAAACAACAAAGAAGGGCCTCACAGTCGCAAGAAAATAAAAGGTATATTTTCATCTTTTATATGAGACTTTTCTTTTTTTTTTTATTCAAGGAAAAAAACACATTTCCCACCTGATTTTATTTCTATTTTCTCACAAAATGTGCTTTCAGGTTCTTGAACTACATTAACCTTCACACTGAAAACAAGCCCATAGTGTGTTTGTACAAGTAACTTATTAAAAGTGATTATAGTTACATTACTGCTATGTTTAGTTGTTGAGCAGAAGTGGGGTGTTACATATTGTCACATCTTTTTTTTTCGTTTTTCTTATTATTTTGGGGTACAGATGGGGGTGACAGAAGTTTCATGTTTTACATTTTGATTTACATTTTAGACTTGGAAGGTTATTATTGTTATTAATTATATAAGTAGAAGGGGTGGGAGTTTATAAGTTGTACTTCTTCTCACTCCTTTTCGAATACATATTATATGTCTTATGTTTAAGTGTTTTGTTTATTTATTTTCTTCTGTTTGACATTCATGTTCGAAATAAATACATCAATCAATCAAATACATCATATTGACACAGGGCTAATGTTTATGGCACTGTTTTCAAATAAATGAAATACTTGTGGTTTAGCTTTTCAGTTTTTATTATTATTTGTTTGAATGGAGGCCATGTGTTAACAAGTGTTGGGAGTAACGTGTTACAAAAGTAATGCATTACAGTACCAGATTACTTTTTGTTGTAACACAGTAGCGTAAGGCATTACAAATCAATTTTCAGTAATATTTAACTCGGTATACTGTATGTTTAATAGCGCTTGCATAACAACACACTTTTCGCCCATAATTTAACTGCTCAAAAAAAAACAAACAAACAGCAAGACCGTGAGACCTTAAGGAATCAAAAATGCAGAAGGAAAGTTCTATTTCCTGTTGGTGTTCAGCCAATGGATGAAGACGGCAGAAGACCGTCCTTTGGTCACATGGTCGTATGCTCATTACTAACCCTAACCCTGCTTTAAGAGACTAGTTAGCATGATTTTTATTTTATTATTTTATTATTAATTGCAGATTTATCTTCCGGCATCCTCAGCACTGTGTCCCCTGCTTGAACCTGCATCCCAAGGCTCTACTGTCTCTTGTTCTCTTCAGGGGGGGGGGGGGGGGGGGGTTGGCTTCTATTGTGCACATGCTATTTTTTGACAAGAGTCTGCATGTAACTCAAAAGTAATACAGGAATCATGTCACACATTACAATTCTGAGACAGTAATGCAATAAAATGAAGCAACTCCTGTCCAAGCACTTTCAAAGTGTTTACTCTATTGTTTTATTTGGTATTTTTATTTTTACTGTTTTTAACTATACAAATTTTTATGTCTTTTTTTTAAATCTATTCTATATTGTTCTTTCATTTTTCTTTGTTATTCTTCTGTCCGATACTGTTTTTAATTGTGCAGTTGTTTTATGTTTTTAATCTCTTCTTGTAATTTTATTCTTTTATTTTGTTTTTAATTTATTCTTCTGTACAGCACTTTGATCCACTGTGGTTGTTTTAAGGTGCTTTACAAAAGAAATAGAAAGAGAGAGCTTAATTGTCAACTTTCCCCTGTAAGTTGCTTTGGAAAAAAGCGTCTGCCAAGTGCATAAATGTAAATGTACACTACCAGGCAAAAGTTTGGACTCACCTTCTTATTTAAATGACATAAGATGGACCACAGATGGCCGACAAGTGCTCAGCATCATTTGGAACTCCTTCCAGACTTTTGGAAAACATTTCAGGTGACTACCTCATGAAGCTCATCGAGAGAATGCCAAGAATGCACAAAGCAGTAATAAAAGCAAAATGTGGCTATTTTGAAGAATCTAAAATATAAAACATGCTTTGAGTTTTGTCACATCTTTTTAAACTACATAATTCCATATGTGTTCATTCATAGTTTTGATGCCTTCAGTGAGAATCTACAATGGAAATAGTCATGAAAATAAAGAAAAACCAGGTGAGTCCAAACTTTTGCCTGGTAGTGTAAATAAGAACGGAGAGCACAGACCTCTGCCAACACAGATCTGCCCCCCGATCACCACCAAAATTTAATCGTTTCTTCCTTGTGCCAGTTTCAATATTTCCTGAAAATTTTGTGAAAATCCATCCATAACTTTTTCAGTTATCTTGCTTACAAACAAACAAACAAACTAACAAACATGCAAACAAACAAACAAACTAACTAACAAACACGCAAACACACAAAGCAAAGTGATCCCAATACCTCCTGGCAGAGGTAATAACAAGTAATGTGTAATATATTTCAGTTTGGAAGTAACTTGCACAACACCGATTAACAATGATGTCATGAGTAACTGACAAAAATGTGCTCGATTATTGAACAAAACGTAATTAAAATGCGTATCTCTACTTTTGACTGTTTGAATGCATTGTTGACCCCTACCGTCTGCATCCATGTAGGACACAGGTGTCAAACATGTGGCCCGGGGGCCAAAACCGGCCCATCAAAGGTTCCAATCCGGCCCCTGGGATGAATTTGCAAAGTTCAACTTAGGGCATCAAACTCAAAAATAATATCATAATAACCTATAAATAATGACAACACCAATTTTTTCTTTGATTTAGTGCAAAAAACATTAAATTATGAAAATGTTTACATTAACAAACTATCCTTTAACAATAACATGTGAATAACTTGAACAAAATGAAGAAAATTAAGAGCAATTTTAACAATTTTCTGCCTGTTACTAAATGTTTTGTGCATATGTATAAATAAGTCGAGGCATAATATTGATAAAAATTGTACTTGTATTTCTTAACAAATTCCGTTTTTTCAGGTTATTCACATCCTTTTGTTTGGATAGTTTGTAAATGTAAATATTGGCATTATTGAACATAATTTTTTGTGCTAAAACAATTTGGAGTTGTCATTATTTATTGGCTACCATGCTATTATTTTACTGGTCCGGCCCACTTCAGATTAAATTGGGCTGAATGTGGCCCCCAGAAGAAAATGAGTTTGACACCCCTGATGTAGGACATATTACCAAAGATAACGGAGGAAAATGTGTAGAGAAACTGAGTATGTTGTTGTCTCTCCTCAAGTGTACCATTTTTACTACATTTCTGTCATGTTTCATTAGGATTCAACTGCATATGCGGTGCATGGGGCTCTTCTGGCATCACGACTGCGTGTAAATAGAGCGGACACCTCTGTAAATGGAGCACACACTCCCATCGCAGTAATTTCAGAGACTGATTAGAGATCTGTTATCTCATGTGAATTGGCTATTAACATTACAGATGTCCTGTGACAGAAATTACTTTGCAAACAATCTAGTGCAGACCCAGACTCTTCAAAGAAGGCTTAAAATTATTATGCAGAAGTGTATCAAAGTTGTGTCCTGATGTGGGCTGTTTGTGTTGCTTTGTTTGCAGGGGTACGCCATAATGAGTAAACTCATTTATCTTCTTGAGTGGAGTAATGAATGCAGCTAGCGAGTGCTTATCGTTTGATGTCCAAATAATTAAAGGAAGACAACGTAAAGTTCATGTGGTTTATTAGAATCATGATATCGGGTGCAGAAGGACCAATACGCTTTATGAATGCTGACACTTGGCATTTCGTCAGAGTGACAAGTTCCAATCACGCGAGAGTGCCGTCGCTGTGGAGACCGCCTCACCTGCATCAGCTGCTGCAACCGGTGTGAGGAACTAAATGGGCTTCAGGCTCCAGTCGCTCGGCTGATCTGTTGTTTAGAGCGAAAACCAGCAGAGGTGAGAGGGCTCCGGCGAGTGCAACAGAGTTCAAATCCAGAGCTTAGAACAGGCATGAATTAATGCCACTGTGCTTGAGGGAATATAATATAAGTGGTTTTCATGAGGGCTGAAAAGGTCATCGCACAAAAAAAGTGGGACAGCTATGTGATGTTGAAACAACCCAGAGTAGTAATTTCCTGAGAGACGCTGTACTTAAATGCAATGTGAATGTTCAGATAGTAAACATAATCGTATTGGCAGATTTGAAATGACTCCTGTGTAAGTCAGAAGGCTTAAAGGTCCCAGGAAATGAAAAGTGCGTTTTATGTAGTGTTACCCTATGGCCCTGGGTGTACTGTTCGGCTGTCTTAAAGTCTGTGCCCGAAACATGTCAAGAATCCATGTTTGGGCGTCAAAACAACTGCTTTTAGCACATTTTGGCTTCTCAGTACTCCAGTTAAACATATATTTGCAAGTAATTACCTCCGCCAGGATGTATTGTGATCACTTTGCTTGTGTGTTTGTTTGTTTGTTAGCAACTTTACAGGAAAACTACAGGGTGGGGAAGCAAAATTTACAATGAACATTTAGTTGTTTTTTCTCAGCAGGCACTACGTCAATTGTTTTGAAACCAAACATATATTGATGTCACAATCATACCTAACACTATTATCCATACCTTTTCAGAAACTTTTGCCCATATGAGTAATCAGGAAAGCAAACGTCAAAGAGTGTGTGATTTGCTGCATGCACTCGTCACACCAAAGGAGATTTCAAAAATAGTTGGAGTGTCCATAAAGACTGTTTATAATGGAAAGAAGAGAATGACTATGAGCAAAACTATTACGAGAAAATCTGGAAGATACTATTAAAGAAGAATGGGAGAAGTTGTCACCCGAATATTTGAGGAACACTTGCGCAAGTTTCAGGAAGCGTGTGAAGGCAGTTATTGAGAAAGGAGGACACACAGAATAAAAACATTTGCTATTATGTCAATTTTCTTGTGGCAAATGAATTCTCATGACTTTCAATAAACTAATTGGTCATACACTGTCTTTCAATCCCTGCCTCAAAATATTGTACATTTTGCTTCCCCACCCTGTATTACAACCATCTTTACCAAATTTTACCCACAGATAGGCCTAGGCCAGTGGTTCCCAACCTCTTTTGTCTCATGACCCCATTTTAACATCACAAATTTCTGGCGACCACAGACATTCAAAACTGAGACTTTTTTTTTTGCTAAAATTAACATGATTTTGATCATGTAATAGTTTGCTATACTATGTAGCAAATAAACATTAATTTTAGACGACATTTAGTCTATATAATGTATATTATTATTAGGCCTGTAATGGTACACGAACCGAACCATTTCGTTACACACCTGTTTGGTTCGGTACACAGCTGTACCGAAACGGCACAGTATGATGAGAAAAAGAAAAAGGAACGAAAGACGTTGTTTGACGCGGAACTTCTAATCTGCGCAAGTTTCACACAGACTTAATAAAGGAGCACACATTGACCCGAAATATGAAATAGCAGTTGATATAAGGTTAAAAAAAACAACAAATATGATGTGAACCTGGAAGGAAGAGACTGAAGACCCTCCACCATCAGTCCAGTCCAGTTTGGATCAGTTCAGGTTCTGGTGAAAGACAACAACGAGGAAAGAGACGAAAATAAGACGGGCGTTGTTTGGCCCCTAGGAACTACGGTAGTTCTAAAACACTTACAGTAGCTCCGTCTGTCTGTCTGTCTGTCTGTCACGCACGCTGTATAATAGAGGAATAAATAGAACGTTGAAAGTATGTAAAGTTTCACTTTTGTTTCACGACAGCGTTCGTTACGTTAGTTATGGACCGCACCCCCAGGTATATAATTGTGCGCCCCCCCTACCCCCCGGCTCCGACAGAAAAAAAAAATCCTCTGTGCACACAGGCACACACAAATACACACAGTGTCCTGAACAGTTTGTTCTCTTGTCTAAAATAAATAATTTGCTTCATTGTGTTGTCAGTGTTTCTCTTCAGTTTGTTTAAACAGAATACCAGTTTACCCTCTTGTTAATGTTGCACTTCATGTGGAATTTTTTTGTTATTTTTATGCAGAATGTGAACTGACAGAACTGTGATTAGATTTTTCTTGTTTGTTCGAAACTACCTTTCAGGGAAAAGTGCAATACTAATGTTTAAAATACATTTAGTAATATGAATAATTTATTTTATTTTCTATTTGATTTGTAGCAGCAGAATTATATTATTTCTGTTTTTCAATATTCTATTGTCTCCAAAAATTGGGGGAAAAATGTTAAAAAAAAAATTCATAAATGCATTAATAGACATTTTGAGGGGTTTTCTTTCTTCCCGTACCGAACCAAAAAAAAAAAAAAAAAGAACTGTGGCTTTCAAAACCGAAAATGTACCGAACCGAAAATTTTGTGTACCGTTACAGGCCTAATTATTATGGACAGAGGCAGAAAAGCCAGGTGTAGATTACAGCACAGAGTGAGAATTTTATTTTCCTTGGTCAGGATCTCTACAGTCAGTCCAGCTTGTATTTACAAGACTGACGATTAATACTGAAAAAAACAGAACTCAAACTATGAATTATGAAAGAGCTGCAGCATCTGAAACTGACCACAATGAACATTTGACAGATAAACAGAACCACAGTGCTTCAGTTTCAGCTTCACAGTTTGTCCTGTCTTTTATGGATTGGGATTGTCTCTGTCAACTCACCATATATATTTTTTTAGTAAGTTGTTGTACAGTCTACTCTCGTTAAACCGCCCGCCATTATACCGCCATTTTCGCTCACCAAACCAAAACCGACCAAAACCATTGCACAAAAATCCCCAATGCATTATTCCATTAGCTACCACCATTTCCGCCTATCGCCATCCGCCAGCCCAGTTCCATGCACAAACAACACTTATACCATTGATTTCCCGACCATTATACCGCCAGCGTGATTGCCATCGAGTACACATAAATTTTAACAATGCACTGAAACAAACGCGCCAGACGCTGATCGCAACAAGCTATGAGTAGGTCTACGGAACGGCCACCGTTCATTTATCGCAGAACACTCAGTAGGTCAGGATGTCGGGAAGAGGACGTGGGATTAAGCCAAAGCCTCAACATGATGGGGTGTCATTTCCCGACACGGTATAATAATGCTTAAAATGTTTCCCCACTTTAAATGATCCCTTACAACATAACAGAATCAAGATTTATTTAGAAACGCAATTAGAACGGGTTAACGGAGGCAGCATAGACATCATATAGTAAAGACACGCACATTATGGACGCAACCCGTTGTAACGCCATTTTTGCTATACCGCCAATTTGGCCGTGAACAGAAGTTGGTGGTATAACGAGAGTAGACTGTAGTTGTTGTTTTTTTATCAATTACTAGAAATTTCAGGCGACCCCATCTGAATTCCAAGCGACCCCACGTGGGGTCCCGACCCCTAGGCCCTGGGATGAACCCATTAAATTTTGGAGCAAATAGGCCAAAGTTCAAGGTCACAGCAAGGTCACAAAATCTCAAATTTTCCTATCTCTCATCATTGAGCAATTTTCGAAAATTCCTAAAAAAATTCAAAATGACTCCAATTAGCCTCCAATCTGATCCACCTGTAGCTTATAACAGTATCTTGTGTCTGACACAAAATTGTCCACATCCACTGTGGAATGTGGACTCTGTGGACATTTCAATTTAACACTGAAAATCCCATTTACCACACTTTTTTCATTATAACTCAACAAATACTAATTGCAATTTAATATAATTTGACATACACATGACTGGGACCAAGCTTCAACTTTTTCTGCTGTATGGAACAACCTGGAAACGGTTTAATTTAAAAAGAAATAGTTGATCCACACATGCACACCGTTCGGGGTGCTTGGCGGAGGTTTGCGTTCTCAGAACACTTGTTAGCTTACCGGCAGTAAGCTATTGTCGTCATGCGGCGTCCGTTGTCGTCGTTGTCGTCTGTCGTCATCTGTCGTCGTCCGTTGTCGTCTGTCGTCCGTTACAAAAATTTCAATCGTCTTCTTCTCCGAAACTACAATTCCAATTGACTTCAAACTTGGTATACAGCTTCTTTATGATGATGTCAACAAAAGTTAGTGAAATTCTTTGGATCTGGATCTGATTCTGGATTTGGTGCGACTTTGAAAAATTTCCCCATTATAAGAGATAGGAAGTGGATTTAAATGTTTATTTCCGGTCATGCATTTTTTTAAGCTGATGTGAAAATGAAAATTGTATTTATATAGGAAGTGGATCGATGCAATAACTCAGTAAATATAAATGATATCCAGTGTAAATTTCTACAGTACAGCCCTGATGGGAAGATGACCAAAACATAATGTCCACATGCTGATCAGGATCTTCTTCTGGATCCGGAACTTACGGAAAATTTAACGTGGGCTCTTATGGGGAAAAAATTTCAATCGTCTTTTTCCCCCAAACTCCAGTTCTGATTGACTTCAAACTTGGTATACAGCTTCTGTATGATGATGTCAGCACAAGGTATTGAAATTATTTCGATCCGGATCTGATTCTGGATTTGGTGTGACTTTGAAACATTTTTTCCATTATAACAGATAGGAAGTGGATTGATCCAATAAATCAGTATCAATGATATCAAGTTGGAATTTGAATTTTTTACAGATCTGATTGGAATATGACCAAAACATGGGCTATTTCTGTAATATAATAAATACACAGAACTGGGTGTTAATAAATGGCATCTGGACACATTTCCCAAAGCTTTTCATTTGGCCGGTAAGCTACAGGGCCATTGGTCCTATTTTTTTAGATTGTGGTGAGTGCAGCTCCTGTCCTTACACAACTAACCCCGGTCTATCCTGCACTAGCAAAAGCTGCAGTAATTTGGGTCAAAAGTGTCACAAAACATGCTGTCGCCCATAAATTTGGAATAATTTAGTTTTCAGGCACATTCCTCTTTTTATTCCTATTTCTACACATCAGTAATTACCTTTGACCAGGTGCAATGATTACACACTGAGTCCCAGTTAGACTTTATCTATCGAAAATAAATCATATTGTCACAATCATATAATGAGAAGAGGTAACAATTTTTTATTCCAACTTTATGGGCAACAGTTGAATCTTTGCCCTGCCCCCCAAAGGGGGGCCAAGGGGTATTGTTTTGGATTCGGTTTGTTTCTTTTTCTTTCCAAAAACTACACGCAAGCTCAGGGCTAGGTTATTATCGTTAACGAAAACTAACGAAATGTCAAAAACTGGAATCGAAAAAACATTTTCGTTAACTGAAATAAATAAAATCTATAATTAAAAGAAAAAACGATAACTAACTGAAACTGTATTGTGTGTTTACAAAACTAACTAAAACGTATAAAAATTATGGATAAAATTCCCTTCGTTTTCATCTTTGTCAGTGTCAGATTGATACGAAAGCGATTTATTTCACTCTAGCAATTTTAGCTGGTGACAGTATACGGTACTTCACAGTCTGTCACTTGTGGTTTACAGTCGTCTTCTGGTCCCCACTCTACCTGGAAACATGGAGACTAAAGATGGGAGAAAGCAGCAGAGTCCTGTCTGGGATTTATTTGAATACGACTGAGAAGAAGATAAAAGATATGATTAAACTAAAATTAATACTAAAACTAAACTAAAACTAAGCAGTTAGAAAAAAACTAAACTAATGAAAAAAAAATAGGACCAATGGCCCTGTAGCTTACCGGCCAAATTAAAAGCTTTGGGAAATGTATCCAGATGCCATTTTTTATCACCCAGTTCTGTGTATTTATTCTATTACAGAAATAGCCCATGTTTTGGTCATATTCCAATCAGATCTGTAAACAATTCAAATTCCAGCTTGATATCATTGATACTGATTTATTGGATCAATCCACTTCCTATCTGTTATAATGGGAACATTTTTCAAAGTCGCACCAAATCCAGAATCAGATCCAGATCGAAATAATTTCAATACCTTGTGTTGACATCATCATACAGAAGCTGTATACCAAGTTTGAAGTCAATCAGAACTGGAGTTTTGGAGAAGACGACGATTGAAATTTTTTCCCCATAAGAGCCCATGTTAAATTTTCCGTAAGTTCCCGGATCCAGAAGAAGATCCTGATCAGCATGTGGACATTATGTTTTGGTCATCTCCACATCAGGGCTGGACTGTAGAAATTTACACTGGATATCATTTATATTTACTGAGTTACTGCATCGATCCACTTCCTATCTCTTATAATGGAGAAATTTTTCAAAGTCGCACCAAATCCAGAATCAGATCTGGATCCAAAGAATTTCACTAATTTTTGTTGACATCATCATAAAGAAGCTGTATTCAAAGTTTGAAGTCAATCAGAATTGTAGTTTTGGAGAAGAAAATGATTGAAAATTTTGTAACGGACGACAGATGACGACAACATAGGACGCCGCATGATGACGGCCGGTAAGCTAACTAGAAAACCTGGTCTAAAAACTAATTGAAACTAACTGAATTAGAGAAAAAAAAGTCAAAATTAAATAAAAACTAAACCATAATGAAAAATCTAAAACTATTATAACCTTGGTTCAGGGGTGGGCATGCCTTTGCTACAGCAGCTCCTAAACTATGGAACGATCTGCCTCTCCATATCAGACAGGCCTCCTCTCTGTCTGTTTTTAAATCCCTTCTTAAAACCCATCTTTTCCCCTTGGCTTTTGAAACCATGTGAGATGTTTGAAGGTATTATTTTTATTCTATTTTTTTTAATTTGGTAGTGGTTTATTGTTGTTATTTATCTGTTCTATTTATATTTTTATTTATATTGATTGTCATTGAATGGCTTTTTAATCTGTTCTTGTATTTTATTCCTTTTTATTTGGGTTTTATTTATTCCTCTGTATAGCACTTTTTTTTTCTTTTTTGTACAGTTTCTATGTCTTTAAATCTATTCTGTATTTTATTCTTCTGTTTTGGTTTGAATTATTCTTCTGTACAGCATTTTGGTCCACTGCAGTTGTTTTAAAGCAGGGGTGTCAAACTCATTGTAGTTCAGGGGCCACATTCAGCTTAATTTGATCTGAAATGGGCCAGACCAGTAAAATAATAACATAATAATATATAAATAATGTCAACAGCAAAAAAAAGTTAATTTACATAATGAACAGGTTTTCATCTACAAACTGTCCTTTCAAAAAATGTGAATAACATGAACAAACTGAAAAAAATAAGTGTAATTTTAACAATATTCTGTCTCAGTTTATCATTCACACATGTATATTAGAATTTACAGATCACAGTGGATCTACAAATACACAAAACAGTGAGTAACAGGCAGAATATTGTTAAAATTGTGCTTAATTATGCGGGAGCAAATATGTAACAAATATTAGAAACTGTGGAAAAGGAAGTGATCAAGTTAAAAAAATGGTTTGACGTAAATAAGTTATCACTTAATGAAGATAAAAAAAATTTATGGTTTTTGGCGGTGCTAGGGGAAATTATGATATCAAACTGAAAATTAATGAAATTGAAATTGAAATGGTGTATGAAACAACATTTTTGGGAGTGATTATTGACCATAAACTCTGTTGGAAACCACAAATAGAATATATCAAACGTAAAATGTCCAAGTCTGTTGCGATTCTTTATAAAACTTGAGACTTGTTAAGCAAAAAATGTTTGCATATGTTGTATTGTGCACTTGTAATGCCATATATGTCATACTGTGTGGAAATATGGGGCAATGTGTATAAAACTAATATAGACCCGATAATTAAACTCCAAAAAAAAGCTATTAGAGTCATAAACAAAGCTGGTTATCTCCAATCAGTAATCCACTTTTTGTAGAATCTGGTTTACTAAAATTTCTTGACATTGTATATTTAAAAACAATGGAATTTATGTTTCGCGTTAAAAGTAAAAACCTTCCTTTTTGTATTCAGAAAATTTTTAAGTTAAGAGAAGGAAATTATAATTTAAGAGGGATGTTTGTGTTTGAAAAATGTAAAGTAAGAACAAACGTTAAATATCACAGTGTTTCAGTTATTGGTGTCAAGCTATGGAACGAACTGAAGGATGAAGTGAAATTGTGTAGCTCACTGAGTTTCAAAAAGACTTTAATTTGTCAAATTATGAAGGGCTATGAAAGTAATATGATTACAAAATGACTTATTACACTGAATGTAGCATAATTTGTGTTTAAGTATTTCTCTGCTGCAACTTAAGGTGTGGACATGGACTAAGGATGCGAATAGGAGAAGCAGAAATAAGCCTCCGGCTTCAGCGTCTTCCTTTTTCAGTTACAAAATGTGTTAATTTTATGTTTTGTTTGTTTTTTTTTTTATATGTATGTGTTTTGTTTTGTTGTTTTTTTTAATATGTATGTGTTTTGTATTTTGTATTTAACTGAAATAAACATTCATTCATTCATTCAATCTTCTCTTATGACATTTCAGGTTATGCGTATTTTTTGCAAAATTATACTTTGTTTTTGTGTAAATATATGAAAATATTTACATTTACAATAAGAAACATTTGGAGTTGTCATTATTTGTATGTTACTATGACAGTATTTTACTGGTCTGACCCACTTTAGATTGAATTGGTCTGAATGTGGAATCTGAAATAAAAGGATTGTTAATATTTTAGTGTAATTTTTGCATATCACAAATTCATCCCAAGGGCCGGACTGGACTCTTTGGTGGGCCGGATTTGGCCCCCGGGCCGCATGTTTGACACCTGTGTTTTCAAGTGCTTTACAAATAAATTTGTATTGGATAAAAAGTTAAAAAAAAAAAAGGTGGTGGATTCTATTTTGGACTTTTTCAGTATATACAACTCACGTTCACAAAACATGTAAATAACAATCATAAGCAATGACAAACTGACAAAAAAGGGAAAATTTATCAAGTCTGACAGTCTTTCAATCAACAGCATGTGTCTGGACAGAATTTCAGCAGAAAGCGAACAATACGCCACAATCAAAAGCGCCTTAGTTCTCATACCGTCTTTCAGCTGCGAAAAATCACACGAGTCGCTCACACTCAACTCTGTGCAAATCCCTAAAAAGTGTTCATTGTAAACTCTGAAAAGAAC